>NC_135716.1:134479623-134820848 GCF_964656455.1 Halichoerus grypus
AAGAATAAAAAAATACCCAACTATTCACTAAGCACATAAAAATAAATATTTGAGAGTGGTTAAAAAATCTTTACAATTTACAGTAACTGCTCATTAGCTTATATTTCTTTTTTGTAAGAGTCTAATATAGAAAAGCTTTTTTAAAATAGTCTTAATCCAAGTTGAGGAAAATTTCAAGTCAAGAAAAATAAATATTATTCACAAATATTACCCTGGCCTGAGGAATCAGTTTATTCTTAAAGAAAAACTCCACTCAATGCATGATCTACTTCTAGAATTTAAAAAAAAGATAATCTAAAGAACTTTTAATATATGAATACATTCCAGTACTGTTCATAAAAAATCATCGAATTTTATGAAGCATAACATGGTCTTTTTACATATCTTTAATTTCTTATGATTAAAATATGAAACCATATCCCAGCCCTGTCCCTGAACTGTCAGATAAAGTTTGTTTTTCATAGCATTTACAACACCTACCATATCCATGAATGTCGCCGGGGAAGAAGCAAATCACTAACATGCAACATCCTGAGGAACTGGTGCTCTATCAATATCCCACCACTCGGGAACTTAGTTTATTTTCATTAATTTCCTTGTGTTCTTGCTGCCACATAGTTATTGCTTAGCTCCTTGTCCTTTGATTTTTCTTTCCGAAGGCATGCCACTTCCCACTGCAGAGTAGATATCATTTTCAGTACGAATACAAATGACTTAGCAATCAACATGTAAGCATTCAACTGGAACATCATCAGTAGTTTCCTTTAGATATCAAATGAGAAAATCGATTTGCAGTCAAATCTGAACGATAGCTCCCATGGTGTGTGTAGCATTTCTTCCAATTTACCTCAGAAAAGGGAAGAATTTGAGTTTCCAAAATTGTTGAAAAATCTCCCTTTAAAAGTATTCTCTGTTTTCTCTCTCATTTTGCATTTTCTCCTCCATGCCTGGTGATATGACAACATGTTTTCGGGTTTTCTGTTAACTGAAATAGTGATCAGATTAACCAAATAAAATTCTCTCTCCTTCTACCTTTTGTATCGTGTTTGGAGCTATCAAACCTCTTGTCTGACTCGTTCTGCCTTGTTTAGTCCATTCGGAGCACAATGAAAGAACACCTAACACACAGGGTCAGATTTCCTGAATGACATATGTTAGACCACAACAAAGGAGAAAACCCCGGAGAGATTATAAGTCCTTTTCATCACAGGAGATTACAGAGTACAGAAAATGTCTATGTTACACAAAGAAATAACAGTGTGACTGGAATAATGAATTCAACTATGCCCAGGTTTGGGACCAATACCCCTGACTGCTCTGAACATGCTGGTATGTGTTTAAACTTCCACCACTGGCCCAGGAAGAGTGGCCTCTAAGCAGATACAATAGCCCCTGAAGACCATTGAGATCATCATTAATACAGCACAGCAGTAACAGGTTCAAAGATCCTCAGATCCCTGAAGAACTAAAGGCATATCCCAGTGTGACAAATTATACCCCAAAGACACTCAACAGAGAGGACAAGGGTCTCAGCCTTCTGAACCTCTGAGTAGAATGTGATCATTACTCTGGCTCTCACTGACAAACACCAGTTTACATCAAATGAGAACACATGTCTGAATGGCTTCCCCTTTGTCGCTTGTTTTAGGACTTAGTCTTATTTATCACCCTTCTGGATCCTTATCATCATGTACTTTAATTGGATCTGTGCTCCTAGAAGGGATACCTGGTTTCTCTATTTCAGATCTGCCTTCACATTTCAACCTTCAACACCTCACAGTGTCTCAGAGAAGCCGACTCATTTTATGCAATGGTAGCAACGGGTGTTAAAAAAAAAAAAAAAGTACACAGACCATCAAAACTTAAATATGAAAACCAGTTTGTTTTAATTGGACTTCCTCTTGTATCCTTGTCCCTCTACAGTCTATTTTCAAAATAGCAACCAGGGTAATTCTTTAAAAACCTAACTGAGGTCACATCATTCATTGGCTGAACACCTAATTGGTCCCCATTGCATTCACCGTGAGAGCCAAAATCCTTACAATAATCTATGAGTCCTTACAATAATCAGGGAGATGATGAAGATTATAATCTTCATCATTTCCCTGACCCCACTGCTCATTAGACACCCCTTCCTCACTCTATTTAAGCTGCCGTGGCCCTTTACTGTTCCTAGAACATGCCAGGCATGCTTCTGCCTCTGGAATTTTTCAGTGGATATTCTCTCAACTTAAAAATGCTCTTCCCCAGTTTGCTCCATGGCTTTTTCCCACACTTAAGTCACTGCTCTAAATGTCACCTTGTTATTGAGGGCTGCCCAGATCACCCCTACTCTACTCCAGCACTCTCAAAAGAGTGTTTTGTTATTCCTTGTTCCTGGCTTTGTTATTTTTGCACACAGCACTTATCACCTTTTAGCATATATCATTTATATATTGTCTGTATGAACTATATCTTCCCACTAGCATATGACTCCATGAGAAAAAAGATTCCTGTATTTTTTCCACTGCCTTACTGTCAGTGCCTACTTTCATGCTGAGCATAAAGTAGGTACTCAATAAATATTTTTTGAAAAATTAATTCATTAATTAATAAAAACAAAGTCCTGTCCATATGCTTACAGCTAAAAAGAAAGAAGATAGTTGGCCTAGTTTATAATTCAGTAAGAGTATTTTCATGAGAATATTTTGGGTCAGGATGAATGTGTAAGTACCTCTCCCATAGGAAAAGGCTTTATTTTCCCTTGTGGTTTAGAGAGCAATATAATTGTTGATAAGCATTAAACAGAAAAGAGGGGGCCATTAGTGAATGTGGTTCATTTAATCCAAGCAGGCAACGTGATGCTTTTTGGGAAAGCTAATAAAGGACTGCTTTTAGATTATGAAGCAAATATAAAATTAGCAAAGGCTATCTGGGAAGACTCGATAAGGAGAATTTTTAAAGATGGCATGTGGCTAAATTACCACAACAACCACAGCAAGAAACTATACTTTTACTCTTAGAAACAGAAAAGGAGGCACATTATGTTATTTTTCAATTCCATAGGAGTATCAAAAAGTTTAAGTTTCTTCTTTTTTAAATAACAGCTTTAATTCATTGAGCTATAATCCATATGCTGTAATATTCAACTTTATAAGGTATCCAATTCAATACTTTTTACTATACTCGCACTTGTGCAACCATCACTGCTACCCAATTTTTAAACATTTTCATCACCCCCAAAAGAAAACCCATCTTCATTTACCCCTCCCCTAGCCCATGGAAACCACTGACCTACATTCTGTTTCTATGGATTTGCCCATTCTGATCATTTCATAGACACATAACCATACAATACATGGCTTCTTTCACCACATTCTCAAGGTTCATCCATGTTGCAGCATGGATCAGTATTTCATTCCTTTCTATTGCCAAATAACATTCCATTTTATGGATCTATCACATTTTGTTTATGTTGATTGTCATTTGAGTGGTTTCCACTTTTCGGCTATTATATGAACAATGTTTCTATACAAGTTTTTGTGTGGATGGGTTTTCACTTTTCCTGGATATATACCTAGGAGTGAAATTGCTGGATTATATGGTAGCCCGATGTTTTACATTTTGAGGAATTGCCAAACTGTTTCCAAAGTGGCTGCACCATTTTACAACATCATCAACAATGTGTGAGGGTTCCAATTTCTCTACATCCTATCCAACATTTGTTATTGTCTGTCTTTTACATTATAGTCATCTTAGTGGGTATGAAGTGGTATCTCATTGTGGTTTTGATTTGCATTTCCCAAATGGCTAATGATGTTGAGCATATTTTCATGTGGTTATTGGCCATTTGTATGTTTTCTTTGGAGAAATGTCTATTCAAAATCTTTGCCCATTTTTAATTGGATTATTTGGCATTTATTGTTGAGTTGTAAGAGTTCTCTATATATTCTGAAAGTAAAGTCCCTTACAAATATTTTCTCTCATTCTAATGGTTTTCTTTTCACTTTTTCCTGGTGTCCATGGAAGCACACAAGTTTTTGATCTTAATGAAACCCAAGAACACAGTCAATAAGATATAGTGGTAGTGCATGGATTCAAATATAAGTTAAAGAAACAGCCTGAGAAACACAGCTTGCTCAAGGTCACTCATCTAAAGATCCCAGAATCAAAGCCCAAACCTAAGTCCTCTGACTCTATTATTTCATGTGTAGCGTGTCCTACTGCCTATAACAGATATTGTTGGTCTTTTCATAAGAGCTGAACTACTAATAGCAGAAATTCCTCCAGATAGGGAAAAAAGATTATACATATGGCATACATTACTCTAGGATAATGTCTACAAAATGGTTCTCCTTTGGATTTCTATTAAAGCATGTGTGACTGATGGAGTGAATCCTGGCTTTCAACTGAGAAGGCTGGGCAACATCAGGAAATAAATAGAAGGAAAACAATGGCAGAGACTTACATACTTATAGACAAACACATCTCAGGATTTGTGCCTAAAGCTCATGAAGTGGAAAAGCAACAGGGAATAATTGTTATCTGAGAGCACAAAGACACATAGGCTGTCTATCAACACCTAACAGCATGAGAGACACAAAACAACTTCGCCTGAGCAGTCTGTTTCATTTAGTAATAAGTCACGCACCAATGCTGAGTAGAGACCTTCCACAGGCTGGCGCTGATTATCTGAAGTGTGATGGGCAGCTAGATAGCCTTTAAGTACTTAAACAGGGCAGCCCTTATTTTATTTCACTAATTTTAACCTCATTAGTTTTAAATGACATTTAAAAAGTTATTTTGCTCAAAACACTATTTCAAAAAGATAAATGCACCCCTATGTTAACTGTAGCATATTTACAATCGCCAAATTATGGAAGCAGCCCAAGTGTCCATGGACAGATGAATGGATAAAGAATATATATATATATATATATATATATATATATATATATATATATTCACTCTGTCTAATAGATTATTATTAAGGCATAAAAAAGAATGAAATCTAGCCATTTGCAACAACATGGATGGAGCTAGAGAGTATAATGCTAAGTAAAGTAAGTCAGTCAGAGAAAGACAAATACTATGTGATTTCACTCATATGTGGAATTTAAGAAACGATAAAAATGAGCACAGGAAAAAAAAGAAAAAGACAAACCAAGAAATAGATTCTTAACTATAGAGAACAAACTGGTTACCAGAGAAAAGGGGGGTGGGTGGATGGGTGAAATAAGTAATGAGGAGTAAAGAGTGCACTTATGATGAACCCTGAGTAATGTATAGAATTGTTGAAACACTGTATGGTACACTTGAAACTAATATAACACTGTGTGTTAACTATACTGGAATTAAAAAAACAGTACAAACAAAAGAAAGTAAAAATTATTTTGCTCAGGAACAATTTTACATGCCAAATGTGAAATAAGTCATTAAAGTACTCTATAATAAATGTGTCTCTGAATAAAATCTTATGGGATGAAGAATTTGAAAAGTTATTTCCAAGCCATCTCCTTACATAAGTATTTCTTAGATATAAAAAATTAAAATCTATACTTTCTGACTTAGAAATAATAAAAACAGTACTAATGATTAACAGTAGTAAAAAGACATTACTCTTACTTATTACTATTATTAATAATAGTAATAATAGTAGTAGTAGTACTAAAATAACAGTGATAGGTGATTAATAATAGCACTAATAATTACTTTTATACAGTACTGTGGAATTTCCAAAGTACTATCACATATATCATTGCATTTAATCCCTATCACAATCTTCTGGGAAGAGTATCCTTATCTCCATTTTATAGATAAAGGAATCGAAGTCCAGATTCAGTCTCAACAATCATCAGTATATCAGATACTATGCCAGATATTGTTACCCATGCAGTATTAGCTACCACTCACAACACTTTTTGAGAAAAGTATTGTTAATTCCATGCTTCAGATCAGTCTCTGGGAGAATTACAAATTGCCCAACCCTGTAGCTAGTAGGAGGCAGTGAAGGAATTTGAGCATAGTTCTTTGTAGTCTAAGATAGTGCTCTTCTAGTAAGAAACGATAGTTCCTGAGATAATGTTTATAAATGAAACTATGTTTGACAAAAAGTTTTCATGGTAGTTATGTGGATGGGAAGTTGTATTTTGTTTCTGAGACTCAATAAGAAAAACAATGACAATAGAAATAGTTCACATTCACTGAACACTTACTATATCTCAAACATTGAGTTAAGTAAGCACTTTGAGCTTACTGTTATTTAATCCTATAAACAACCCTATATTATTATCTCAACTTAGGATATTGAAAACTAAAACTAAGAAAAGTTCCGTAAACTATCCATGACCATACTATGGCTGATTGAGTTCAAATCACATTGAATTGGGTCTTTTGTTTTTTACAGAGAGAAACACAGTAGATAACCCATCAATCTATTATCCTAATGACTCCTAATCCTTAACTCATTTTTCAGTTTACCTAAGGTCAGACAGCACGTCATCCATACACTGTAATCAGAAACCAGCATAGACTGGGCAGCAAGCTGAGTCCACAGTCATGGAACAGAGAGAAGCTAGCTGGTTTACCCAAGATCTCATGCATACTTTAACAAAATTTACCAGCTCTTTTAGATACTAGTCCCAGATAACGTGTCAGCAGACTATAAAACAGCCTCTCTCCCTTTCTTGGAAGCCATAGACTACTAGATTCTATGTGTGTGTGGGTCACGAGATTGGCAGAGCAAAGTAGGCAAGCCCATGAACCTGTGAAGAACCAAAGCACCACCAAAGAACCTTGTGAAGGCATAGCTTGTCCTGTGTATTAGTTTTCAATCAGAGATAAAGTGAGAGGGCAGAAAATCCCTGGAGACTCAAGGCACCTCAGCACTGACCACTTTGTACTACAAAAGTTTGGAACTTCTAAAGACCCCCATACATAAACACTGAACAGAGCACTTTTTTTCTTCAATAGTCAAAACTAGAGTTTTGGGTTAAAACTAGAGCCATTTCTGCACCACAGCCATGCCATAGCCAGCTCGGTGAGCACTCCACCTGCTCCCCTATTCTTTGCTGTAGCAGCAGCCCTGCCACAGCTGACAGGCACATGCAGCCCACACATGGGACACCCTTTAAATGATTGGATCTGATGGTCAGGGGGAATTGCACTTTTGGCCCCATGGGCCATCTTCTACACAAGCCCACTCCTTCAAGACTGAAAGAGGTAGTAGTTTCACTGATTACATAAAAACAAACATAGAGTATCAGGAAAAATGAGAAGAGAAATATGTTCTGAACAAAAGAACAAGATAAAAACCTCAGACAAAACCCTTAATGAAACAGACAGTTTACCTGATAAAGAGTTCAAAGTAAGGGTCATAAAGATACATACCAAACTTGGGAGAAGAATGGATAAACACAGTGAAAACTTCAACAAAAAGACAGAAAGTATAAGAAACTACCAAACAGAAGTCACAGAGCTAAAAAATACAATAAGTAAACCAAAAAATACACTGGAGGGCTTCAACAGTGGAATGGATGAAGCAGAAGAATGGATAAGTAAGCTGGAAGATAAAACAATGGAACTCACCTAGATAGAGCAATAAAAAGAAAAAAACTATTTTAAAAAGTAAATATACCTTAAGGGACATATAGGACAACATCAAGTGGAATAACATCTGCACTATAGAAGTCCCAGAAGGAAAAGAGAGAGAGAGAGAGAGAGATTTATTTGAAGAAATAATGGCTGACATTTTCCCCAACCTGGTAAAGAAAATGGACATCCAGGTCCAAGAAACCCAGAAAGTTCTAAAGTAGACGAATCCAAATAGATCCACACTAAGAAACATTATAATTAAAATGTCAAAAGTTAAAGATAAAGAGAGAATCTTAAAGCAGCAAGAAAAAAGCAATGTGCTGTTTACAGGGGAAATGCCATTAGGCCATCAAATTTTAAAGCAGAAACTTTGTAAGCCAGAACGAAGTAGCATGACATACTCAAAGTCACGGTGAAAGGCAAAAATTTCTAGTAAAGAATGCTGTACCTAGCCATGTTATCATTCAGATTGGAAGGAAAGAAAAAGAGTTTTTCCAGATAAGCAAAAGCTAAAGGAGTTCATCACTACTAAACCACTCTTATAACAAATATTAAAGGGAATTCTTTAAGCTGAGAAGAAATGGCAGTAATTAAAAACAAACAAAACATACTGGAAAAGATAATATACAGTAAAAGTAGTAGATTAATAGCTTTATGAAGCTAACAAATACTAAAAGACAAAGGTAATAAACTTAACTAAAGTACAATAATTATTTAAGGGATACATAAAATAAAAAATGTAAAATGTGGCACCAAAACTTAAAACATAGGAGGGGGATAAAAATTTAGAGTTTGGGAATGGGTTCAAACTAAAGTTGTTACCAACTTAAAATAGACTGCTATATACATAGGACAATATATATGAACATCACAGTAATCACAAAGCAGAAGCTTACAGCAAATGCACAGAAGAAAATGAGAAAGAAATCTAAACATAACACTAAAGAAAGTTATTACACCAGAAGGAAAGAGGGAAAAAGAAGGACAAACAGAATAACCACAAAACAGAAAACAGTAAGAAAAATGGCAATACATATATAACTATCAATAATTACTTTAAATATAAATGAGCTAAATCTCCAATCAAAAAACATAGAATGGCTGAAAGGATTTAAAAACAACAACAATAACAAGACTCATCTATACGCTGCCTACAAGAGACTCACTTCAGAAGTAAGGGCACAATGACTGAAAGTGAAGGGATAGAAAAAACATTTCATGCAAATGGAAACAAAAAGAAACCCGGTGTAGCTATACTCATATCAGACAAAACAGACCTTAAAACATTGACTGTAATAAAAGACAAAGGGCATTACACAATGATAAAATGATCAAGTCAGCAAAAAGATATGACATTTATAAATCTATATGCACCTAACACAGAAGTACCAGAGTATATAAAGCAAATATTAAGAGACCTAAAGGGAGAAATTGACAGCAATACAACAATAGTAGGAGATTTTAATACTCCCACTTACTTCAATGGATAGATCATCCAGACAAAAAATCAATAAGGGAAACTTAGCCTTAAATGACACATTACATCAGATGGATTTAATAGATATATACAGAACCTTCCATCCAAAAGCAGCATAATATTCATTCTTCTCAAGTGCACACAGAATATTCTCCAGGATAAATTACAATTTAGGGCATAAAATAAGTCTCAATAAATTCAAGAAGACTGAAAGATATTAAGTATCTTTTGCAACCACAATGGTATGAAACTAGAAATCAGTTATAAGGAAACTGGAAAAACTACAAAAATATGGAGATTAAACAACATGCTACTGAACAACCAATGGTCATCAAATAAATTAAATGAGAAATCAAATGAGAAATCAAAACATACCTAGAGACAAATGAAAACAGAAACACGACATACCAAAATCTGTGAGATGCAGCAAAAGCAGTTTTAAGAGTGAAGTTTATAGCAATACAGGCCTCCCCCAAGAAAGAAAAATCTCAAACAACCTAACATTATACCTAGAGGAACTAGAAAAAAGAACAAGCAAAAGCCAAAGTTAGTAGAAGGAAGAAAACTTAAAAAAGATCAGAGCAGAAATAAATGAAATAGAGACTAAAAAGACAATAAAAAAGGTCAATGAAACTAAAAGCGGGTTCCTTAAAAAGATAAACAAAATTTACAAACTTTTACCTAGACTTATCAAGAAAAAGAGAGGCCTCAAGTAAATAAAATCAGAAACAAAAGAGAAGCTACAACTGATAGCATGTAAATACAAAAGATCCTGAGAACAACATACATGAAAAAATTAGAAGACAACCTAAAGTAAGTGGATAAATTCCAAAAAACATACAATCTTCCAGGACAGAATTATGAAGAAATAGAAAACCTGAATAGATCGATTACTACTAAGAAGATTAAGTCAGTAATCAAATACCTCCCAACAAACAAAATTCCAGGACCAGACAAATTCACTGGTGAATTCTATCAAACATTCAAAAATTTGATACCTATCCTTTTCAAACTCTTCCAAAAAATTGAAGAGGAGGGAATGCTTTCAAACTCATTTTAAAAGGCCAGCATTACCCTGATACCAAAACCAGACAAAGACACCACACACACAAAAAGAGAAAATTAAAACTAGAGCCATTTGATGAATACCTACTTGACACTGATAAATTTTACCCACACTGGAAGTGATGATTGTCAAGGGCTTTATATGGCTTCTTCCTAAGAAGCTTGCAATTTTGAAACCCTTAACTCCATTGTAAAGATAATGGAACTAAAGATCCAAGAGATTAAGTTACCTGCTCAAGGTCACAAAACTAGTGGGTGAACTTGGATTCCAGCCCAGATATACTTGGCTCTGAAGCCCTTGTTCCTTGCACTCTCCAAAGCCTGAATAGAATGTCAGTCCCACCACTAATTAGTTGTGTGTCCCAGGATAAATCATTTATACCAGCAAGCCTCAGTATCTTCACGTTTAAATGCAAACTATAATAGAGCTGCTGTAATGATAAAACATAAAGAGGTAAAATATAAACAATACTACTACTAACCTCACAGGTTGGTTAGGTAGATATCTTAAATAGGTCATTTGCATAAAAGCACCTGGTAAACAATAAAATACTACTAAATATGAATTTAAAAATAATTGAAACTTCTGTAGAAAGGAGATTCTAAAAAGATGAATTAAAAAAAATAAAAAGATGAATTGATTATCTTATTCAAAGAATTGAGTGTTAAAACAGAAATGCATTGAGAGTAAGATTATCCTTTAGATTAGGGCAAGTGTCAAAAGACATCCACAGGGAGCAATTTCCCTGCACCCAGTCTAAGAACACATTCCAAAGAAAACAAAGGCCAGTCTGTGTGTATGTGTGTGTGTTTCTGTTCAGGTTTGCATGCCTGTGCCTGTTTGTGCATGTCGGTGCTGAAATGCGCTTCACTGTACCGATTTTATCTCTCAATGTGATCATCTATAGAGCTCCAGATGTTCTGTAGGAGTTGCTGAGCACCTAATTTGAATGCCAAAAGAAAGGTGCTTATAGCATGTTTCCAAAATAATGTGTTTCCGAGATTTGGGAGTATATACTATAATTTTCAACGAAAAAAAACCCGTCTTTTCATCTTTCAGAAGATGGTTGTTTCTGGATGTTTTTTAATTCCTTCCTGACAGTGCACACACATCCTTCAGGATAGAACTCTGATCTGTAAATAATAACATATTGATGTTCTGACAGTGCCACTCTGGAGTTATTGTTGCAGGGCTGGAAGCCAACTTGGCTCCTGATCATGAAATCTGACTGAGGTGCCTCCTCTTGATGGCTCTTTGTTTTTGTATGTGAATAAATCTTAGAGGCACAGTCATATAATTAGATCTTCAGAGGCACTAAGAATCAATTTGACTTTAGAAAACTTTCCATGAAAAAAAAGGATCTTGGAGGTCATTGAGTCCAACTTGGTCATTTTACAAATAAGAAACTGAAGCAGATGCTTCTGTGGGGTCACTTGGCTGGCCAGAATTTTTTTTCTAAAACTACATTAGATACTTGTCTCCATTAAAACACAAACAAATACAACAAGAACAACAAAAAGCTTAAGCCGGTTGTGTCATGTCTAACTGCGTGCTGAGTGCTAACTCCTTTAGAGAGGTGGAAAGGAGTGATAGAACAGTGGTGGTAGTTAGAAGCCCACAGACCTGAAAATTCAAGTTTCATTGCCACTTAACAGGTAACAAAGAATTTAACTTCTCTGTACCTTGGAGTTTATATCTATAAAACGGAGATAATACACTGTACTATTTAAGGCTCCTGTAATTGCAAGTCCCAAATATCCAATTAAAAGAGACATAAGTAAAAAAGAGTAAAGTATTGGCTCATATAATGAAGCCATTGGAACAACTGAAAGAGTAGAAATAGTGCCAACTTCAAGGAAGGCTAAAGAGAAAGACTCAAATGCCTCTATCTCTGGTGTGACTCTATTCTTTACACGTCAAGTAATTCTCTAAGTCTCTCTCCTCCTAGTGGGACATGGTCATAGGCCATGACATATATAGCCTTATGATTAGAAGGAAAAACACTTTTCCTCTTTAGCGTTCACTGTAAAACTCCTGTGTAAGAACTTTAATTGGGTCTTCTTTGGCCACGTGATAACATCTCTGGCCAGGAGGTGGGGAGCTATATGCAAAGATCTTATTAAAACATCCAGTGTTTAATGAGAAGAGGTATTTTCCAGAAGAAGGAGGCTATTCAGGACAGAATTATAAATGTCTGCTAAAAATGCCTACCTCAGGAATGTAAATATCACATAAGATAACAGACTTAAAATGTTGGACACGTAGTGAGTGCACAACAAATGGCAGCTGCCCTACCCTACTATAAATCTTCTTGAACTAATTTTGCATGTCTTCCAGGCAAGGGTGGGGGAAACAATGAACTCTTGGGTAACAAAGACAGGAAAAGTGAACGTTTTTAAGGTAATTCTACAGAAGAAAAGAGAACACAACCCTAGTGTGCCAGGCCCTGGAACAACCCGGCAGAACTTTCAAGATTATTTAAGTCTGTGTCCAAGATCCTATTACCCATGATAATGATACTTTATATGGAGATTATCTGAAGTGGCTTTAATAAACTTGCTTTTCTTTCACTCTTTTGGTTTCACTGGGTCAAAATTTAAAAATCTATTAGTTCCTATTTTTTTTAGGGTGGTGTTCCTTTACTACTCTTGGCTCTGTACCTAAATCGACACAATGGAGCATTAGTACGAGAGGACTCTGAGCCAATGGAATGGTGTCCATGTCCCTATCATAAGCCCACACTGCAATTACCCAACCCAGACTGCAATTACCTAATTGTTCTAATATGATACATACCCACTTATCTAGAAGAATCTGAAATTGAGATTCTCAAAATGTTTCTTCAGAATATTCTGGAGATTTCAAAAATATGGAAAGATGATCATGTTTTACTTTGCCTTTGGATCATGGAAAAGACCATTCAGCCTCTAGTCAAAAAACTTATATTCACAACTCATACTCTCATTCAACAAATATCTTTTGGGCAATAATAATACAACACTCTTGAACTTATATTCCAGTGAGGAAAAGGGGGACCATAAAGAATGAAGCAAATATATAATATATTGACAGGTAAGTAAATAAAGAAAAATAAAGTGGGTCAAGGTACAAAAAGACATGGAATGGTAGGAGAGGTTTTCCCTTTGAGTAGAATCAGAGGGAATTGAGAGAGTGAATCATGGGAAAATGTGATAGAAGAATATTGGAGACAGGGCCAATAAATGCAAATGCAAATACCCTAAGGTAGAAATAAATTTGGACAGAAAGGTGAGATCTAGTTCAAGTAGACCTTATAGGTTCTAGAAAAGACTTTAAGTTTTAATTAGAATAAGAAAAGAATCCCACAGGATAGTTTTACATATAAAAGAAATACTTTGGTTGCTCTAAGGAAGACAACTACAAAAGGGGAAAGAAAGGAAGCAGAGCCCAGACAGAATTGTATTCCAGAAGCTGAGGCTGGTGATAATGGTGGCTTCGCCTAGATTAGTAGAGGTAAAGACAGTAATAAGTAGTCAGATTCCAGGTATATTTGGAAGGTAGAGTCAACAGGACTTACTGATTGAGGAAATGCTGAGCCTGAAGAAAGAGAGGCATTAAGGATGACATCTAGGTTTTTGGTGAGGGCACCTGGTTGAGTCTAGCACAACTTCCCAGAAAGGATTAGAGCAGGATTTTCCAGGTATCTGCTTTAGGAATGTAAGCCTGAGATGCCTATCTAGAGAGAGTTAAGAAGATTCTTGGATATACAAGTCTGGAGCTTTAGGGAGAGAACTGGGTTGAAGATATAAATGTGGGAATCATCAATTTGCAGAAAATACGGAAAAGCAGGGTCTGGCACCTTGGGAGTGAGTAGACAAAGACAAGATGAGAGACAAGAACTGAGCAGTGGGAAACTTAGGTAGTTGAAAAATTAGTGGAATATATCATGTCTGAAGCCAAATGAAGAAAAATGGTTGAAGGGGGAGGTTCCTAATTACCTTGATAAAAGCATTTTCAGTGGAGTTGTGGGGATGAAAATCAGATCTGAATTAAGTGAGGAAAGAATGTCAGATGAAAAAGTAGAGATAGTGAACACAGCTTTTGGGCTTTGCTGTAAAAGAGAAGACATATAGGGTTTGTTCCTGATGTGGAACTGATGTCCACAGAGTGAATCTTAAGGATGGAGAATGTTTGCACATTGAAGATAATGGTCCAGTGAAGATTGAGAATTAAAGTTTAAATAGGAAAATGAGTGTGAATTTGTTTTATGAATTAGAAAATGTTATACAAGTTTCAGGTGTTTAATAATTTGATCTTAATGAACATTCACAATCTAACCTTTAATAACCCACATCTCACAGAACATTTTACCGTGTCCCTTTTATAAATATTTATGATGACATCATAAACACTCTCCTGACTATTTCTTGTTTGTGTTCAACTCATAAGAGATGCTTTGTTAGTCACAATAATAGCTATTGAATTTGAAAAAGGATGAAATTGTTCATTTACCAATGAACTCATCCTTTTAGTTTCCTTTCACTCACTCATTCCTACTGGATCTGAAACCAGATAAAAACACAAATGCCATGTTTTAATCCACTCTAACAAGAACGTATCAAATGCTTACTACATAGAGGTAATCATAGGTTTTGTGAGATTTACACATTAGTAGATTTATATCATTTAGATATTAAATCTTATCAACCTGTCTCTTAAAGTCATCTTCACTTCATCCCATACTTTGCATTTCTACTGATTCTGCCATGTGAAAAGGCAAGGACATGGAATAGCGTAATGTATTTCATGAATGATGTTGGCTTTGTAGAAGCATGAAGTACAAGAGATTGAGCAGGGGTAAGAAATAAAGCTAAAGTAGGCTATAAATATCCTCATACTAATTTGGATAATAAATGCTATTAATAATTTTAAGCTGGAAATATCGTGGCTTGAGTTGTATTTCAGAAAGATCATTTTTTTTAAGATGGATTAGAAGAGGGTGGGTAAGAAGTAGATATCAGGAGCTTTATTTAGCCATTCATTCAATATTTTGAGCACCTATAGGATGCCAAGAAGTGTGCTAGATTCTGGGGATACCATCCAGGGAAGACATAAATAACCCTGCCCTGGTGGTAATAACTATATTACATATACATTATTATATAAGTGTGTAAATATAATATGATATAAATGTATACTATAATATAAATAAATAACCTACTGTTAATAACTGATAGGTACTTATAATATATGACCAACTCTTGGTTATATTAGGAAAAATTAGCCAATCTGTGGATCAACCCTGCTAAAAATTAATTTGAAAAATATATTTGTGGAAAAACTATAATTAGTATGAACCAGAGGGTATATATTTGGAGGCATATATTTTTGAATCTGAACAGTTATGAGGTAGTGGGGGTCTGGGGCAGTCATGATAGGTCATGTGAAATTGTGAGAGAGTAGAAACTATAGGTAAGCAGAAGACATGAGAAAAGAGAAGAGACCTATAGGGCAGGAGAAGCAAGAGGAAAATGGAGCAACCCTACAGAAAGAGGAGACATCATCAGAAAGAGAGAGGGAATGAGAAAGAAACAGGTAAGAGTGGACTCAGAGGGCATCTTGGTTTCAGAGTTGATTTTAGCTCCATCTAGATGCATCTTGAAAACTCTAGCCCTATTACTTGAGAAAACTGTGTAGGTCTGTATTCCTGCAGTCAAAAGGACTTGGGAAAAACACTTTGTTGGCAGTCTCTACTAGCCTATTCTTTGAGCCACAGCAAAGGATAGTGGATGAGAGAGACATGAGAAGAGGTTCGTGTTCTCAGTTCTTGCAGAAATAAAAGGTAGTGTGAAAGCATTTGTGCTTTCATAAATGAAGCATGTGTAGCCACCTTTATACCACAAATGCTTCCAGAAAAACTCCTGGCAGCTGACAGTGCTTTAGGTTATGTATTGTAGAACAAAAGAAAAGAGTGTTTAATTCACAAGGTATTTTATCCATGAGTGAAACCAGAAAGTGGAAAAAAGCAAAGAGCAGGATCAAGGATGGCTCCAGGGACAAATTGGTTTCCCTAAGGCCCCTTTTCTGCCACTTCCTACCCTCTACCCTTCAATTCCCTTTCATTAAGCCTGCCCCCAAACGTGTGCAGGGCTCATTCTATCAAAGGACCACCTAGTCATTCCAGGAACCCTTAGAAGGTATTCCACTATGACTTTGGTATTGAGCTAGATATTGGGGTCACAGAGATAAAAAAAAAAAACCTTCGTTCCCTTAAAAGCTCAGTCTAGTAAGAACTTGGGTAAATAAAATAGATAAGTAAATAATAGAGAACAAAAAAATTGTGCTGTGGGGCACCTGGGTGGCTCAGTCGTTAAGCGTCTGCCTTCAGCTCAGGTCATGATCCCAGGGTCCTGGGATCGAGCCCCGCATCGGGCTCCCTGCTCAGCGGGAAGCCTGCTTCTCCCTCTCCCACTCCCCCTGCTTGTGTTCCCTCTCTCGCTGTGTCTCTCTCTGTCACATAAATAAAATCTTTAAAAAAAAATTATGTTGTAACAGGAAGAGAGTGCAGAAGACCAAAGGAAATAACCCTAACTCCTCTGTGTAGTGGGAGTCTTACAAGGAGGGCAATTTAGCTGTCTTGAGGAGGAAATGGTACAGAAGCAAAGAAAAAAGGGAACGGAATTTGAAAAAGATATCAGCATATGTTTTTAGTAATTCCTCCCAGGTACATTTGCAGATAAAATAATTCTGAACCAAATGAGTGGATTCCCAATAGTGGCATATCAAACATTATGGCTTCTTTGTAACAGGTATTTTTGGATCAGTTGAACTCTCTGATGCCCTTCAGAACATACCACATACACTATTCTTTTACAGGTTTTATGAAGACAGAGCTTTCCAGCCCACCACAAGCTGGCTGTCCAATGTTTATATGTAGAAGTATTAAGGTGAGGAGGTACAGAGGGGAAAGTTCTACTTCAAAGGCAGAAATTAATTCAGTTCAACAAATACTTAGGAGCATCAAAATTTTACTTATTTGCTTCCCTCACTAGACTATGAACTCTCAGAGGACTGAAACTTGTCTAATTAATCTTTATATTCCTCAGCAGCTAGTCTAGGACCTGGCATGGAGTAAATACAAATATTGGTGCATGAATGAAAGCTCTATACTCTGTAGGGAACATAGAAATTAAAAACAAAACAAACAAAAACCAAAAAATCATGAAGTTCTTAACTCCCTCAAGCCACAGAGAAGGGGAGATGGTCACCATGAATACATTTTAGCATAATGCAAAGCACAGCAAGGTGACTCTGCTACCAGGAAATCTGTTGGGGGTTCAAGAGAGGGAGAAATGATATCTAAATAGGAAAGCAGTCAAGATTTGGGAAGGCAAATGACATTTGCATAGGGTCTAAGGAAGAAGACAAGGAATCTGATGGCTGAGAAAAGGAAGGAGAGAGACTCTAGACGGAGAATACGGGAACTAGCAGAGGCACCAAGCGGCAGGGATGTACAGAGCTCTTCCAGAGCATGATTAGCAGTCTGGTGTGGAGCATGAGTAGGTAGGCAAGTTGAGAGGTTGTAGAGAGGGGCAGGCACTATGTGACAAAGGACGCTGTGATTATTAGTTTTATGTATCAAGTTGATTAGGCTACAGTATTTGATATTTAATAAAATGCTAATCTCTGTGTCTCTGGGAAGGCATTCTGTTGACTGAAGTCAATGATAAATTGACTTTAAGTAAAGATTACCTCAAATAATGTGGGTGGGGCCTCATCCATTCAGCTGAAGGCCTTAAGAAACAGGTTTCCCAGCGAAGATGAAATTCTGCCTCAAGACTAACACCTGCTTGAGTTTCCAGCTTGCTATTTTAGACTCAAGGCTGCAACATCAACTCCAACCTGAGTTTCTAGCCTGTCAGCCCGCCCTACAAATTTTAGACTTGTTGGCCCCCACAATCATGTGAGCAATTCCTTAAAATAAATCTCGTGTGTGTGTGTGTGTGTGTGTGTGTGTGTGTGTGTGTGTTTTGTTTCTCTGGAGAACCCTGACTCATAGAGACCTTGAACGTTAACACTAAAAAGCACAGACCTTGCTTGGGTGGTGATATACTGCTGTTACAGAAAATGCTGTCACTCCACCCGTTCACCAAAAGTGCTCCTCCCTTTGAGGACCCCACAGTGCTACTGACTTTCCCATATTCCAAGGCATTTAAGTAAACGGCTCTGGGGATTGCTTCCAGATACGGAAAACAAAGCTTGTCACTGAAAAGCTTCTAAAATGGGTTTCCCCTCCCTTGTATCAAGCAGTGTTGTTATGATCACCAGAATCCCCAAACAGCTCTGTTACACCAGAAATTTTCAAGTGTAATTATGTTTCAAAACACAACAGAATTGTTTTGTATCTTCAAAAAGAAGTATCATCCAAATAGATTTTTATCATTTCTATTTTTTACAGCTACTTTGAGGCTTTTACGGTACCTTTTTACTGAAGGGTTCAAAATGTGCTGTTGATATTATAATATTAACTTGTCACTCAGCTGAGTTAACTTCAGTGAACATTTATCAGTGTCACACCAGGTGCTGTGACAAGCACAGAGAAGTATAATAACATCTCAGCAATACAAAATGCTAGGGGAAACTCATTCAGGATAGCTGGGCTTCTCTATTAATTCAACAAATATTTACTGAGTGTCTACTATGTGACAGGCACTTTGCTAGATTTGGCATAAAGAAATCAAAAGTGGTTTCTGCCATCAAGGGATTTAGAGTACACAAAAGAAGCAAATTAAGAAAAAATGCCCATATTTGTTAGATGTTCTTCACTGATATTTTATTTCAGGACATAAAAAGTCTTTATTGTGAAGGTGACACTTAACGTGCGTTTTTAATAATAAGTAGATGTTTGTCAGTTACACAAAACTGAGGCAGTGAGAGAGCAGGGATGAATAAAGGCATAATTTATTCTGGGGAATGGGAGCTTCATGAACAAAGTTATAAAGTGAGAGAGGCTTTATTTCTGGGAAACTGAACATAATGGTTAATTGCGATTATGGTATACACTTAACATGGGGCCTGGAAGAGAATAACTATTATTATCATTACTTCATCATATATGATGCTTAGAGTGTGACAGAAGTTATGGCAAGAGATGAATGAAGCTGAAGAGGTTAATCAAGTTCCACACTAGGAGGCATCATGAGCTAAACTAAGATTTATTTATCTATCATCTATCTATCTATCTATCTATCTATCATCATCATCTATTTATATTCAAGTATAGTTGACACACAATGTTACATGAGCTTCAGGTGTACAACATAGTGACTAGACAAGTTTATACACTATGCTATCTATGCTCACCACAAGTGTAGCTACCATCTTTTCCTAGGCATTGCTATTACAATATCATTGACTATATTCCCTATGCTACCTTTTATTCCATTGATTTATTCTATTCATTCCATAACTGGAAGCCTAAATCTCCCACTCCCATTCACCTATTTTTGCCCATTCCCCTACCCACCTCCCCTCTGGCAACCATCAGTTGGTACTCTGTATTTATAGATCTGATTCTGCTCTTTGTTTATTTGCTTTGGGTTTTTTTTTTTTCTTTTTAGATTCCACATATGAGTGAAAGTATATGGTATTTGTCTTTCTCAGTCGGACTTATTTAACTTACCAAAATACCGTCTAGGTCCATCCATGTTATCTCAAATGGCACAATCTCATCCATTTTATGGCTATGCAATATTCCATTATGCGTGCACGTGCATGTGTGTATGGTATCTTCCTTATCCATTCATCTATTCATGGATACTTAGGTTGCTTCCACATCCTGACTATTGCAAATAATGCTGCAATAAACATAGGCATGCATATATCTTTTCAAATTAGTGTTATTGTTTTCTTTGGGTAAATATCCAATTGTGGAATTGGATCATATAATATTTCTACTTTTAATTTTTTTTAGGAAACTTCATACTGTTTTCCATAGTGGCTGTACCAATCACATTCCAACCAATAGTGTATTAGGGTTCCTTTTATCCACATCCTCACCAACACTTGTTATTTTTTATCATTTTGATTTTACCCATTCTAACAGGTGTAAGGTTTCATTGTAGTTTTGATTTGCATTTCCCTGATGAGTGATGTTGAGCATTTTTCATGTGTCTGTTGTGTATGTCTTCTTCGGAAAAATGTCTATTTAGGTCCTCTGCCCATTTTTAAATTGAATTACTTGTGGGGGTTTTTTGGTGTTAAGTTCTTAATATATTTTGGATACTCAGCCTTTATCAGGTATATCATTTGTGAATATCTTCTTCCATTCAGTAGGTTGCCTTTTTTTTTTTTTTTTTTTTTGGTCAGTGTTTTCGTTTGCTTTGCAAAAGCTTTTTATTTTGATGTAGTCCCAAAAGTTTATTTTCCTTTTGTTTCCCTTGCCTTAGAAGACTTATGTAAAAAAATGTTGCTATGGCCAAGGTCAGAGAAATTACTGCCTGTATTCTCTTCTAGGATTTTTATGGTTTCAGGTTTCACATTTAAGTCTTTATTCCATTTTGAGTTTACTTTTATGTGTGGTGTTAAAAAGTGGTCCAGTTTTGTTCTTATACATGTAGCAATCCAGTTTTTCTAGCACTATTTATTTGAGATTAAATTTTAACATGCAGGCAATGGGGAGTCACTTCAGCTCCAGCTAGCTTGGCTTTCTGTTTTTGAAAAACCAGTCAAAGCCCATTACATCTTACAGTTTTCTCTGCCTATAAATCCCTTGACCCACAAAATATCCAACAAAGAAAAGTCCAGGACCTATTGGCTTCATTAGTAAATTCTACCATTTAAAAAATTAACACAAGTCATTATCAAACCCTTCCAGAGGAAGAAGCAGAAGGAGAAGGAGGAAGAAAATGAAGGAAAAACAGCTTCCAACTCATTCTGTGAAGCCAGTAATACCCTAAATCTAAAACCAACCAAACACAACACAAGAAAAGAAAAATAAAGGCTAACATCCCTTATGGATATAGATGCAAAAATCCTCAACAAAATACTAGAAAATTGAACCCAGCAACATATAAAAAGTACTAGACATCATGACCAAGTGGAATTTAACCCACGAATCCAAGGTAGGTTTAACATACAAAAATCAACTAATATAATACATGATCCTCATAAAATGAAGGCTAAAACCCAAGTGATCACCTCAATAGAGACAGTAAAAGCATATGACAAATTCCAACACCCTTTCAGGATATAAATACTCAACAAACTAGGAATAGAAGGAAACTTCCTCAATCTTTGGAAAACCCACAGCTATCATCATATTTAACAGTGAAAGATCAAATACTTCCCCCCTTATTATCAGGAAAAGACAAGGATGTCTGCTCTTACCAATTCTGTTCAACATTATACTGGAGGTTCTAGTCAGAACATATGAAAGAGAAAGAAATAAAAGGCATCATGATTGGAAAGGAAGAACTATTTCTATCTAGCGATTACAAGATCTTGTAAGTGGAAGATCTTAAGGAATCTACTATAAAACTATAAGAAAAACTAGAAAACTGAGTTCAGCAATGCTGCATGATACAAGACCAATATACAAAAATCAACTGTATTTCTACACCTTAGCAATGAACAACCTGAAAATGAAATTAAGAAAACAATTTCATTTACAATGGCGTCAAAAAGAATAAAATATTTAGGAATAAATTTGACCAAATGCTATGGTCTGAATGTTTGTATATTCCCAAAATTCCTATGTTGAAATTCTAACCCCCAAAGGTAATGTCTTTTAGTAAATAAGCCTTTTGGGAGATGCTTAAGTTAGGAAAGTAGAGCCCTCATGAATGAAATTAGTGCCTTATGAAAGAAGCTGCAGAGAGACCTCTAGATTTTCCACCATGTGAGGACACAGTGAGAAGGTACATGCTATGAACCGAAAGTGGGCCTTCACCAGAAGGTGACCATGCTGGTGCCTTGAATTTGGACTTCCAAGCCGCCAGAACTGTGAGCAAGAATTTCCTGTTGTTTATAAACTACCCACTTGGTGGGATTTTGTTATATCAGCCGAAATGGACTAAGTCACCAAGGAAACATAAGACTTCCACACTAAAAACTATGAAACATTGCTGAAATGAAAAATAAAGAATTAAATAAATGGAGAGATATCCCATGTTTATTGACTTGAAGAGTTAATATTATTAAGATGATGATACTCCCTAAAATGTTCTACAGATTCAATGCAATCCCTATCAAAACACCAATTAACTTCCTCCCCCTGCTTTGAACAGAAAGAGAAAAGCTGATCCTAAAACTGATACAGGATTACAAAGGATTCCATGGGGAAGGTGGTGCAAATTCTTACATGTGTGCGAATGTATTCATTTAATGATACAGCTATGATACCCATCCCCCAAAAGATAAGAAAACACGTTTATTCTCATTTCTATTGTCTTTCTGCAAGACTTGGCAGGGTTATTTTGGTAAAAGGCAAATAATTATAGCCTCAAACGATAGAGTAATACCAAATCATTAGACACTTGTTAGGACAGAGCTCTTACTACAAGTCAGGCTTTCTCATTCTAGTTTCTCTTCCTGAGTGATGTAAAGCATTTCCACAAATAACTCCAAGAAACAGAATAAAGTAGGTAAGAAATGCCCTCCTGGAAGCACTCTATTACTGCCATCTATAATTTGCTCATTCATCCTAATGTCTGAGTGAATCCAAGCTGACAAGAAGATTTACTAGATTTAGAACATAGCATTTACTCTGACCAAGGCATTTGAACCAGAAAAGGCAATGTGATATGTATGGACTCTTTTACCTCTTCCTTGAAACTGTTTGGTTATTGAGAGGAAAGTGTCAATGTAGGCATTAGTAAATTGTGTCATGGATGGTGCTTAAGTTCCCTCTCCAAATTCTGTCATGAGCTAACAATGTTGTCTTAGGCAAGTCAACACTCAACCTCAGTACCACCCTCTGCAAAATGGCAGTATTTCCCAACTTACAGGGCTGTTGGGAGGGCCAAATATGATAGATACGGTTGATTAACAAGAAATATTTATTGAGGATCTACTTTGGGCTATGACAATGGGAACATAAAGAATTTATATTTTTTTGTTTATTTTTAAAGATTTTATTTATTTATTTGACAGAGAGAGAGAGACAGTGAGAGAGGGAACACAAGCGGGGGAATGGGAGAGGGAGAAGCAGGCTTCTTGCAGAGCAGGGAGCCCGATGCGGGGCTCGATCCCAGGACCCTGCAATCATGACCTGAGCTGAAGGCAGACGCTTAACTACTGAGCCACCCAGGTGCCCCAGGAACCTGAAGAATTTAAAGATGGTCTTTGATTCAAAAAGGCTCACAGCCTAATCTGAGTGCACTTTCTAAAATATGATATATTGATCAAATATAGATACTATTTTATTTCCATTCTTCCATTGTTCCTTCCCACACAAATTGGCTAACTTGTGCTTCTTAGGCTGTCCACCTATTTTGTGGCCGATGGCCAGCTCATTAGTGTAGCCATACACAGACTGTGAAACAATATGGACTCAAATCAAAACAGGTTGAATTTCCAGGTTCTGAAGTTGCAAACATCTCCTCACCAGAGAAGTCACCTTTTGTGTTTACCCATCTGTTTTAGTGTACAGTAGGTGCAAGAAAGTACAGGATTTTAAACATGGTGAATTTTTCGGGAGTATTAATTTTCTGCTGTTGCAAGCAATTTATTTATTCTATTTTTTTGGTTTCAAATCATTTTAAAACTGCTGATCCAATAAATAAGCTGAATCAACATGGTTGTTGTAAGCAATTTAAAACATGACATAACATAATAATAATAAAAAAACAACATGATTTCCATCCTAAACTTAGAATAGAGACAAAATTTACATGAAATTTTAATATATAACCTTGAGTCCCTAGGGAGAACCAAGCAGACTACCAAAGTGTATAATACTAAGATGGGCACATTTCAAGTATCTTAGCTCAGAGCTGTGACATTTGTGTAGATTCTGTGTGTGTGTGCTGTGTATGTGTGTGTTGTTATTGCACAATGTCAGGGCCACCATTCACATAGATTTTGAATTGAACAGTGTCCTGGAAGTTGTACACAGTGGTAATTCTATTTAGCTACTCATCCGGGTAAAAGTCTTGGTATACTAAGTCCATAAAAATCATGCTGCCCAGGATATAGCCCTCTCCTAAGTCTTTTTCAGGATAAGTAGTTTGGGGTTTTGTTTTGTTTTGTTTCGTTTTTGTTTTTGTTTTTACTTTGTGTGTGTGTGGCCTAACATGTGATCTATCCTAAAGACTGTCCCAGATCCTTTGGAATAATGTGTATTCTGCTGGTTTTCGATGGAATGTTCTGTATATATCTCTTAGGTCCATCTGGTCTAATATGTCATTCAAAGACATTGTTGATTTTCTGTCTGGATGATCTTTCCATTGATTTAAGTGGAGTCTTAACTTCCCCTACTACTATTGTATTACTGTCAATTACTTCCTTTATGTCTGCTAATATTTGCTTTGTGTATTTAAGTGTGTCTGTGTTAGGTACATTGATATTTACAGCGGTTATAATCTCTTGTTGGACTGAGTCTTTTATCATGGTCTCTGTCTTAACATCTATTTTGTCTAATATAAGTATGGTTACTCTAGGTGTTTTGTTTGTTTGTTTGTTTGTTTTTGCTTCCATTTGCATGGAATATCTTTTTCCATTCTTTCACTTTCAGTTTGCACGTGTCCTTAGGTTTGAAGTGAGTCCCTATAGGCAGCACATAGATGGGTCTTATTTATTTATTTTTTTAGCCATTTAGTCACCCCATGTCTTTTGATTTGAGCAGTTGGTCTATTTACATTTTTTTTAATTTTTAATTTTTTTATTTGGGTATAGTTGACACACCCTGTTATGTCAGTTTCAGGTGTACAACACAGTGATTCAACAGCTTATACATTATGCTGTCCTCACTGCAAGCAAAGCTACATCTGTAACCATACAATGCTATTACAATATCATTGACTATATTCCTTTTTTTTTCTTCAAGTTTTTATTTAAATTCTAGTTAAACATATAGTGCAACATTGGTTTCAGGAATAGAATTCAGTGATTCATCATTTACATACAACATCCAGTGCTCATCACAAGTGCCCTCCTTAATACCCATCACTCATCTAGCCCATCCACCACCCACCTCCCTCCATCAACCCTCAGTTTGTTCTCTATCTTTAAGAGTCTCTTATGATTTGTTTCCCTCTCTCTCTCTTTCCTCTCGCATATGTTCATCTGTATTGTTTCTTAAATTCCACATATGAGTGAAATATGGTATTTGTCTTTCTCTGACTTATCTTGCTTAGCATAATACTCTCTAGCTCTATCCATGTCATTGTGAATGGCAAGATTCCATTCTTTTTGATGGCTGAGTAATATTCCATTGTTTATATATACCACCTCTTCTTTATCCATTCATCACTCAATGGACATTTGGGCTCTTTTTACAGTTTGGCTATTGTTCATAATGCTGCCATGAACATCAATGTGCATGTACACTTTTAAATCAGTATTTTTGTATCCTTTGGGTAAATACCTAGTAGTGCAATTGCTGGATTGTAGGGTAGTTCTATTTCTAAATTTTTTGAGGAACGTCCATACTATTCTCCAGAGTGGCTGCACCAGTTTGCATTCCCACCAACAGTGCAAGAGGGTTCCCCCTTCTCCACATCATTGCCAACACCTGTTGTTTCTTTTGTTAATTTTAACCATTCTGACAGGTGTGGGGTGGTATCTCACTGTGGTTTTGATTTGTATTTCCCTGATGATGAGTGATGTTGAGCATCTTTTCACGTGTCTGTAGCAATCTGGATGTCTTCTTTGGAAAAGTGTCTATTCATGTCTTCTGTGCATTTCTTAATAGGATTATTTGTTTTTACAATGTTGAGTTTGATAAGTTCTTTATACACTTTGGATACTAACCCTTTATCAGATATGTCATTTGCAAATATCTTCTCCCATTCCACAGGCTGCCTTTTTTGTTGTTTCCTTCACTATGCAGAAGTTTTTATCTTGATGAAGTCCCTATTGTTCATTTTTGCTTTTGTTTCCCTTGCCTCTAGTGATGTGTCTAGTAAGAAGTTGTTATGGCTGATGTCAAAGAGGTTGCTGCCTGTGTTCTCCTCTAGGATTTTGATGGTTTCCTGTCTCACGTTTAGGTCTTTCATCCATTTTGAATTTATTTTTATGTATGGCATAATAAAGTGGTCCAGTTTCATTCTGCATATTGCTATCCAGTTTTCCCAACACCATTTGTTGAAGAGACTGCCTTTTTTCCACTGGGTATTCTTTCCTGCTTTATTAAAGATTAGTTGACCATATAGTTGTAGGTCCATTTCTGGATTTTCTATTCTGTTCCATTGATCTATGTGTCTGTTTTTGTACAGTACTATACTGTCTTGATGACTACAGCTTTGTAATATAACTTGAAGTGTGGAATTGTGATGCCTTCAGCCTTGCTTTTCCTTTTCAGGATTGCTTTGGCTATTTGGGGTCTTTTGTGGTTCCATACAAATTTTAGGATTGTTTATTCCAGCTCTGTGAAACATGATGGTAGTATTTTGATAGGAATTGGTTTAAATGTATAGATTGCTTTGGGTAGTATATTTTAACAGTGTTTGTTCTTCCAATCCATGAGTATGGAATGTTTTTCCATTTCTTTGTGTCCTCTTCAATTTCCTTCACAAGTGTTCTATAGTTTACAGAATACAGATCTTTTACCTCTTTGGTTAGGTTTATTCCTAGGTATCTTATTATGGTTTTGTGTGCAAGTGTAAATGGGATCTATTCCTTGATTTCTCTTTCTGCTTCTTCGTTATTGTTGTATAGAAATGTCAACAGATTTTCGTATATTGATTTACATCCTGTGACTTTGCTGAATTCATGTATCAGTTCTAGCAATTTTTTGGTGGAGTCTTTTGGGTTTTCTACATAGAGTATCATGTCATCTGCAAAGAGTGAAAGATTGACTTCTTTGCCAATTTGGATGCCTTTTATTTCTTTCTGTTGTCTGATTGCTGAAGTTAAGACATCTGGTACTATGTTAAATAGTAATGGTGAGAGTGGACATCCTTGTCTTGTTCCTGACTGTGGGGAAAAGGCACTCAGTTTTTCCCCATTGAAGATGATACTAGCTGTGGGTCTTTCATATATGGTCTTTATGGTGTTGAGGTGTTTCCATCTATCCCTACTTCTTTAAGTTTTTTATCAAGAAAGGATGCTGTTATTTTGTCAAATGCTTTTTCTGCCTCTATTGAGAGGATTATATGGTTTTTATCCTTTCTTTTATTAATGTGGTGTATAACATGATTGATTTGTGAATACTGAACCACCCCTGCAGTCCAAGAATAAATCTCATTTGATTGTGGTGAATAATTCTTTTAATGTACTGTTAAATTCGATTTGCTAGTATCTTGTGGAGAATTTTTGCATCCATATTCATCAGGGCTCTTTACTTGTAATTATCCTTTTTAATGGGGTCTTTGTCTGGTTTTGGAATCAAGGTAATGCTGGTCTCATAGAAGGATTTTGTAAGTTTTCCTTCCATTTCTATTTTTTGGAACAGTTTCAGAAAGATACATATTAATTCTTTTTAAATGTCTGGTAGAATTCTCCAGGGAAGCCTTCTGGCCCTGGACTTTTGTTTGCTGGGAGATTTTTGATTACTGATTCAATTTCTTTGCTGGTTATGGGTCTATTCATATTTTCTATTTCTTCCTGTTTCAGTTTTGGTAGTTTGTAGGTTTCTAGGAATTTGCCCATTTCTTCCAGATTGCCCAGTTTGTTGGCATATAATTTTTCACAATATTCTGTTATGATTATTTGTAATTTTGTGGTGTTGGTTGTGATCTCTCCTCTTTCATTCGTGATTTGATTTATTTGGACCCTTTTTCTTTTTGATAAGTCTGGCTATTAGTGTTTGTTTCTGTATCACTTATTTCTGCTCTAATCTTTATTATTTCCCTTCTTCTGCTGGGTATAGGCTTTATTTGCTGTTCCTTTTCTAGCTCCTTTAGGGTAGGCCTGTATTGCAATGTACTTCCCCCTTAGGACTGCTTTTGCTGCATCACAAAGTTTTTGGACTGTCATGTTTTCATTTTCATTTGCTTCCACATACCTTTTTAATTTCTTCTTTAATTTCCTGGTTAACCCATTCATTCGTTGTGTTCTTTAACCTCCATGTATTTGTGGTCTTCTCAAATTTTCTCTTGTGGTTGACTTCAAGTTTCATAGCATTGAGGTCTGGAAATGTGCATGGTATGATATCGATCATTTTGTACTTGTTGGGGGATATTTTTGTGACCCAGTAATGTGATCTATTCTGGAGAACATTCCATGTGTACTTTAAAAGAATGTGTATTCTCCTGCTTTGGGATGAAAAGTTCTGAATATGTATGTTAAGTCCATTTGGTCCAGTGTATCATTCAAAGTCATTATTTCTTTGTTGATTTTCTGCTTAGATGATCTTTCCATTGCTGTAAGTGCGGTGTTAAAGTCCCCTACTATTATTTGGGTGCTCCCAAGTTGAGGGCATAAATATTTACAATTGTTAGATCTTCTTGATGGATAGAACACTTAATTATGATATAAAGCCCTTCTTCATCTCTTGTTACAGTCTTTGTTTTAAAATCTAGTTTCTCTGATATAAGTATGGCTACTGTGCCTTTCTTTTAACATCCATTACCATGTTAGATGGTTCTCCATCACCTCACTTTCAATCTGCAGGTGTCTTTAGGTCTAAAATGAGTGTCTTATAGGCAGTATATAGATGGGTCTTGTTTTTTTTATCCATTCTGATACCCCATGTCTTTTGATTGGAGCATTTAGTCCATTTACATTCAGAATGATTACTGAAAGATATGAATTTAGTGCCATTATGTTACCTGTAGAGTTGGTGTTTCTGGTGATGTACTCTGTTTCCTTCTCGCCTTTGTTGGTTTTGGGTTTTTCCCCCCACTCAAAAAGTCCCCCTTAATAATTCTTGCAGGGCTGGTTTTGTGATCATGAACTCATTTACTTTTTGTCTGGGAAACTCTTTATTTCTCCTTGTATTCTGAATGACAGCTTTGCTGGATAAAGTATTCTTGGCTGCGTATTTTTCCCATTCAGCATGTTGTTTATATCCTGACAAATCTTCTGTGGGCAGATTTGCTGTGAACCTGATCTGTCTTTCCTTGTAGGTTAAGAACTTCTTTTCCCTTGCTGCTTTCAGGATTCTTTACTTGTTTGTGTGTATGTGAATTTGACTATGATATTCTTGGCGATGGCAAGCTTTTGCTGAATTTAATGGGGTTAACCCATCCCCCCACCCTCCTCCTCTCTAGAACCCTCAGTTTGTTTTTCAGAGTCCATAGTCTCTCATGGTTCGTCTCCCCCTCCGATTTCGCCCCCTTCATTATAGCATTTTTAATTTTGGCCTGACAAGATTTTAGTTCTTTTATCTCTGCAGATAGGGATGGATTCTCTAGTGTCTTCTATGCTTTTTTCAAGCCCAGCTAGTGTCCTTATAATTGTTGTTTTAAATTCTAGTTCAGATATCTTACTTATATCTGTACTGATTAAAGCCCTAGCCATTACTTTTCCTTCCTATTCTTTCTTTTGGGGTGAATTCCTGTCTTGTCATTTGTCCAGAAAAAAAAAAACAAAAAAACAAAAAAACTAGGTCCTGGGTGTGTTTTGCTGTGCTTGTTAAAAGAAGCTAGATCCAAAAATTTTAAAAATAAAAATACAAAATATATACATAAATAAAAATTTTAAAAAATAAAAAATTTAAAATGAATTTTAAAAATTAAAAATAAAACTAAAAAGGAAGCTAGGTCTAATTTCCCTTAGAGCTGAAGCTTTGCAGCACTCTACAATTAGTAGACTTGGTGCAAGTGAGGTGTTTGTACTGGTCTTCTGGGGGATGGGCCTGCTGGGTTGATTCTCAGGTGGACTTACCCTAGTGGAGATGCACCAGGCGGGCACAGGGGGGCGGGGCTTGGTGTAAGCAGCTCTGGCTTCCACTAGGAAGCGCTGCTTTTTTTTTCTCCCTGAAGACTTTTAGCACTGACGATGAGGGTGAAAATGGCATCACCCTATTCTCTAGCCTCGGAGCTGAGAGTTAGTGCCTGCCACTCTTCAGGAAATCCTCACAGAAGAGCAAACAATCATTCCTCTGTGCCCCTGGCTTCCATCAGATACCTACCTTTTCCCTGCCTGTGTCTGAGCTGTTTTATATCAGGCGCCCAACTGGGTTTTAAAACTCCAAATTTTAGGGACTCCCATGGTGCAGACCTGCACTGATCCTCTGGAGGAGGGTCTTGCCACACTTTTCCCTTTTGCTGGCCAGTGCAAGGAAAGCAGTGGCATGACCGTGCAGCAGTTCAGAGTTTATGGCAAGGCAGAGCAGAGAGCTGGCACCCAGGCTTGCTGTCCTCAGCCGGAGTCCCAACTCCTATGCCTTGAAACAGTGCAAACACGTTGGTGCCATCCATTCCTCTTGTGACCCAGGGGATCCTCAGACCACACTGTCCACTCCCAGGTCTCTGCCCCCCTTCCCCACTTGAGCACCTTTAAGCCAGGCACAACCTGGCAGTGGTGGACTTCTAAAACTTCTGATCTTGTGCTCTGCTGCTTATAATACCTTGCCGTAATCTCCATAAACTGGGGGCCATCCCCTCTGCAGCACCCACAGTTCTTATCTCCCCCAAATCTCCCCTCCACACCTCCTACCAGAAGGTGGTCACTTTTCTACTTGTAGACCTGCAGTTTTGTTCTCTCAGTCCTCAGATTGATTTCTTGGGTGTTCAGAATTTGATAATTATCTAGCTGTGTTTGAGGGAAAAGGCAAGCTTAGGGTCCCCCTACTTCCCCATCATCTTAATTCCTCCCCCCTCAAGTTTCACTGACTACATTCCTTATCCTGTACTTTTTACTCCCATGATGTATTCATTCTAGAAGTGTAAGCCTACATCTCCCATTCCCCTTCACCCCTTTTGCCCATCCCCCACCTTCCCTCTGGCAATCATCAATTTGTTCTCTGTATTTATAGGTCTGATTCTGCTTTTTGTTTATTTTGTTTGTTTGTTTCTGGTTTTTTGTTGTTTTTTAGATTCCACATATGAATGAAAGCAAATGGTACTTGTCTTTCTCTGTCTGACTTATTTCACTTAGCATAATACCCTCTAGGTCCATCCATGTTGCTGCAAGTGGCACCATCTCGCTCAGAATGAGTAGTTTTAATATATTCATGTTATTTTGCCGTGAGCAAAAAAGAAGGATAAGAATATCTGACAGCAGGTATTAGAAGTTACTTGCAGAAATGGGGGGTGGACTGGTTGACCTGTCAAATGTTTTTCTATTCTTGGTGACTTTTGTGAAACAAAACAAATACTGCAGTCATCCAGCTTTCACATGATTTTCAAAACACACACACACAAAATCTTAATAATAGCAGGGATCATTACTCAACGTCACAGAACTCATACTATCACTCTGCGGAAATAATTAGGAGAAAAACACTTTTCTGTATCTGTCTGGAAAAGCACAACAATCCACTGTGGGGAGCAAAGTAGCAATGAAATGGCTGGAAAGGCACCATTTACATCTTATCTCATCCCACATTTCTTAAAGGGCAAGCAATAATAAGGCATAAAAGCTTTTGTGGAGATCAATTGCCATCATCTGAAGACCACAGGACTACTACTTAAATAAAAGACATGGAAACAACTTCCAAAAGCATCTGAGACTAAAGACCTCAAAAGACACTGCATTCATCATACAAAGATGATGATGAGGTGCCTTTCTTCCCATGAAAGGCCCAACTTTTGTCATATATGAGAACTAACAGCACTTCAGGTTATACACCTGGGCTCTCTTATCCTATTTGTAGTAAGGTCCAGATACCAGGGCAGAGAAATAATAGCCTTGCTCATTGTACTGTTTGAGTTATACTATCTACAAGATTCTCTTGGACTCTGATACCATTAAAACTATTTGGCTTCCTACTAATTAAGCCTCCATGCACTTTCTGCAGCTCTTGCATGTATTTGCTCTGGAAACTGCTACCTGCCTGTTTCCTTTTTTATGTACGCGGACTCCCAGGAGCTTGAGGGCAAGTAACATGCTACTCTACTTTGTTTTCTCATCACCTATGGTGTCTGGCACACAGTAGGTAATCAAAAATGTTTGCTGAATATCTGGAAAGGAATGCATCAATGCTCAAATTAAATGTTTATTTTAGGATCTAGCAGTCAAGTTTGTAGATTGCTTTTTGTGGTCACCAGAACATTATCAGGGTATAAAGAGGTTATATTTCAGGTACCAGTACATTCTACTACCTTAAAAGTTAGATATTTGGGGCGCCTGGGTGGCTCAGTCGTTAAGCGTCTGCCTTCGGGTCAGGTCACAATCCCAGGGTCCTGGGATCGAGCCCCGCATCGGGCTCCCTGCTCGGCGGGAAGCCTACTTCTCCCTCTCCCACTCCCCCTGCTTGTGTTCCCTCTCTCGCTGTGTCTCTCTCTGTCAAAAAATAAATAAAATCTTAAAAAAAAAAGTTAGATATTTGTTGGGGTGCAGTGGTTTTGAGAAGTAGAGATGGGAGGCTCTGGAAATTCACCAAAGCAGAGTAGCCATCCGTAACTATACTGGCATAACTGGTGTCATTCATATGTCTCCCAAGACGGTCTATCTTCAGCTACCTAATTTATTTTCCTTTAGAAAGACACTGACTGTGCATTACCTTAACTCAAAATTACCAGTGACAAAGTACCATGGCCCCTTTTCTTCTGTGTCACTAATATATCAATAGCTAATTCAAACTCCAAATTGTTGGTGCAGCTGAAAAACAATAATTTATTCTATATTTGAATTTCAGAAATTTTTAAAAATCATATTTTTCAAATTCGGCCTATTTATGATAAACTTTGACACCCTCATTTCATTCTATCATGTGCTTCCTAAGAGGCCACATCATATACAGTTTTGTATCCCTGGAAACAACACAATGCCTGACACATAGCAGATGCACAACAAATATTTATTTGACTGATGTATGGATGGATGTTCTAAGAAAGCACAATGGTTCAATAGAAAAAAAGAGAGAGAGGGATTGAGGGAGGGAGAGGGAGGGAAAACCAGAACCCTTTGCAAAGTACTGACTTGAAACGATCAGGAAAGTTTCCTTTTCTCCATCATCACAATTCGTAGGACTTAAACTCCCAGTCAGAATCACTCTTGCTTATTTGGTCAACTATTTTTGCTTTTACCCACAAGCCATCTTTACCAATTAGGATTGAATTTAACTGCATTAGTAGAAGTCTGGCCATAGTGGCGTAAGCAAATAAGTTTCTTTTTTTCTCCTATAACAAAGAGCCTGGCGTAGGCAGCCCAGAGCTATTGCTTGAGAACCAGGCTCTTCTTCCTGCTCTATCATCTTCAGTGCAAGACTTTTGTCATCCTGGTGATGATATGATTTTGCATCAATGTGAGTTGAGCAGAAAGAAGGGCACACAGCAATATGAAAAAGACAAATTTCAGTTGTGTCTATCCCCTTTTAAAGAGCCTTCTACAATACCAACTGAGCTACTTCTGCTTATATCTCAATGGCCCAAACTAAGTTACATAGCTTTTCCTGGCGACAAAGGCGTTCTGAGAAAGTTGTGATTTTATGTAGGTATTTTGCCTTCCAAATTAGAATGAGGGCCCTACTCAAAAGGAGAAAAGGAAGCATGGATATCAGTTGGACACCTAGCAGTGTCTGCTACTCTACCACCCATCCTAGAAGCACCCTGGCTAGCAGTCTTCTGATTGCACTGCCCCACTCCACTCTACCCATCCTGTTAGTCTCACCTCCCTCAATTACTCCTCAATGCTTTGATCATAGTCAGATTGTTGCCCTGGATTCCAGTCTAACACCTGATGTTGATCTACTATTCCTATTTCCCCCGTCTCTGCTCACTGATATCCTCCTTATTTGTTGAGGCTCCACTCAGAAGATATCTACTTAGTGAAACCTCCCTAATTCTCTTGATCAAAATCAATCAGCATTTTGGTGTACTAATGGCTTAAGATATATAAGGATATAATTAATTATGGGTGGATCTGTTGCCCTTATTGGAAGGAAAACTCTTGAGGATAAGGGTTATGTCTCTTACCATATCTCAATGTCTGGCAAAAAAGATAGGTCCTCAATAAGTATCTTTTATACTGATGACATGCTCTTCTTGATTCTTCAAGCATTTTCTGTGCTTCTTATACTAATCCACTTTCTGGTTCTTGTATTGATATTCTCACACTGCATATACTGCCTTTTATCAGTGCCTATTATAACACCGACCCAAAATATGGACGTGAGCTGAACTGTTCTCTCCACGCAAGCTTATTCTCCATCTAATCCACCCATGCTGGGAGTAGAGTTTTCTTTAGAGATCTTTCCTGGTGGCCAGTGTGAGTACTGAAGGCAACCTTCAAATGTTCTTTCTTCTAGCTCCTCTCTGGAATGAAGGCTATGTACACACAAAAATTACCAGATGTGGACAGATGTCAACAAAAGAGTGAAATACAGACATTACAATATCATTAAATCAGACTATGATCCTGGAATTTCATATGGAATTTAAAGGTTGGCCCACAATGCAAATGCTGTGTGTATAAAACTAACAGTAACTTCAGTATATTTCTTATTTTTTGTGGAGTTCTCCACACACACATACAAAAATTAGTCCAGAAATTGTTTCTCTCTAACAGTAAGATTATTTTTAAAGCAGGAGTTCTTTTAAATGAACTCTATTGTGCTTGCTTCCTAATGCTGTTTCCTGTTTAAAAAAAAAAAATCTGTATACACACACACACACAGAGTCAGTGTGTTGGCATACTGCAACAAAATTCAAGTTTCTCCTATGGTTTTCTTTATTAGAAAATATTTACATACTGAACTCCTGGCAAAGGATTGCAGCTTTTCTAATTTTGGAGAGAGCCCAGTGAAGCAACATGTAAACTGGCAGAGGCACCATCCTTTGGTGACATTCTTAGAGGTTACTTAGAGTTTTTTTCCACTCCCCTGCTGTTTTCATGACGCCTCAGGTACATAATACATTGTGCTGCTTTCCTAGTTCAAGCAACAACTGAGCTGGGAGGGAAGTCCACTGGCCACATGTAGCACCACCCAAGATGGGCTGGGGAAATGTCACCCTAAACACAACTGCTCAAAGAGCCCTTCAAGCCCTGCCTCTCACAGGCCAGAAAGGATTACACAGCCTATTGTGACTTCCCCCAGTCGCAGGGAGATGATCCCCACTCCCTGCTCCTAAGAGACCCAGAGCTGGGTCTGAAAACAGAAACCAGTAATGAAAGTTATATCCCAGGGCAAATCACAGACACATTCTGAGATGCCTCCTCAATCTCTCTTCTTTTGTTTTCTAACTCACTCGCCTTTCCTTTATATCCCATCCTCCACCAAACTGGGGAATTCATCCAATCTGAAAAGATACCAAAAATACCAGAAACCTGAATAAATAAACGACTTCTAAAGACTTGTTCACTAAAATAAAGTCCTCTCCAGGAATCCCTGCTCAATTCTTTCTGCCCTAGTTTAGAGTAAGTTTCTTTCCTATGTATTCCCAGAGCTCTTCACATGCACTGCTGGCTGCTAGCTCAGCATTTACCACAATATATTGTTCCAAGTTTCTCTCAACCAGAATTCTGAGAGCTCTTGAGACCAGATCCTATGTCTTAATAACCTTAGCATTCTCAGTGTTCAGGGCACTACAGGAAGCAGAGTAGGAGCTCAATAAGCATTTAATAAGTAAGTGAAGGTACATTTATATACACATATAAAAGCATACGTATATACATACTTACATACACACATACATACATATATATATTTAGCTCTGATTAGATTGATATATTAGACAACCAAACACTAGTAAAATTCGCATCTGCCAAAGCACAGCGTATGTGAAACCACTGTATCCACACAGAGACCTAAAACGTTAATATGATGTTTTTAAATATATCTCACAAGCTTCAAAACAGAGCTCTAAAATGTAAGTGGGTGGCAGAAGTGGGGAAACCAACTGCCACAAAGCTAATTTTCAAGAGAGCGAAATGTATGTGAAATTATATTTGAAGTAGTAGAGCAAGAGCAATCTGCAATACACCTACTCCTCCCAATGAAAATGCATCTTTCTTATATATAAGACTTAACTACAACTTTAATAAGCACACATATCACATTTAAAAAGCGCTGTCATAAGTTAAATACCCTCTTGTACTCAAATATATCCAGTCCCTGAAAGTCATGAGAACTTTTAAAGATGGATATTTTTAAAGTTGGACAAAACAAACATGAGGATTCCTACAAACACTACAAAAACATGACTGATTTCTGCATTTCTGCATTATAAAACAATGCTATTTTACTTTTTTTGTATAGTACAAATTGAGATGTTGAAAAAATTTGCAATTTTTTCTTACACGATTAAAGAATCTTCAGCTCTTTTGACATTTAAATTATATTTTATGCTGCTTATGTAATGATGTGTCATTCTTTGCATTTAATTTGTAGTTGTAAAAGTTGCATTGAGTCCTTTGTTTCTTGGTTCTCTATTTTTAAATCTGAGAATCTTTGCTGACCTTTTTCCCAGTCCTTGGCCCTCTCTGAGGCAATTTCATCAAGTGGCTGGCCTTTCTGAGTTTGCAAGATCAGCATTGCATAGGGGGTGTGCCAGTTGGGGCAAATTACATGTTAACAAACTGCTTTTCACCTTTCACATCATTTTATCTGATTGAAGACAATTTAAAATGAGCATTAAGATCAGCCATTAAAATGAAGAAGTACATCTTTTCAAGGTGTTTACCATTCTAGCTGTTTAATATATTTATCTATATACCTGTCATTTTTCCTAGGGATAAAGCCAGTAAATTTTAATGGGTGCTAAAGAGCTTCCTTAGAAGTAAAAAGAATCAAGGCCCTTACCCACTTACTTTTTTGCAGTTCAATGTTACTATTATTTACCACAATTTGTTGAGAAGGTTCTAACTTAAATCTGTTAGCAATAAAGGTCCCAAGGGGGAATTCACCTGAAAGAAGGGAGTTTACCTGGTCATCTGGGTTATATATGCACATTAAAAAAAGGTCAACTTGGACTAAACGACTATTCCTCTTTGGTCAATTAAATTAAACAAACACCTGTTAGTCCAAAATATTAGTAAAATGTGTGCCAATGTAGATATAGAGGTGAGTAAGGTATGGTTTGTAATCCAAGAATTCTGAAAACTCCAGCATGGAATATATTGAGTGACGATGCAATGAACATTTGGTACATGGAAGGATGGGTGGATGGATGGATATGAATACTCTGCTTTATCTAAAACCTAGCTCTTGCTTTCTTCATTTTTTTAATGAAATGTAGTATGGATATAATTTTGATGGAACCTCAGAGTGTTGCCGCCTATTCTCAAGCTCTGTCTATTTTTACCTCTCTCAGATTTGTGAGTCAAACCATTCTAATCCTACCTGCCAGGCAACTGAGTCCATGCTGAGCTCTTAGATTTCTAATTGCCTGGACTAGTCATTTTGCAATTCGTCATGCCCTATATTATTGCTTTTCTTGTATTGTTACATCTTCCTGCCATTGATCACTTTATTTGTTAAAGCCAACCTTGTTTTCCTTCTCCTTTCCCCCAAAAAATAAGCCCCTCAAGAGCAGGAACTATGTACATTGTAATGGATAAAACTGGGTGCTGGAGCTAGACTAGCCTGCCTTTGTCATTTAATATCTGTGTGATCCAATGTAAGTTAGTTAACCCCACTAGACTTTGGTTTCATTGGCCATAACATGGAAAGAGTAATAGTTCTCCACTTTCATTAGGTTGTTGTGAGAACTATAGTCATTTATACGTGTAAAATACTTAGAATAGTTATTGGAACATAGTAAGTACTGTTAAATATTACCTGCATATTTGGTTTCCCAGCATAGCACCTATCACAAGATATGACAGAGGACAGAAGATACTCAGTAAATAATTGTTAAAGTTTAGCTATGAAAAGGAGAGAGGAAGGGTGATAAGAGATTTTTTTTCAATTTTCTACTTTTATGCCTTATACTTTGGTAAACATAAAACATACAAATCTCTTAAGACTCTCAAGTGTCAATAGCCTAACAATCTGGAGACTCCTGATACAGTCCAGAATCTGACATTAGCCACCTGGGTGACCTCAAAACAAGTCACCGAAGTATTCTGAATCACTGTTTCCACATCTCTTATGTTGGGCATAATAATACCCTCCACTCAGCTGAATCTCTCTAATTTCTAAATGAGTGGATTAGAATGAGTGACTCAGATCCTGATTCATCACATTCAGCAAAATAGCCTTACCCCCTACCATCACTGAGAAAACTAAATTCATCATATGTGACCCCCTTCAACTTTCTGCTGCCATGAACAAACAACATCCAAATGCATGCTGATGTAACTCCCCTCCTTTTTCAGAGAATGAGATATCATCCCTCCTTCTAATTAGCCCTAACCTCTTAGCTATGCTCTTGAGCTCCTTCTTTCCTATACCCCATGAGGTCATGAAAATGCCTACAGGAGGAATAATCAGCTTTAAACATCTGCCATCAGTCATCCTCTCTCTTTCCTGTATCTTCAAATCATCCCTCACTAATGCCTGCTTTCTCTCAGCCTGTGAACATGTGTATGTTTTTCCCATTCCAAAATCTCTACCTTGACCCTGCATCTAACATCTGTTCTCTCCTCTTTCATCCAGACTTCTCAAAAGCCTTCATTGTTTCCCTTTAACTGGATCTGCTTGAGGTAATGATTGATCTCCTAATTGCTAAATCTGATATTTTCTTATGTTAGTCCTTATCTAATTACATATATTTAATATGGTATTTATGCCCTCCTTCTTATAACTCCCTACTCCATAATTTCCGTGACTCCTTACTCTTGCAGTTCTCTTTCGACTTCGATTCCATTGCTTCTGTCTCTCTCCTTCTCCGCCTCTCTTCACTTTCTGAATGATGTTTTCCCCCAGAAATCTGTCCCTCTTCCACTTATTTTCCCTTATGAGCATTCTTGCTTGGGGGAGGGGTCTCATCATTTCCATTAAAACTTCTAATGAAATGATTCATACATCTTTGAAATAGGACCTAAAAATGCGGTTCATTCTACCTTGGTTTTGGTTGAGGCTCCAAGATAACGGATGTCAGGTAGTCCATGCTCCTGAATAAAGTGCTATAGCACCTGAGCAGAACTGGAAGTGTGGAGCATATGTTAGATTACTAATGCATTTTCACAAAGAGGTACTGTAGAGGTGAGGGTGGGGAGAGGCTAGAAGCAATCAGCCAAAGGAGCCACACTACTAGCATGGAGGGATCACAGTCAGTATAGCTCAGTATATAATTCTTCAATGAGCCCACAAAAGTGCCCATGGGAGAAAAAAAACTGCCTTGAAACATCTGAAAGAACCAGAACAACTCAAAACCATATTATATTGGTACCAGTCAAGAGAGAACTTTCCTGATCCTTGTATGTCCAAAGGGTGGGAGGGCAGAAACTTTAACTTAAGATGGCAATTTGAAATTTCAGCTACTACATGAGATCGAATATTATAATTACTAAAATAAGACTATTTGGGAAATTAAAAGTGACCAAAAGGCTCTATAATCACTGTCTCTCAAGTTGCATTTATTAAGCATAATGAATACATCTATATTACTGGGACAGACTCTTCTCTGAGATCAATGTTCATGATCCTAACAACCAACCATACATTTTCATCTGGATGCCTTAAATTATATCTGTTCCAAACAAAACTCATTCTTGCCTAAACTTGTTTCTACCTCTATATTTTTTCTTAATCACTGGCATCAACCATCATTGATTTCCATATTTAAGTCAATATCCCCAAAAGCCAAATCAATCTCCAAGTATTGCTCTTTACTTTACACTCTACTCTTCATGCCATTGTGTTGATTCAGATCTTTGTCTTTGTCATTGCTCGCCCTGGACTCCTGGTCTAACCCGTCACTCTGACTGTGGTCTTGAGATCTCAAATCGACTACTGACCCAGTGAAAACCCTTCATTGGGGTTATTTAAAATTAAAATCTGATGGCAAGAGATCCTTCAGTGATGTCTCACCACCCAAAGAATTAAGTCTGAACTCCTTATTAGAGTAATCTGGTTTTTAACTACCTCCTCCCTTTCATCACTAGCTACATGTTGTTTTAAGTTGTATTAATAAGGGGTGCCTGGGTGGCTCAGTCGGTTAAGCATCTGCCTTGCACTCAGGTCATTATCCCATGGTCCTGGGATCGAGCCCCACATCGGGCTCCCTGCTCAATGGGAAGCCTGCTTCTCCCTCTGCCCCTCCCCCTGCTTGTGCTCTCTCTCTTAAAAAATAAATAAATAAATAAATAAATAAATAAATAAATAAGTCTTCAGAAGTAAAGAAATAAGTTGTATTAATAATTGTAATTGTATTAATACTGCTGCGGCAGTATGAATATGTATGGATCCTCTGGTTCCACCAACGCACACCAACACCTGGGTGTTCGCTACTTCATTATCTTTTATAACTCTATTATTGACACCTTGGAATGTCTTTCTCACCTATCTTCCTCATACCACCAAATTCTTCTTCATCCTAATGACTCAACTGAGGTATCAACTCCTTCAGGAAGCCAATTCTAGCACTACCCTCCAATAGACAGACTGTGTGGTTACCTCTCTTATGCATGATATGACATAGTTCTCTCTCTACAGATAGTGCTTTGCACTGTGCTTTTCTGTCTATTTATCTACCTTCTTGACTGGACTATATTGCTGGAGGGAAGTGGTTATATTTTATTTATCAATATAGCTCCAAAGCAAAGTTTTTGGCACATGTCAAATATGTAACAAACATTTTTGGAAAAAAGGATGGGATTGTATAAAAGCTAGTATTTTACAAACCTCCTTCCATCATAGTATTTCATTCGAACCTCAGAAGAAAATTATGAAGTGGATATTTTTATTTCTATTTTACAAATAGGGAAACTGAGCCTTAGATAGTTTAAGCAACATGCTAACAACCACCAAGTGAATTAAGTGTATCCAGGGATATACATCTATGTCCTCTAGGACCAGGATCCATGTTTAGCCCACTGAAGCACACTGGTAACTTCGAATGCTGACCCTAAATGTATATGTGAAATAAGGTATGACGTGTCTGATAACATTAACAGGAGCTTCCTCTAGCCCTGAAACACCAAAAAGAGAAGAATCAAACTACAGGAAAAATAAAACAAAGGGCCAGAGCTGTCTGAGTGTGGATAGAAGAGGTAAAGGGCCATGTACCTTTGAGAGCTATGCTGCTTTATATACCACTTGAATCTTAGTGCATCCTGGTATTAAATAGAGAAGTTTTCTAAAATACCACATAATTGCATTGCTTATCCAAACTAACTCCACAGTGCCAACTCTGTAACTTTCTGCCTAAGACAATGTTTCTCAGGCTGAATCAGATTATATTTTCTCAGGAAGCCAGCAGAGTTCTGGCATGACAAGAAAACTGTTCTTTTGGTTTCAACATATTCATTTGGATCTCTATCTCAATTTTGAAAAGATTTCCACTCTTTAGTGGTAGATTTAGGAGTCTTCCCCCCACCAGGTTTTGTCTATATGATATTTAAGATGACCTACATTTTTCTCTCCCTGCCTTTTCCTTGTTGCCTTATCTCTCATTAAAGTTAAGAGGTAGGCATTGAGCTCATTGCCCCAGTTGAGGAATGGGGAAAAGCAGAAAGCCTTTAGTATGGTAGATAATGGGAACATAGAGAGGCCTCAACATCATCCACCAACTCTCTTCAACACTCCCTCCCCCTGAGTTAGGTTCCTGAGAATAGAGAGGTCCTCTCTGCTCACCAATAATGTCACCAGGAAGGTGGCAAGGCCCCCCAGAAGGGAGAAGGCTTTTTAGGGCTTCTAGTCAGATAGCATGAGAGGAAGCCTTGGTTAAGATTCCTGAACCCCAAGCATGGCAAGGAGGCAACAGAAGGCTGCCAGACCTAAGTGAGCTATAAGAATAGGGACAGCAGGTTCCTTCTCATGGTCAAGTTAGCCTGTAGGTCCAATGACCAGAGACAAGGCTGTCTGTCCTACAGTCATACTTGGCAGTAAGACCAGGAGTTGTGAGTCATCATTGAGGGTGAGAACCCCAGGAAGACCTGAGCTTGAGTTTTCAACCAGTAAGTAGAGTAGATCTCAGAGACAGAAGTTAAGATACGTTCGTAAAAGAGAAGGAAGCAGTATTTATTGCATTTCCAAGCTTACAAACTGAGATTCATAAATAAGCAATAATAATAATACACAGTGGATTTCTCCAGATCCCTGATAGTGATATCAAACTCCCTCTACCGTAGAGGAGATTGGTAGGATCACCTGGGCCTTATAATGTTGTGGGGCATTATATTGTGAAGAAAATGTAAATAGCACCACAGGAGAACAGAAGGAACCTCTTCACCTCTGTATCTGAGTCTTTATCCCCAAGTTTCCTCCTGCTCCTGCCAAGTTCTTCCTGTTCACTTTAAACAAAATCACAAGACTGCAATATCAGAAGAGATTGCTGGGACCCCTTGCCTTTAATGCCTACGCTCTAAGCAAGTAACTTAGAGGCTAGTTGAATCAACTCTTGTATCCAGCTGCTGCCCCAGAGGAATAGATTTTCCAAGCATAATATTTTCCACCATATGCTACTGTTGCCTCTGAGCTGTATCTGAATCTCCCTAGTCCTAAAAAGCCTGTTAAATGAGTTGGATGACCTTAGTCTTCTCCTGTGCTTGAATCACTGCTAGAGCAAAGAAGAGCATAAAATACAAATGCACACACTCCATCAATGTACTGTATCATCCCAGGCTACTATCTAAGGTTGCCCTATGGGATCTGGAGACTACACAAACAGTCTGCCTGTGGTATGGGATTTCAAGGCAATGAGAATAGGGGGAGAAATAAGAAAGAAACATTCCAGTCTTACAGACTCAGCAGCTTTTCACTTCTATCTCCCTTTGAAGCTAAATGGCCAATAAAACAATTCTTTTTCTCTTTAAGAAAGGTCAGAGTTTATTTCTAGACCTTTCTAGCACCAACAAAAGGAAGAACAGAGAAAAGCCAGCATATTCGCATCACTATTCATTCAGCCTTATACTCTGCATTTGTCTCTGTCACAAATCCGGAGTCCCACCCCATGTCAGGCACTGCATGTGAGCCATCCAATCCTAAAGACACTCCTGCAAACTGAGTCTTATTATTCCCTTTTACAAATAGGGTGACTGGGACACAAAGGATAACTTCTGGATAGAAAGAAACAGCTGGAATTTGAACTGAGACCTGACTGAAACATGGTCCCTTTACCACCTAACACTAACTAATGCTGGAGTGGCTCTTGAATATACCCACATTTTTCAGGGCCACTCTGAGTCAGAACAATCTTATAAAAAATACAAATAAGGTCATGTCGTTCCATTGCTTAAGACACGCCAATGAGGGCGCCTGGGTGGCTCAGTTGGTTAAGCAACTGCCTTCGGCTCAGGTCATGATCCTGGAGTCCCGGGATCGAGTCCCGCATCGGGCTCCCTGCTCGGCAGGGAGTCTGCTTCTCCCTCTGACCCTCCTCCCTCTCATGCTCTCTGTCTCTCATTCTCTCTCTCTCAAATAAATAAATAAAATCTTTAAAAAAAAAAAAAAAAAAAAAAAAAGACACGCCAATGAATTCTCATCATACTCAGAACAAAATGGAAATTTTCCTTTATGACCTATAATGATCTGGCCCTCGACTAACTTCAAAGCCACTGCTATACTCATCCCATCACTTCTTCCACTCCAGCCATCCTGTCCTTTTTTCTTGTTTTTCAAAGTTCCCTTCCTTCCCCCCGCAGGGCTCTGTGTTGGTCTGTTGCCTAAAGGTTCTTTCCACAGATTCTGAATTGGCTGATGCCTCACTGTTCAGCTGTCAGCTCAGAGTGGTGTTGCTTACATATTTATTTATTTACTTGTTGACTGTCTGCGTAGCCCCAGTATAAGGTAAGGGAATGCGAGAGGGACCAATTCTCTCATTGTTCTAGCCCCACTGCTTAGAACAATGTCTTGTATACACAGTAGCTGCTCAGTAGATATTTATTAGCGGATTTAAATTTGTTATTACTAGGAAAAATAGCAATGTTAAATCACCATCCTTTCACTGGTTATTAATATATATTTGGCATTCACAAAATATTGACGGTTAACATTGGCATGAAGTCTGATTTTGTCATTTTCATAGGCAACATAAAAATAGTGTTTAATATGAACCTAACTTTCTCTAATATCCCCAGCTCTTTTAGACTCAGAATCTGTTTTCTGTTACTAATAGGTATTTTTCTTTTAACACCATTTCCCATAAATATTTTAGGTTGTTTATAGTTCTTTATTTTGACTGTCCGATTTTTTGTTACATATTGAAAATAATAAGGTTAAATAAGTATCTGCTAAGTGGAATTGACTTCTTAACAAGATCCCAATAAAACAAATGATGTAAACGTATGTTTCCTCTTGGCGACACTTTAAGTTTCATCCGTTCACTAGCTCCTCCTCGCTTCTTGTTAATGGTGACATTTTGACCTATCTACTCTGCCCTTAGAATTAGTTCTGTGCAACCCTTTTGCCCAATTCTGAGAGCATCAGACCACCAGTCTGGGACTGAGAAATTAAAATGACCTGGCAGAGGCTTATTTCCAACCTTAAACCCCATTTCTAATTGGTGGCTTTTACAATATCATGATATTTGGACACGGGATCCTGACTCCACCACATATGGGCTATGTTGGTTTGTGTGACATTAAAAAAAAAAAAAAAAGCTCCCTTAACCTCAGATTCCTCATTCATAAAATGGATCTTCAAGAAATAGACTCTGAGTCTTCAAGATTTGTGTGCAGGAGGTTTGTAAGCCAGTGCTTTTACAAACATCACATCTCTGAGGGGTAAAGGAAATAGGATTGGACAGAGCAGGTGAACTGTGATGCTGCTCCAACAGAGGCCTCAGCCAAACCTACTGATGCTCTGGAGCTATGGTGGCCCTTCATGGATGTCCCCAATGGAGATGAGCTGTTGAGCCTTTATAACCCATGTCTATCAGTCGCTGGATGCAAGAAGGTGTAGGACACTGAACAAGGCAGCTGTCTTTGGTTGAGAGCAATTCTTGATAGTGAATCATGCAAGAGCCTTCCACTGCCAACATTTGGGGGCAGATGAGAGTGAGTGCTTAGTCATTAAGAGTGGTCTGGGTAGTAACCCTAGCATCCATTACATGGAGTTAATCATATTTCTTTGCCAAATGTCACGTTATCAAATGAGATCATGTGTGTTGAAAGTATCTAGCCTAGTCCCTGGCATTTAGATGGCACTCCATAAAAATTTTCCTCACATGAATGAATGAAAGAAAAATGAGTAAATGTTTTACTGATGCCACATCTTGTTATCAGTATCTGTTATTTCCTGTGTGCCACTGTCTGTCACGTGAGTCTCTCTTTCATAAAGTATGTCCTATATAGACTAAGCCTTTTAGAGAGACTCTCCTGGGTCCACTGGGTCTCCATTTTACAAACAGATCCATTTTCCCATCTTCTTTGGTTGGCTGACTATACTTTTGAATTATAGAAAAGACCAGACTAAGTGGGTTGCCTTAGAAAGCCATATATTGGACCTTTGAAGACAAAATTTGGGGAATTTATAGTATCAGGTTAGGCTGACTGGAGTCTGATCTTTCACAGAATTAAAAAAAAATCACTTCTATTTTTTAGACTCTAGGAATACCTTAGCAAGGTGATATTTTCTAATGATTTCATATTAGCTGGCTCATATAAGAGATTCACAGTAGAAACCAGGCAAATGTAATATGTCTCCTAAATCAAGAAAAAGACATATCATGTGGTTACTGTTTTAACAAAGGAACAATCCATACGCTTGTTTATGGAATACTTCCATATTTTAAAGAAATTCTTTCAATAAATATACTTTTTACACATATTAATTAACAACCTTATGAGGTAAAGGTTTCTTTCCCTGTTTATAGAGAGGTTTAAGTGACCTGCTGAGTTGCAGAATTTGTAAGGGACAAAGCCATGGCTTCTAATTTTGACTTTTTTTTAAAAGATTTTGTTTATTTATCAGATTGAGAGAGACAGAGAGAGAGAGCAAGAGAGCGAGCGAGCACAAGCAGAGGTAGTGGAAGGCAGAGGGAGAAGCAGGCTCCCAGCTGACCAAGGAGCCCAATGCAGGACTCGATCCCAGGACCCTGGGAACATGACTTGAACTGAAGGCAGACACTTAACCTACTGAGCCACCCAGGCATCCCTAATTTTGACTATTATACCATCTCTACTCCCCTCCCCCCATAATACCACAACTATTTTGCTTTCCACTTCAAAAATTTGTCTTCTTACTATATAATTATTTCATTCCATTATCAAAGATTTTGTACTTATTATATCCCCAGGTCCAGGCTGCAAGATGAATAACACAGTGTCCCTAAATACAAGCACATACACGGGTAAGATCAACTATTACAAGAGATATATCAGAACGAACAAAGCCTCAGACTTTTGTGAGCTGAATCTACTTCTTGCAGCTTCCTTATTTGTTATTCAGTTTCAATCACTAGAATATGTAAAGCCAGGCTATTTATATGGTTTTCAAATTTCTTAAAAAGAAGCAGTCACTTCCAACTTCAAATAAATGCCAATAAAGAGTGAAGTTCTTTTTCAGCCCTCAGGGTGACAAATATCGTCCTTGGAACAAGCTGTTTCTTCTCAAGTGAACATCCTGAATACATGCTATTTAGACTCCAATATAAACATATCTTAATGGTCAGAGGAAAATCACGTTCCCCTGGAGTTGTACATTTTATGATCCTAATAAGGTGATGATAATGGTTCTGTTGTTAATTTTTTTGAAATACAATACAATCACAATTACACTAATGCAGGATGATTTTAGAGGGAACAAAAATAAAATAAAGTGTTCCTTTGGAAAAATCTCCAGTGAGAGCTATCTTATGACACGGTATCTCCCTGGAGACTGGTTATGGAATTTTCTCGCAGAAAACATTTTATGTGATGAAAATGGAGTGCATTTGTTTCCTTGGAAACAAACCCTTTCACCTTTATTGCACAGAATTTTGAGCAAAGAAAATTTAGTAATTAGACCTAGAATCTACCTATTTTAAACTAGTGGAATTTTCAAACACATGATATTATTAGAAATAATGTGCAATAAAACCCACTTAGCTCAGTTATGGTCAAACAAATAAACCTTTACATGACTTAGAAGTATAGACATCTGGCATTCTAAACATGGAAACAGAATTACCTATGAACTCTTACACTTGAATAGCTTAGAAAATCCCTCAATTAAAATCGTCAGCTGACTAAAATAATCTCAGTCACAAAAAAAGCAAAGAAAAGCCCAAGTTGAATAATAAAAATACTAGTTATTAATAAGTTTCATAATGTGAAAGTCAATCCTGTGACTATTGGCAAGGAGTTTCAAGCCAATAACATCTTCTGGGATAGAAAATATTTCTATAGGGAAAGAGATTCTGCTTTCTTTCCTACAGAGGTGTCTTACAACCCTATGCTTTTTTACATCCCAGAATCAACCTCTTGGATAGACTTGAGAAGTCACATGCTTTCTTCTTTGGTATTATGCACGGTAGCCCCCCTTACCCCTGGTTTCTTTCCACACACAGCTTCAGTTACCCAAGGTCAACTGTTCTCCAGAAGTGATGTCAGAAGGTCAACAGTAGCCTTGAATCGCTATGTCACCATGCCTACATCATCACCTCATCTCATCTCATTATGTAGGCATCTTACTATCTCACATCATCACAAGTAAAAGGGTCAGTACAGTACAAGATAGTTTGAGAGGAGAGACTGTGAATACATAGCTTTTATTACAATATAATTGTTATAATTGTCTTTTTTATTATTACTTATTCTTGTTAATCTCTTACTGTGCCTAATTTATAAATTAAACTTTATCACAGATGTGTATTGTAGAGGAAAAAACAGCATATAGAGAGTTTGGTATTATGTGTGGGTTCAGGCATCCACTGGGGGCTTGGCACTATCTCCTGCGGATAAGACAGGGGCTACTGTACTCTGCACCATAAAGATCAAAACATCATTGGGGCAGGTTAAGACAGGTTAAGACTAATGCTGACATTTTACAGGATCAAAGTTACTTTGGTAAAAGCAATCATATACTTCAATTAAATTCCATACTTTAACTTCTATACTTCATTTAAACAATAGAACAAAAATGTTACAGAAACACATCCAATTTTTCCTGTATCCAGATTTTCTTTAATGAATAATTTGGGTAAGCTTTGAACATTTTACCCTGTCTTTGAAGTTCAAATCACTTCTAAGTGTCCCTAATGTGTCAAGAGAATTATCTTTTTAATGTTTTTTTACTTTGAAATAATTTTAAACTTACAGGAAAATGGCAGAAATAGTAGAGTATTGCTGTGTACCCTTCAGTCTTCACTCAGTTTCCCTAAAGTTAACGTATTATATAACCATAGTGTACTTACCAAAACTAAGACATTAACATGGCATTATTAATTATTAACTAAACTGTAGTCTTTATTCATATTTTACTAGTTTTTCCACTTCTGCTCATTTTTCTATTCCATGATCCAATCCAGTATCCATTTAGTTTTAAAATTTCTCTATGCATCTTCAACCTATAATGGTTCCTCCTCTCTTTCATTAGCATCTTCCATGACCTTGATACATTGAAAGAGTATCAATCAGTTATGCTGTAAAATATCCTTCAGAAGTGATGCACTCTTTGAGTGTATCCTATAAGAGGGTACATGATTTTGATATATCTTATTACCAATCATATTAAACTTGATCATTGGTTGATGTTGAATTTGCTGGGTTTCTCCACTATAAAATTACTGTCTGTCTCCGTAAGAAGGATCTTGGGGGTAGATACTTTGAGACTATAGAAGCACATGTTCTTTCTCAAACCCAGTAGTTTTAGTGTCCATTGGTGGGTCTTGCCTGCAACTCTTACTGCTATGTTCTAAAGGTGACTTTCTGTTTCTCTCATTCCTTCTACATTTATTTTTTTAAAGATTTATTTATTTATTTGAGAGAGAGAGCGTGAACAGTGGGAGGGGCAGAGGGAGATGAGGCTCCCTCTCATGACCCTGAGATCATGACCTGAGCCGAAATCAAGAGTCAGATGCTTAACTGACTGAGCCCACCCAAGTGCCTCTCCTTCTACATCTATTAACTGGAATTCTTCTGTAAGGAGGAATTGTAAGGACAGTTTTTTTGTTTTTGTTTCTTCAGTTTGAAAATAATAATCATTTTACTGCTTTGTCCTATGTCTTCTAAAACATTTATAAGTTTTAGAAGATCAAAGCTGTTATATTAATTTGGTAGAGCAGGGATAAATATCCTCATGTGCCAAGAAAAAGTTAAGGAAGGAAGGAAGGAAGGAAGGAAGGAAGGAAGGAAGGAAGGAAGGAAGGAAGGGAAAGAAAGAAAGAAAGAAAGAAAGAAAGAAAGAAAGAAAGAAAGAAAGAAAGAAAGAAAGAAAGAAAGAAAGAAAGAAAGAAAGAAAGAGAAAGAAAGAAAGAAAGAAAGAAAGGCAGGAAGGAAGGAAGGAAGGAAGGAAGGAAGGAAGGAAGGAAGGAAGGAAGGGGTTCCATAAAGCAAATACTGTAGGAAAAACCTCTACCACTGAAACAATTTATTTGTATTTGATATTAGTAACAACAGAGTCATATTAGAAAGTTACCAAGTCTTGATTATTCAATTATGTATTCAATGAGTTGCTGACATTTTGCTAGGTGAGGAAATGACCTTTATTCATGATCCAACTCAAACATCTCTTGTGAAAACACTTTCTGACTTACTCTGCAAAGTAATTATTCACCCCTTTTTATTGTCTGTTAGTGGGTACCTCTGATATTTGCTACATTTTTTACTTAAATTACAGACATCTTCTCCTTCTCCTCTTTCCCCTCCCCTCTAACACTGCAAGCTCCATGAGATCAGCCATCTCATTCCATTCACCCATGTATCTCCATCACTTAACACAGTGTTAATATATATGAGTCTTTAAATTAATGTTTAATAAATTCTTGACAGATGGATGGATGGATGGATGGACGGATGGGTAAGTCAAAGTACCTGCCTTTAGGGAACACAATCTAGTGAGGATTTGAATTATTATAATCAAAATATGAGGGGCAATATATAGAAAGAGTCTGGCTCAGCTATTAAAAAGTCATGTGGCCATAGCAAAATCATTTTGACTTTCTGGGTTTCAATTTCCCCATCAAATTAACAGATTAGATGATTCCTGAAGTCACTTTCAACAATAATATAGTCCATCATTCAACATCTACTTGAATATTGCTGAAATATGAGCACCTCTTTCAAAGTGTCTAATTGAATAAAATTTATAAGCAACTACATGTATTCTAACACCAGAACTTTTATGTTTTGTCTAAATTGCATCAGTGTAAAATTAGATCCTTTTTCATATTACTGTCAATCTGATAGCTCTTCAGAACAAACCAAAGAGAATGATCATTTTTTAAACTTTCATGCACTGAATAGAAGTTATATATTATTATTATTGTGATATCATTATCATTATTTGCATGTATTAATGTGCACATATGCTCAAGAACTCTATCAGATGAGGTAGACAGGAAGGGCAAGAATCATTATCCAAGTGTACGAGTTAAGTAACAAAGCTACAGACAGGACAAAGGATCTCCCATGATCACAAGCACTGTGACTTCTGGGTACTTTAAAGGGGTATTTTGCTCTTGGCCTAAAGGCATTCACAATCTAATAGACTGTATATAAAGACAACTAGTTTGTTTTTATTTGATATTTGACATTAAAGCCTTTGAAAAAAAGAAAAAGAAAGGATATGGGAGGGAAGGAAGGCATGGGAGGGAAGGAGAGAGGGAGGGAGGGAGGGTCCCCTCCCATTCATATTCCACCTCTTCACTTGAAAACTCAAGCTGAGACATTATAATTCAAATATCTGAAAATGCTGATGAACATAAATGTTTTAGGAAGCAATGTTTTAGGAAGCAAATTACACAGCTATACAAATTACACAGATATACAAAGGTACTATGGAGGAAGAGCCTTCAAAATGGTGTCGAGAATGTTACATTTGTATACTTTCTTGTCAAACCTATTAGGATCTCAGTTATCATACCTGTTGGAATCATAGTTATCAGAACAGATTTAAATTCTGCTATCTTCTCTTGTTAAAGTCACTATCCTAACAAAAAAGTAGCAGGAATTCTTTGTTAGACCTATTTCAAGGAGAATATGCTTACTTGCATGTGGAAACATATTGACCTTTTCAAATGTCAAGGTATGGTACACTGGATGTTCCCAATAAAGGAAAAAAGAAAAACACATAAATGGTCAAAACATGGAAAAATCCCTCGATTTTAAAAAATCCTTAAAAAACCAAGACCCTCTCAGCTCTTACATATAAAATATGTCATATCCCAGATAAGTTTCTCTATTTCAATAAAAGAATATAAGGTGTCTTTAATATGGCTAGATTTTCTAAAAGTGATTTAAGGGTTATATTTGTAAAATTAACCCACTTATCAGTCAGCCTCCATATAATTCATTATATGGAGCTAGGGTGTAAGTACTACATGTTTTTTCATGATAACATTTGTTTTCAATATCAAAATAAATCTCTTAGTTCCAAAATGAAACATGAAACACTATGATTTATTTCTCTCCATATTTTTAAAAGAGCCCATCTTCAATGAGGACAATAATAGTAACAAAAATAGCTAATATTTCCTGAGTACTTAATGTGGGCACTGTTCTAAGTGTTCTGCATGTATTAATGCATGAATATTCTAAAGAACCTTATCAAGTGAGTATAATATTATTATCCCATTTTGTAGATGAGAACACTGAGGATCAAAGAAACTAGATAGCTATCTCAGGGTTTCACAAGCAGTCAGTAGTAGCACCAAGATTATAATGCAGGTCATGTGACTCCAAAGCCATTGCTCTTCACCTCTACTTTACCTTATACAGGTAGGAAGGGAGCAGCGAGGGAGAAAGGAGGAAGAGAGGATGAAAAGAGGAAGGGAGGGGGAAAAAGGGGGTTGGGAGCAGGAAAGGGAGATAGAAAAGGATGTGAAAGGAAATAATTATTGAACTCACATTTCAAAATGGCAGATTACCTCTCTCAGTGGCCAGTTGTGAAACTCAGCTCATATGACTTGAGAATACTTCTGTGAAAGTAAAGAATGCTAACTCGCTCACGTTAGACAGGGGAAGGGAAGCTGTAGCAGAAGTAAGAATTCTGTATTGCTTCTTTAGAACTGCCTACCAAGAACTGGCTTGTACCACTTTCCCTAAAAACTGCTACTAATTAGGGAACATAAATGGAAATTTTCCACCATGAAACTTAACTAGATGCAAACATTAAGCCATTTTTTTCCCTTTTGAGCAAGAGAGGTTAAGAGAAGAGCTTTCTTGTCTAATTCTTAGTTATATCCAAAGAATAAAGATAGCTCCTTTAAGAGATTCATAACTCACTGCTGCCTAATCTCTTTAAGCCTGACGTTCATGTTCATGTTACATTAGATGGTTCCAAATTACTCTCTCTAGCTTATTCCCCATAACCTTCCTTAGTTCTATCAAACTGAACTACTTGTTATTTCTCAAATGACCAGATATTTGCCACCCAAATGCCCAGGTTTCTTCATGTTTGACCAAATCCTACATTTTTCTAAGTCCCCACTAAAATGTCTCCCCCCAGTACAAAATTTCCCCCTGGTGGTCCCAGTCAGAAGTGCTCTTTCCTTCCTCTGAATTCTTGTGTAACTTTGCATTTGTCTCTACACTTCTCATTTTATTCTTGAATCTCTTACATGCATGACTCAGTATCTTGCTTCCTCAGGGTAGATTGTAACTCCCCTGAGGCAGCACCAGTATCTGGTCTATCTTTATGACCTCATGGTACTTGAAAGATTGATTTTTAGGGGCGCCTGGGTGGCTCAGTCATTAAGTGTCTGCCTTCAGCTCAGGTCACGATCTCGAGGTCCTGGGATCGAGCCCCACATCAGGCTCCCTGCTCAGCGGAAAGCCTGCTTCTCCCTCTCCCACTCCCCCTGCTTGTGTTCCCTCTCTCACTGTGTCTCTCTCTGTCAAATAAATAAATAAAATCTTTAAAAAAAAAAAAAAGACTGATTTTTAGATAATGGACAAAGATTTTTTTTAAAGATTTTATTTATTTGTTTGTTTATTTGAGAGAGAGAGCACGAGTGGGGGGAGGAGCAGAGGGAGAGGGAGTCTCAAGCAGACTACACTGAGCATGGAGCCCAAGGCGGGGCTCAATCTCACAACCCCAAGACCATAACCAAGAGTCAGACGCTCAACCAACTGAGCCATCCAGGCACCCCTGGGCAAAGAAATTTTTAAATGAATATTTGTTTAATTTTTGCACTATACATAGCACTATTGGAGCATATACAAAATCATTACAGGACAGATATACATGTAGATATGTAACATATAACATATGAGGCATCTACAATGACTTAAACTAAATTCCATACTTCTAGAAAAAAATAGCAAGAAAATAAAGAGTTCTCATAATAATATCCATGGAGGCCCCAAACTCAAATGCCTGTAGGGATCATGGAGGTAGCATTCATGAGAGAAGCCAGAACGGGGCCTAGTGTAGGAATAATAGGGAGGATGGAGAAAGTGGGATATGGAAAATGCATACCCCTTCCCTTTCATTGGAAGTGAGATGGAAATAGCTCATTACTATATGGGAATGCCAACCTACTGTGCCAGAAATTCAGATTTTGATGTGAAATCTTAAAATTTTTATACCCTTATAACAAACCATTATGATTATTTTGTGGGTTTTTTTTTTTTTTAAGATTTTATTTATTTACTTTAGAGAGAGGGGAGAGAGAGCATGTGTGAGAGCAGGGAAGGGCTGAGGGAGAAGGAGACAAAGAATCTGAAGCTATGTGCTGAGCACAGATCTGATACTGGACTTAATCTCACAACCCTGAGATCATGACCTGAACAGAAATCAAGAGTCGGATGCTTAACTGACTGAGCCACCCAAGTGCCCTTTGTGTTTTTAATTTTAATAAAACATTGTACAGGCAATAAAAAGCATTTGTGTGCTGAATCCAGGCTGTGATCACCAGCTTAGGATATCAGACCTGAAATTTTCAGGCAGATGTGATGGAAAGAACGAAGGCCGGAGATCTGTGACTTTTATATGAGGCATACTTCTCTGTAATTCTTGCCATCATTGCTAGGGTTAGGGGAAGAAGTATTTAAAGTTAAGTTCCCCAGGAGAGTGAAGAAGGGTGAGATGTCCCCAGCCATAGCATTTGGGGTGCTTTAAACACAGAAATTTATTGTCTCAGTTCTGGAGACTAGAAATCCAAAATCTAGGTGTTAGCTTTTGAGGGCTGTGTAGGAGAATCTGTTCTATGTCTCCCTCCTAGCTTCTGGTAGCCTCAGATGTTCCTTGACTTACAGATAGCATTCTTACTAGGTGTTCAGGTTGTCCTCCTTCTGTGCATCCGTGCCCAAATTTCCCCTTTTGTAGGGATATAGTCATTTGGGATTAGGAGCCACTCTAATGACCTCATCTTCACTTAGTCTTCTGCAAAGATCCTATTTCCAAATTCAAAAGGTACTGGGGATTAAAACTTCAACATCTTCTGGCAGAACACAGTTCAGCTCATAACTGGGTTGTCCACAACCCAGTGCTTCTTGCAGAGCTCTGTGATCCTTGGAAGTCCCAGCAGAAAATTATGTCAGGAAGACAGAAGGAGGAATTGTGGCAGTAACATCAGTTAAAGGGCAGCAACCTGCAACACAGAACTGCCTTTCAACTCTGGTTGATGGAGAATTCCAGAGGCAGTATTATTTCTCCTGAGAAATAAGTAAATATATTTCCTTCCTCTCCATAATATGAGGATATAGTTAGCTAACTTTACATGTTGCTAAATGCACAAGCAACTGTTCTGTGTGTCCAACTCTACTAACGGCCTTAAAGGGTCAGGTCCTACTTGATTTTATAGGACTAAATGTACCAATTCCCTCTGCATAGAATGACACACTAGCCAAAATCACAGTGGAAAACATACTACTGAGCTTCTGCAATACATGAACGACAGGGTAAAGAGGTCTTCTAAAAGCATCTCCTACAATGAACTCCTGATCTCTCTACTCCCTATTTTCTTCTCAAACACCTTTGGAATTCAACCACAATAGTAATTTTTCAGAACTCTGCTAGGCTACCCAGCTGAACACATGGAGATGACATGTGTCTTGAATGAGACACCTCTGTTTCTCTGAGGCCCGTAATGATGTGAAACCTTGAAAACCCCAATTCCTCTCTCTGGACAAACTTTGCTACTTATAAAAAGAAGTTGAAGAAGGTGGCACATATAAAGATGAAGAAGGTAATGTGTATCACATAGCGGAAATAACATTCACTGTAACCATGAGAATTCAGGAAGGCTTTACAAAAAGGTGACATTTGAACAGGTTTTGAAAAAAAATTGGTGAGGAATTCACCAAGAAACAGAGGGAATGGACATCCCAGACAAAGAAAAAAGCCTGTGCAAAAGTAAAGAGGAAAGAAAAAGTACAGCACACTAGAAACAAGTGAGGAATGTATCTACTCAATTCTTAGATACCACCAACTCTAAGACAATTCATCAATGTAATAGATGTAACAATAGTTTTGTTGTATTTTTGTTAGAAAGTGCACTAACACTTTATCTCTACATATCAATTTTCATACACATCCTCTTTTCAGCAATTATTATCTATGGAGAAGAAAAATGTCCCAGAATCAAGGAAAAACTAGATGATCTGAAAATTCCTTCCAGCTCTCATATTTTATAAGCTGGTGGGCTGCCAGAGTCCCAGAAACTAACTCAGTTTATCAGTTGTAATTGAGCACATACTCCCAATGGATAAAGCTCTATGCTGAGTGCTATGGGGAAATACAGAAATAATTTAGAAATAGTTGCTGCCTTGGAAACCTTAAAAAAAAAAACAGCTTAGTAAATTCCACAGGTGTTACTATCACATCTCTTCCAATATGTATACTTAATCTGCTAATTTTTCTGCATTGAAGTACGATTTTATATCTACCAGTATTAAATGTTACCTTGCCAGATATTTCATAATTATAGCTTGTAGAAATCTTCTGCACTCTTGAGTTTTCTACTGAAATTGTTTTAAATCAGTGTTCCAACAGAGTAGTTATTCATAAACAGTTGTAAAGAGGGTCAGAAGGAATTTCTCATTAATACTTAAGTATCGGGATCCATGAATTTGATTTAAGAAGTTAAGGTAATCTTTATACTATCATCAGTTTTTTGTTTGGTTTTAATTAGTAACAGCTTTCTTGAGCAAAGAGATGGAATGCAGTTATGTGTATAATCTACATCTACTTATCTATGCTGCAGCCCACATTCAATTTTTCTGAATGTCTACTTTACTTTATCCATAAATGTTTGTCTTATTTTCCTCCTTGTATATATTTAAAATAATAATGGAATTTTAAAAATTCTGATTAAGTACACAAAGATGGAGAGAAGGGGGAAGGGGTGTATCATTGGCATTTCAGAAGACCAAAGCTGGACTAAAAAGAGGTAAATGATGAGGCAAGGCAGAGACAGACAGACTCAGGCTAGTAACACCCTGGAGGCTTCAGCTGAAAAGGAAGTCAGAATGAGCCCTCAGCTGGAAAACTGGAAAAACAGTCTAAAGTCTTTATATAGACTTCCAGATATTTATGCCCCCATCCCAGTTCTCAGGCAAAAAATTGGAAGAGCTCCTAAAGAATTTACTAAACCATATGGTGAAACTTCCAAGATGTGTGCATGGTGGTGGTGGGGGGAGGGCTCAGAAGGAGTCTAGCACAAAATGCCCAGTTTAGTGTCCTGTTCACTTACTATGTCTGAGTACCCTAAAGCTGGACCTCCCCTTGCAAACAGAGCTCCAAACCAACTTTTTCATTGATTCATCCCTGAATCTGAATGGACAATCAGGAATCATCAGACATTTGAGGAAAGCCTACAATATGAAAAAAAAGACCTAAATAAAGAAACAGAAAATAGAGAAAATTTGACAAAGTTTTCAAAATCTGGATATGCCCGTGCAATTGAGCATCAACCTTCATGAATATCTCAGTGGAAAAGTAGGTAAAAAGCAACTGCTCTCCTATTGGTTCTATCTCTCCAAATTTCCTATCTTCTACACAGTGATGAGCATTCTACAGGTTATGCTTCAAGGGCCCTAGAACCCTAGACTAATGCAAACAAGGAAATATAACAGAAATAGAATGTTGCCAATGCTAAAAATTATAAGATAAAGTATTATATCTGAAGAAAGGAGAGTTGAGCATAAAATCATAGAAGCACAGGAGTCAGAGAAATAGATTTGGCAAACTTAATTTAGGATATCCACTTTTAATTTTCAAAAAGTGCAAAAATACAACCCTGAATTTGGAAAACACCATAACTTGAACAAGAGTGTTGTCATTAGTTGTCAAGGCTGGGACATTTTATCAAGATTCCCTACAGCTTAAGCAAAGTATGCCAACACTCAACTCTGCTCATATCAGCCTTCCAGAGCAATGGTTTGATAACTATGTCTGCCCAGCTAATCGAAAGGGAGGAAGAGATTTTCAGATAGTGGATGTGCCCAGGGGAGAATCCCCATAGTTCCAGCATTCTACGTTCTATATCAGAAAATTTTATCTTTCACTAACATGTTATCAGTTTCCTAGGGTCTGATTAACTCCTGATTAGAATCAAATTTTCGACCTTGATGAATTCATCAACTATTGATGAATTCATAAAAACAATGCCATTCTGGATTATTCTGGCTGGGTAGCTAGGTTGCCTCTTGCCTGGCAATAACTCTCTGTATTTAATATGCATTTTCTCTAAACCTGTGCTTTTCTTCTTCTTTTTTTTTATTATTTCAAATTTAAATTCAATTAGCCAACATATAGTACATCATCAGATTCAGATGTAGTGTTCAGTAATTCATCAGTTGCACATAACACCCAGTGCTCATCACATCACATGCCCTCCTTAATGCCCATCACCCCGTTACCCCATCCCCCCACGCACCTCCCCTAGAGCAACCCTCAATTTGTTTCCTATACTTAAGGGTCTTTCATGGTTTTTCTCTCACTCTGATGATCTCCCATTCAGTTTTCCCTCCCTTCCCCTATGATCCTCTGCACTGTTTCTTATATTCCACATAAGAGTGAAATCATATGATAATTACCTTTCTCTGATAGACTTATTTTGCTCAGCATAATACCTTCCAGTTCCATCCACGACAATGTAAATGGTAAGTATTCATCCTTTCTGATGGCTGAGGTAATATTCCTATATATTACATCTTCTTTATCCATTCATCTGTCGATGGACATCTCAGCTCTTTCCACAGTTTGGCTATTGTGGACACTGCTGTTATGAACATTGGGGTGCAGGTGCCCCTTCGGATCACATTTGTATCTTTGGGGTAAATACCTAATAGTGCAATTGCTGGGTTGTAGGGTAGCTCTATTTTTAACTTCTTGAGGAAGCTCCATACTGTTTTCCAGAGTGGCTGCACCAGCTTGCATTCCCACCAACAGTGTATGGGAGCTCCCCTTTCTCCACATCCTCACCAACATTTGTTGTTTCCTCTTTTGTTAATTTTAGCCATTCTGACCGCTGTGAGGCAGTATCTCACTGTGGTTTTGATTTGTATTTCCCTAATGCCAAGGGATGTGGAGCATTTTTTCATGTGTCTGTTGGCCATTTGGATGTCTTCTTTGGAGAAATGTCTGTTCATGTCTTCTGCCCATTTCTTGACTGGATTATTTGTTTTTTTGGATGTTGAGTTTGAGAAATTCTTTATAGATCTTGGATACTAGCCCTTTATCTGACATGTCGTTTGCCAATATCTTCTACCATCCCGTAGGTTGCCTTTTAGTTCTGTTGACTGTTTCCTTTGCTGTGCAGAAGCTTTTTAGCTTGATGAAGTCCCAATGGTTCATTTTTCCTTGTTTCCCTTGCTTTTAGAGACAGATCTAGTAAGAAGTTGCTGTGGCCAAGGCTGAAGAGGTTGCTGCCTATGTTCTCCTCTAGGATTTTGATAGATTCCTGTCTCACATTGAGGTCTTTCATCCATTTTGAGTTTATCTCTATGTATGGTATAAGAAAATGGTTCAATTTCATTCTTCTACATATGGCTGTCCAATTTTCCCAGCACATTTATTGAAGACACACTCTTTTTTCCATTGGATATTCTTTCCTGCTTTGTCAAAGATTAGTTGACCATAGAATTGAGGGTCCACTTCTGGGTTCTCTATTCTGTTCCATCAATCTATGTGTCTGGTTTTGTGCCAGTACCATACTGTCTTGATGATTACAGCTTTATAATATAGCTTGAAGTCTGGCATTGTGATGCCACCAGCTTTGGTTTTCTTTTTCAACATTCCTCTGGCTATTTGGGGTCTTTTCTGTTTCAATACAAACTTTAGGATTATTTGTTCCAGCTCTGTGAAAAATGTCTGATATTTTGGTAGGGATTGCATTGAATGTGTAGATTGCTCTGGGTAGCATAGACAATTTAACAATATTTATTCTTCTAATCCATGAGCATGCAATGTCTTTCCATTTCTTTCTGTCTTCCTCAATTTCTTTCATAAGTGTTCTGTAGAGTACAGATCCTTTACCTCTTTGGTTAGGTTTATTCTTAGGTATCTTATGTAAACCACTGCTTTTCAATTTTGACTTCACATTAGGATTATCTGGGGAGCTGTTAAAAAAATTCTGACATCTGGCCCAACTCCAAATGTTCAGATTCATTTTATCTGTGGTGGGACCTGGGGATTCACATGTTTTAAGCATTCCCCAGGTAAACCAAAGTAGGCAAGAGAAGAGAACCATTGCTCTGAAGTAAATCATTGTAGGTCAGGAGTTCAAACAACTCAGTATGAATTGCATCATCCATTTTGAGTATCAATCCTATCTTATTGTTTACTATACCCATTTTTGCTCCATGATCAGACAATTTCAACAGGGGGAAATTATGGGAGAAAGACTGTTACTTAACAGATAAAATACTTTGATGCCTGAAACTTCTCAAGAATAAATTAAACCGCATACTCCCTAACCTTGAAAGGCTTTGAGATTTAACAAAATTCAATATTTTCTGTGGGCTATTCTATGTAAGGACATTAAAAAATGAGTTAGAAATAGTCTCTGTTTGCAGGGAGTTTTTAATCTAAGGTTCTTTCTCATTCCAAGCTTGTATAATTTTACATATCAATTATTTTATTTTTATCAGACTAACAATAAAACTCAAAACCAGGTATTAGTAGTTCTGCCTTTTCTTGGTTTTCACTCTTTTATTTAAAAATCTATTTTATTATCTTATGCTGTATCTACATTTAATGGCTTTAAAACCTTAGCCAACTTAAATACTATAAACCTTAATTTCCTCATCTCTGAAAAAGAGTTCCTGCAAGTGGAAGTGATTACCCTCAAAAGATTCTTGCAAGCATTAAATAAATTTGGCATATAATGTACTTAGCACACTGCCTAACACAAAGTGCTTAATAAATGTTTATTATTATCTATCAACTCTCAAAACAATATATTTAATGCATAATTTACTCTTTTCTTCCCACTATTATTAGAGTTTAAAGAAACCGAGATATTTTTAAGAATTCCTCTAAAGCACTGACAAGAATTCTATTGATAGTGCAGGTACTGAATATATTTTTTGTATTTTTTAAAGAGATATGAAGGGGAAGAAACACTTAACAAATGGGATTAGGCTCATTGTTAATTTAGTTACAAGTGCTGCTTAGACAGACATCCAATGTACATTTTATAATCAGCTGTTTCATTTTCTTCTTCATGTTTGGGCTCTTCATTCTCTTACAGCAGCTCTATAATTCAGTAATTAGAATTATCTTATTATGGACTAGCACAGTGAATGTAAAACACATATATGAAAATAACAGGATCTTGTATTAGGAAATGATTGCAACATAGAGGAGCAATAGCAATTTTGTACTCAACTTGTCCTGATGAAACCCATTTTTGTCTTATAAATCATTAGATATTTTCCAACTCTGCAAAATAATGTAAATTGATGTTTTCCCCCACAAAATGCTAGTTAAAGTAAAATCTGATGGCAATTATAATTGTAAATTGATCACAAGCTTTGAAATATCAAATGCAAATAAAGCAGCTCAAAGCATAGGACATCTGGAGCAACACAGCAGTGCAACTCCAAGGTTTTTTCTCCAGTGCAAAATGTTCTAGCTGGGTAAACAGATTAACCTTTTTGCATGCTATTTGCACATCTGATTCAAATCCATGGGGGAAAGCACCTTTCAGGGCTTGAGAATTCTAAATGAGAATCCCAATTTTGTTTCAAAAACTAACACCAAGGGAGAAGAGGAACAAAAAAGAAACTTGGCCACTTCAGACGCTGTCACCAATCACTTGAGACAAACCACAATACTATCTCAATGCTTAGGGCAGCACTAGATTTGGAAGACCCAGTTTTCAGTTCCGTTCTGCTATGTACTTGCTGTGTTATGTTGAGAAGGTCACCACATTTCTCTGAGTCTCTGTTTCTGAATCCTTTGTAAAGTGGGGAGGACACTACCTCCCTCATAGACGTACTGTGGAGATCGGCTGATTCGTGGGCATGAAGCTCTTGGTAAACTTAAAAACACTTCAAAATGATTAGATATGATAAAGTGTGGATGCATTGGTGTTAGAGGCATGGGAGGAAAACACACACAACAGCAGAGACTAGGGGAAACTGAATCTGTATAATAACCAAGCAGCATACATAGCAGAGGCATGGCACACTTCGTGTTGTCCTCTCCTCCTTGTTCATGATTGTCATCTTGGCTATGGTGATTATGAGACATGTATGAGATCATATGTAAACCATCTGGCTCATGGTAGACATCCAGTAAGTCTTGGCTTATCCACTTGAAAGTACTAACCCATTACTTATTTTTGCAATCTCTGTTTATGTGGTGATTTAATTAGTTCAATATACATTCACCAATGCCCCATTTTTGGGAAAAAAGGTATAATTCTGCCCTCATTAAGGTTTGGATTGAGACAGACAGAGACTCAATAAATAATTTCTCCAAATAGATCATTATTAATTGTAATAAATACTCTGAATAAAAAGTACTAAAAGGAAGCAATACAAGAACATCCAACTTGGAAGTTTGGGATGATTTCTACCTCTTTACTGCTCCTTTGATTTTCCAAGTATGTCTCCCTTTTCTCTAATAAACTTAAGCTCCTAAGTATGTATATGTATATATGAGTCATATATATATGTATATATATGAGTACACACACCCTAAGTATGGCTCTTAATGAACACATGACTTGTTAATCCACTACTGGTAAGAAAGTTGAAATCAAGTAAACGACAGTGCCCTTCATCCCTAAGCCTCATTCTACATGCAATCATACCTGCAAACATTTCTGTGACATAAACAAGGCCCCAGACTATAATGAGTGTGACTAATCAACATCTGTCAGACAGTGACAATTATACTCACTTGGGACTGAAAAGGCAAAGAAACATGACTTAAGATCATGTTTTGAAACACCTTGGTGGCAACAGAAAAAAAGCAGCTGGGGCGCCTGGGTGGCTCAGTCGTTAAGCATCTGCCTTCATCTCAGGTCATGATCCCAAGGTCCTGCGATCGAGCCCTGCATCATCGGGCTCCCTGCTCAGCAGGAAGTCTGCTTCTCCCTCTCCCACTCCCCCTGCTTGTGTTCCCTCTCTCGCTGTGTCTCTATCAAATAAATAAATAAATAATCTTAAAAAAAGAAAAAGAAAAAATCAGCTATAATTAAAAAAAAAAAAAAAAGCAACTCACTATGATAGATGTTCCAGCAGCCTCTTATGTTTGCCAGTTTCAGTAAGCTGGATAGCCTCTACTTGTTCCCTCTGCATGCACTCCCCACCTTTCCCTGCTCTCCTTTGTGCTACAAAAGGCTGCTTTTATGAAGGAAGTCACTTGGCTCTCTTGCCCCAACTTCTCTTTGTGTTCAGCCAATGGAGAGTAGAAGCAGGTTGGGAGAGGAATTGATTCTCCAGGACTCCATCCTGAGAGGTCACCATGGACCAACTGACAGGCAGGCTCATCTCCTTAGATGCCTCACATGTAATAGGCTCCCTCCCCTCTCTCCTGAGGCTTTAGGGATAGTAAAATCACCACTGTTTCTAATCTGGGCAACTGAACTATCCTTGGTGCCTTCCTTTATATACCTTTGTAAATAAATCTTTTTATAAATCCTCTCAAATTACCTTAATTTGAGAGTGCCATTTCTTTCCTACATTCCTGTTTTCCTATGAATAGATATATATATCCATGGAATTTTAGATTAGAGAATAATTCACACATATTAGTATACCACTTCAGTTTTTAGGGGAGGAGGGAAAGTTGCTTGCTCAGAGTGAAAAAACTAGTGCCAAAACCAGTACTTGAGGGATTTTATCAACTAAGACAATGCTATAAGGCAATGGTTCTCTGAGTGTTCTCCCCACATCAGCTGCAACAGCAGGCAATGTATTAGAAAGGCAAACTCTCAGGCCCAACTCTAGACCTACTGAATCTGAAACTCTGGGGTCAGACCCAGCAATTTGTATTTAATAATCTCTCCAGGTAGGTGATGCTGATGAATATTAACGTTTGATAATCACTGTTTTAAGGTACCATTCTAATATCCAACATATGAGATAAGGGAAAGCTCACTAATTAAGACTGCTATAGGAGAAATTTCATTTTAAAGCAAAGCCTAAGCTCTAGACAGTAGTCTTTAAAAAGAAACAGATACGTCAGTGTACATAATAGCAGCATTACTTACAATATCCAAAAGGTAGAAATGACTCGAATGTCCATCAATAAATGGATGGATAAATAATATGTGATATATATATACAACAGAATAGTATTATACCTTTAAAAAGAATAAAATTCTGACACATACTACAACGTAGATGAAACTTGAAGACATGATGCTAAGTGAATGAAACCAGACACAAAAGGATAAATATTGCATGGTTCCATTTATAAAACATATGTAGAGTAGTCAAATTCAGAGAGACAGAAAGTAGAATGGGGGTTGCCAGGAGACAGAGGGAAGGGTGAATGAGTACAGAGTTCCAGTTTGTAAAGATGAAAATGTTCTAGAGAATGATGGTGATGCTTGAACAACAGTGTAAATGTCCTGAACACCACTGAACTGTTCACTTAAAAATGGTTAAAATCCCATGAGAGACTATGGACTCTGAGAAACAAACTGAGGGTTTTAGAGGGGAGGCGGGTGGGGGGAGGGGTTAGCCTGGTGACAGGTATTAAGGAGGGCAGGTATTGAATGGAGCACTGGGTGTTATACACAAACAATGAATCATGGAACACTACATCAAAACCTAATGATGTAATGTATGGTGACTAACATAACATAGTAAAATAAAATTTTAAAAAATGGTTAAAATGGTAGCTTTTATGTTATGTATATTTTGCCACAATAAAAAGAAACAAGTCAATTCTTCTAAAACACACAAAATAACTGCTGGAAAACTGTTTCAAAGTTTATACCACATAAGGCTTTTCTTAGTGAATTTTGGTGCTCAGGTCTTTTCATGTTGGTAAGAATTTGGCACGCCTTAAATCTTGAGCAAGAGAGTATTATTTCATCATTTATTTATAAGTACTAAAGTTGATAAAAGTACTATATCAGATAGGTTAATCCTCTTGATAACCTGTTTTTCCCTCTTTTCTCCACAGGTGTTAACAAATTAAGCTTCACCCCTGCCCCAAGTGGTCATACTACTAGCTTGTGACTTATTTAACTCTGCTTATCCCAAACCTCTACATTTCCCAGCTAATTCCTAATAAGATAGTCAGGATGACAGCAGTTGCGGTGGTAGGGGTGGTGGTAGTGGTAATTATCACCACAATTATCACCACAATACAACCACTAGTTGTAGTAAAAGTGGCTGATATTTAAACTGAGCGTTTCCTACACACTAGACTATTGTTTTGATTGCTATGTAGTATTGGCATTTATTTTTCCGACAACTATATAAGGTAGATACTATTATTACCTTGTAAGCTTCCAAGAGGTTAAATAATGCTCTCAAGTTTACCCAGCTGGTTATCGTGGAAGCAAGATGAAAATACAGATGGTTTGACTTCAGAGTCTATGCTTTTAGCCATTAAGCATTACTACCCCCCAGGAAGCATGCTGTGTGCTTAATCATACTTTATCCCAGAAAATCATGCTGAAGAGGTGGAGACACAATTTGTGGAATGTGTTCATGCACTGCCCTCACTCACTTTCTCTCAGGATGGATGTTGCAGCCAGGTATACACATTGGAACTCTCCCAGTCTAGTGAAAGCTGCTTAAGTTAAAGACCGTGAGGCACCCCAAGGTTCTCCAAACACCTTCATTCACACTTCCATCCTCAGAAATGTGACTGAAGTGTGTCCATTGGTTACTATTATCTCAAAATCACATCAATTTCTGCTCTTTATTGAAAATCTACGTTGAAGTAATGATTTGAAAATCAGGATACTCTTCACCAGCATTGATCTGCATTTATGAACACTTTCAAACCTTTTCCTAGAACAGTCAGGTTTTTATGTGACCTAGACCCAGCCGTAGTGCTGGAAATTTATACTAAGGCTAATTTTTCGGATGTGAGGGCAATCTTGCTGCGACATCTGTCACCCCATTGATCGCCAGGGTTGATTCGGCTGATCTGGCTGGCTAAGCGGGTGTCCCCTTCCTCCCTCACCGTTCCATGTGCATCCCTCCCGAAGCTGCACGCTCGGTCGAAGAGGATGACCTTCCCCAATAGAGGAGGACCGTTCTTCGGTCAAGGGTATACGAGTAGCTGCGCTCCCCTGTTAGAACCTCCAAACACGCTCTCAAGGTCTATACTAAGGCTAATTTTTCAACTGAAAACTGTTGACAATGAATGACTTGATCTTTCTGCAATCAGACAAATCAGAAAATCTCTTGTCTAGGAGTACTCCATAGAAATTAACTGAGTCACCTGTCCATCCTTTTGGAAAGAGTCCCACAGATTTGATCCTTGATATTACTAATAAAAATACCTATTGCAAAAATCTTAGCAGTATTAATATGGCCACCTAACCTCACCTACAGAACTATTGTTACGCCTGAAGAATCAAATCATCATCACCAATTACCTGTGTATTCTCACATATAATTGGCAAAGAAACTATAAAACAAAAAGGATTTCAAGAAGTTTCCCAAGACATCTCTTAGCGTATTTTAGAAATATCTCTACCAGGATCATCCAAAACAGAGTTTCACTAACTCAATGTTCTAATTACAATACATTAATTACCTTACCCCTTAATGATCAGGTACAATGACTAGCAAGAGATACTAAAATAACTTGATTATTTTAGTCAATACAGATTTCATTTCTCCATCCACCATCTGCACCACAGACAAAACACTGGGCGGGAAAATAGTTGATGAGAAGATTAATGGATGGAATCAATGGTGTGGGAATAGAGACTTTCTATATGACCAATGGTTTGACTCAAATTCCGTCAAATTCAGACAAGCTACATTCATTGGAAGATGATACGAAATCATGTTTGACTTGATTTGTCAGTTGAATCAAATAATTTAAAAACAACTCTGTGAGTAGAACTGAATATTTTGGATACTCTGCTCAATAAATACAAATATATATTAACACCATAGTATCTTAATAAAAGACATTAAAATGAATGTGTAGCTTTTTTAAAAAAAATTTCAAATGAAATGTCTGAACTCTAGTTTCACCATAAGTGTCGAGATTTGTTGCTGCTGTTGTTGTTTTATTGACATTTATTTCATAGCAACAAGAGCTGCAAATAGCTTTTATTGTCTTGGGCTGACGCTTTTACAACTGAGATTGATCATATTCACCTGGAAGCTTTAGAATGGTTTTTGTATTCTACAGTATCCACTTTGTCTTCAGAAAGACTTGCTTTACCTATGAAAGCTCCTAAAGGGAACAACACTAGCAAATAACTTGGTGGGCTGCCTGGAAATGAATACATCTGCATGATAGTATACCATCTTCTGAGACAAAACTATAACAAATAAGTCTTTCTTATGTCATGCTGGACTTACCATGAAAAGCCCCATGGGAAGGCAGGTATTTTTTTGCCGTTTTCTAAATAAGCCAAAGAGCTGAAAACTTTTTTTAAGTGCAAAGACAAAAATAATTTTTAAGATCACTATAAACCATAATCTCAAAAAAATAAAGGGAGGGGCACCTGGGTGGCTCATTTGTTAAGCATCTGCCTTCGGCTCAGGTCACGATCCGAGGGTCCTGGGATCGAGCCCCATGTCAGGCTCTCTGCTCAGCGGGAAGCCTGCTTCTCCCTCTCCCACTCCCCCTGCTTGTGTTCCCTCTCTGTCTCCCTCTCTGTCAAAATAAATAAAATCTTTAAAAAATAAAAATAAAGGGAAAGGGGCGTTAATAACCCAAGTTCATTACTGTGGTGTTCTCATTTCAACTGTACATTGAAAATATTGAATGATGGCTGTCGATCTTAATTTAATTTGTATGTGGTGTGTTCGTATGTATTTATGCATTCACAGTGGAATATGACTTCCCATTTCCTGGAAAGTAATGGGGCATATGCTTTAGTATAAGTAGATTTTGTAATGAAAAGTGAATTTCACTCAGAGGCCACATGGAAGCCTAAAATGTTCTCACAGATTGCACAGGGGAAAAAATATCTATAAAGCTGATTCATTGTGTTTAATGGCTATCATACCAACTTAATGTTATGGAATTATATTATATTGTTTATTTATGTGTATTTATAGGCTTGCTTTTCTCTGTGGTTTTAATACCATACTGAAAACTACAAAAATAAAGTAAAATCTTAACTAGATTTTTATCATGATCTACACAAGAAAAGCCAAGGCTCCTTCTAGAGCTTACTTGGCCTAAATTGATGTCTATACTCTATCACTATCAACATGTATGGAAAAATACTTCACCAAAAGAGGAACTCTAAGGACATTTTCCAACAGAGACATGCTGGCCTCATTTCAGAAACTTAAGACACAAAATAGGAAGCAGGGCAAGACCAGGAAATCTGACGAAAGAAAAAAAAATCTTTTAAAGTTCCAGCCTTTTGGAGAAATACACTCAGCATCGGCTCTGTCTCAGGTCCTTGAGCTTCCTGAAGGTCTCAAGAAGAAGGAAGTGACACCATGGAGCTTACACAAGGCAGGATTTCTCTTACTCCATGATGCTCAGTGGTATCAACAACTCATTTCAACCTTTCCATGAAGAGTCATGGTGATTCTTCAGCAGCAGATGCCAATTTTAAACAAAATCAACAATTTACGAATGTTTACAATGCACTCTTACAACTAAACTAAATAATCTGAGGAAGGCAAAGTGATTTTACTCTATTGCTAATAACAAACCTTCATGTATCAGTTTTAGAAAATACTATTTTCATAAAAAGCCATTAAGATCCTTCCTTTTATATAATTAATTTCCTATAAGAGTAGACTATGGTTTATTCTCTGGCAAATATACCTCTATGAGCAAAATTTTACTATTGAAACAATATTTAAGGCAATATTCTGTCTAAACAATATTCTGTCTAAAGAATTTGGAACCAAAGAAGTTTGGTGTGTTAGTAAACTGGACAGGAGGTTTCTGATTTGCAGTCCTGGCTACCACTAACTCTGTGTCTTACAGAAAGTCATGTTCTGACTCAGGAGAGTAAACTGAAGAAGTGGATCTAAATATACTTACAGATTCCTTCTGTTTTTGTTTTGGTTTCTGATTATAAAACATATTTACTTGCTTTATTTTATTGAACCATATTAAACAAATATGTAAGACAAATCAAAACATAGAAAAGAGATCTACTTTGCAGGAATTTTAACAGAAGTCCTCTATAAGGATATAACAATAAACCCAGATATTTTTCTCATAAGTTGAAAATGTATGATTAAAAGTCCATAACGGTAAGCTCCTAAAACATCAAAGACTCTTATTAGTACAACAATACTGCTCACTACACCAGCAATACTCACAGCAAAATTAATCCCATAATTTCCCATGTGCTTCTAGAATGATAATTTCTAATAAACAGAATTTAGTCTCTCTGGGACTAGTTACATTTTCATAAAAATTCAAAATAAGTACCAGACCATTTATTCGTCCTGAAAGTATGATGCAATTCCATATTCAAAACAGAGTAATAGCACAATGCAGAAAACTTCCTTAAAAATAAACCAAAAATCTTTAAAGATCTTAGTATGTAACACTACTGGGGTCTATTTGAATTAACTTTTAGAATCAAAGTATTAAAATTTCAAAAGCAGGGCTCCTGGGTGGCTCAGTTGGTTAAGTGTCTGCCTTCGGCTCAGGGAGTGATGTCCAGGTCCTGGGATCGAGTCCCGCACTCCCTCTGCCCCTCACCACTACCCCCCACCCTGCCCCCGGCTCAAGCTCTCTTGAGCTCTCTTTCTCTCAAATAAAATCTTTATAAATAAATAAATAAATAAATAAATAAATAAATAAATAATAAAATATAAAATCTCAAAAGCTTAGATTTTAGCCACAGATAGGTGATAGCAAAGGTTTTCAGCATCTTGTTTTAGCAATAATGCCTTTTGGGGATGTAAAATTAAGCTCTATATCTATAATACCCTTTATACAAACAACAGGAAGTTTAGAAACTGTATTCTCAATCAGTTCTAATACAGCTAACCACCAGCGGGAAATTCTAGCTACAAATAGTTCAGGTTAAATTTAAAATAGCTATCATCAGATTAATAAAGAATTCATTTTTTATTCATTTATTGGTTGATTAAGCAAATATTTATTAAACATTTACTTATACTAGGCACATTTTAGGACCTATAAATACTATGATAAACACACCAAAGTTCTTCCTCTCATACAGCTTACTTTGAAGTGAGGAAGAGAGGGAAATAAATATATAAATACATAACATCAAGTGGTAACAAGAGCAATGAAGAATCACAAAGCAGAGTAAGAAAATTAAGGGTAAAGAGGGAGTTCCATTTTACGAAATACGACCAGCAGAGACGTCTCTGATACAGTGACATTTAAGTAAGAACTTAAATGAAGCAAGAGCAAAACAGGAGATTATCTGGGTGAGGTGTGTTGCAAGGAGAAGGAACATTCCAAGCAGAGAAAGAGCTCTGTTCTGATAACATCAATAAAGAACAGAATTCTGGAGTGATTGTTCCATAAAAATAGAGACCACATCCCTCAATTTATTTCACAGCATCCACCACATTTTGTGCATTGTAGGTACCAATATGTGCTTGGCACTGAGATAAATTGACTTTAATAAATCCTTGCCTCCTCATTTACCTATTCAAGAAAGGAAGAAAAAATACATTAACTATCTTTAGTCTACCAGCAAATGGACTTCTGTTTTATCAGGATTTACTGAATGCTGTGTCCGGCACTGCAAAGATAGAAAAATATTTTATTTTTCCATTACTTAAAAATGTATATTCTGCTATTAAAAATCATAATAACATAAAGGAACAACAAAGTTGAAATGAGTTAAAACTACAAAAGTATATTAAATGAGATCTATTAATTTATTCTTTCATATTATCCAAGATTTTCACCAAGCCAAAACCTAAAAATCTGAAAATTAGATTTAACTCAGAGCTTTGGCAATCAAGGGGGTAAATAAGTAATGGAAGGTGCAGTGCAGTAATTTAAGTTTCACTCTGTGTGTGTGTGTGTGTGTGTGTGTGTGTATGTTTCAACTGAAGGTACAATATGCTTTTATATGACCTTAATGAAAGCTATAAGAACAACATCAAAATATAGCTGAGTGAAGCCATTTATGGGAGAGTTCAAGGAAAGTACTCCAGTTAAAATGTATTTTAATGCTCTAACTTGATGTAAAAATGAAGCCTTAAAATTAAGGAAACAAGCATGTTTATTATAATCTATAGACTGTCTTTTCTTGAATGTTAATATGTTAATATTCTTAACTGTGTTTTCTTGGAACCTAGAGAGCAAAAATTGAACTAGCCTTTTGAAGAATCACCAGGAGGGCTGACATTTTGAACTGGTGATGTGAGGAAGAACTCAGCCTGCATATGCAACATATGCAGGTTTAAAAGATATATTTTATTTCAAACCTAAAGTATTTGGACTTCTGCTTCTAGTCATGACAGAATAATGAATGAACACTTCCACCTCAAACAACTAGAAAACTGGACAAAATATGAAACAATGAACTGTGATTCCTTGGAGAAGGTAAAATGAATGAATGTGCAGGGTACAGCTGGGGGGTAGCTGTCAGGCTGCAGTGCAAAGGGGAATCCAGATGGAGACCAGGATTCCCAATGAGTTGAGAAGAAAGAGAGCAGAGTTTAGGGAGAGCAAAGGGGGTAGAAACTGCAAGATAGAGTACCAGAGATGAGCGAGCTCCACGGAGATAGTGCTCCCAGGCTCTACAAAGGGGTCCCCTTGACTCTGGCTGAATACCAATATGCAATTGTATGAGAAGAAACTACCCAAACTTGGAAAACAAAAAAACAAAAAAACAAACACCTCAATCTGAACAATTCTCAGAGCTCATGAAGAGCTAACCACACACAGTGCATGTTTCCACCAGCCAGTGTGATTACATGGAATATCAATAAGAAGCATCATACAGTTATCACCACAGCAGTGAAGGTGAATTAACCTGAGGCTAAAGCCTACTCTAAATCCACTCTAACAAAATTTAAAAGCAAGCTTCAAAAGAATCAAGCTGATTCCACATAGCCTGTGCCAGAACAAAGTGTATCACTATTTAAGTGTATATAAAAATCCAGCAATAAACAATAAAAAGTCCAAAATGTCCAGCATCAATTAAAAAAACAAGAAAATAAAATCAATAAATGGGGAAAATATCAATCAATAAAAACAGACCCAAAAATAATAGGGATAATGGCATTCATAGAGAAGAATCTTTTTAAAAAAATACTATGAAAACAATTCCTTTGTTTAAGCACATAAGGAAAACATGAATATAAGGAAGAAAATATGTAAGTTATAACAAAGATAACAAAGAGCCAATTAGAAATATAAAGATGAAAACTATAGTATCTGAAATGAAAGACATATAATGCATTATGTTTTCAGCAGATTAAACACTGAGAAAGAAAAATATAACTGAACTTGAAGACATATAAATAGGCACTACCATATCCAACATATTTAAAGGACTCTTTATCCTTTCAACCCAACTAGAAGACAAAAAACTTTCAAAAACTGGGCAAAACACTCAAATGATACATTCCACCAAAGAAGAAATATGAATGGTCCCATCAAAGAAGAAATATGAATGGTCAATAAGCACTTGAGAAAATATCCTCAACATCATTAGTCCTAAGGAAAATATAAATTAAAACCACAATGAGATATCATAGACATTCCCTTGAATGGCTAAAATTTGAAGAGTGACAATATCAGGTTGATGAAAATATGAACATCTAGAACTATCACACTGCCAGCAGGAATGTAAAGTGTTACAACCACTTTGCAAAACAGCTTAGCAGTTTCTCCTGCTAAGAAGAATAAGTCCAAGGAATACTTATCATACACTACACAATAATCCCATCCTAATATTTTTACCCAATAGAAACAAAACATGTGTGGGGCGCCTGGGTGGCTCAGTCGTTAAGCGTCTGCCTTCGGCTCAGGTCCTGATCCCAGGATCCTGGGATCGAGCCCCACATCGGGCTCCCTGCTCAGCAGGAAGCCTGCTTCTCCCTCTCCCACTCCCCCTGCTTGTGTTCCCTCTCTTGCTGTGTCTTTCTCTGTCTAATAAATAAATTCTTCAAAAAAAAAAACAAAACAAAACGTGTATATGTAAAGACTTGTACTCATATATTCAGAGCAGCTTTATTACAATAGTAAAAACATGGAAACAACCCAAATGTCATTCAGATGAGAAGTAGATAAAAAAACTGTGAAATAGCCATTCATAAATACCACTCGACAATTAAGGAACAATCCACTGATTCATAACAACATGGATAAATCTCAAAAGCATTATGTTAAATGAAAGAAACCATATACAGAAGACTATATACTGTGTGATTTCACTTATTTGATGTTCTAGAAAAGGCAAAACTACAGTGACAAAAAGAATATCAGTGATTGCCAAGGACTGAGATGGGGGGAGAGGATTAACTGCAAAGTGGCAAGAGGGAAGATTTTAGGGGCGATGGCAATGTTCTATACAAGCATTATCCAAAAGAAGTATAATGCCAGGTACGTGTGCGATTTAAATATTTTACTAGCCAAATTCAAAAACTAAAAGGAAATGAGTAAAGTTAATTTTAATAATAGAGCCTATTTAATACGATATATCTAAATATTTCTCAATATATAATTAATATAAATTATTAATGAGATACTCAAATTTTTTCATACTAAACCTTTGAAATCCAGTGTGTATTTTACACTTAAGCCTCATCTTAGTTAGGACTAGTCACATTTCAAGTGATCAATCACCACAGGTGGCTAGTGGCTACCATTTTGGACAGAGCAGTTCCATATCAGATTGTGGTGGTGACTACACAACTCTATACACTTGTCAGAACTCATTGAATCATATGTGGGTTTGCTCATATCAAAGACCTTTCTTCCACACTGGTGGAAGGTGAAGTTCAAAAATAGAGAAATACAAAAACACACAACCAAGAAACAGATCCCTCCATGAGAATTTTATAATCTAATTGGGAGAGGAAGAGTAATATATATTATATTACACAGAATTCTTTGACATTATATGTCACGTAGAAGTAGCATGGTTCAAACTTGAAGTCCAGTAAATTAGCTTGGGGAAGTAAAACCACAGATTCTGAACTGGAATAACAAGAGACATACAGATAAATTGGCAGGTTACTTTTTATGAATCTTGTCTCTACTATGTCCTTTGTGTAGTTCAGTGCTAGAAATATAGTCATCAAGAAACCTAATTTGTACCCTGGATATTCCGCTACTAGCTCTGTGATGTAATTTCTCTGATCTTAGTTGCCTCTTCAGAATAATAATAATTGCTCCATTTTTAATTACCTCATATGCACTTGGTACTGTGTGAGACACTTTACATCATTCCTTTCTCTGTACAACATAATTTAGCAAGTATGATTATCCACATTTTATAGATAAGCAAACTAAGACAGAGAAGTTAATTAACTTGCTCGGGATTGCAAGCTAGCAAGTACAAAACTGGATTTAAGTAAAGGTTCTTCTAGCTAAAAATGCCCATGTGCATTCTCCTAGACAGAGTTCTCTCCCAGTGTGGAGTTTAAATGGAGATAGTCATGAGATATTCTTCAAGGATGGATGATGCTCTGTAGTGGAATAATGATTAAGACTCATATTCTGGGGTCATATACGATAAGGCTGAAATTCTACCTGTGTGGGTGTGACCTTGGAAAACTTGGAAGACTAAACCATCAGTCTCTGTTTCTTCATACTGTCTGTAGGCAATGGTTAAATGCAGATTCTGGAGTCAGACTGCCCAGGTTGAGCGCTTATTAGTTGTATAATCTTGGTGAAATTCCTGAACCCCTGTGTTCCTCCATTTCCCCCATCTTAAAACAGATATGATAATAATAACTTTGGCAAAGGTTGTGAGGACAAAATATGTTCACATGAGGTTAAGCATTCAGAAGCGTGACTGGTTTTATAAGTGTTGTTAGGTATTATCATTGTGCTTCCATATGACGTTGGAGATCACTTTCAATCCTAAAATTCTAGAGTTTTAATAATTTATAAAATACTGTGCACCAATAGAGAGCTGTTTTCCCTCTGAGTCCATTTGTGTATTTCCCTTAATAATTCTAAAATGATTCTCAAAGTTTGTAAGCTGAGAGTGATTTTTAGTTTTTAGGAGATTAAATCCTAATAATGAAAAGAAATTGCTTTCAATACAATTCTCAAAACTAAAAGAAGCCAGATTTGGATTTAGATGGTTTCTGGGCAGAGACTCAGTAGTCATTAGGTAAGTGATAGATCTTTGAAAGTCTTTTCTGTTACAAAAGGACTATAAACTCAGTTTATTAGCTTAAATAATCATTAACCATCATTAACCATTTAGTTTTTATAAAATCTTAAGTGCAGCCCTTCTTCCAACCTGCCAAGAACGCTATTTCTTTCAGTGTCTTTGTGCTTTCTGTTCCCTTTGCCTTGAATTCTCTTCTTCCATATGGCACTCCTTAGCTTCCCTTGGGTTTCTTTCTTTATTTTTAATTTAAATTCAATTAGCCAACATATACTACATCATTAGTTTCAGATGTAGTATTCAATAATTCCTCAGTTGCATATAACACCCAGTGCTCATCACATCACATGCCTTTCTTAATGCCCATCACTCCGTTACCCCATCTCCCCACCCACCTCCCCTCCAGAAACCCTCAGTTTGTTTCCTATAGTTAAGAGGCTCTCATGGTTTGTCTCCCTCTCTGATGACTTCTCATTCAGTTTTCCCTCCCTTCCCTTATGATCCTCTGTGCTGTTTTTTATATTCCACGTGAGTGAAACCATATGAAAATTTGTCTTTCTCTAATTGACTTATTTTGCACAGCATAATACCCTGCAGTTCCATCCATGTCAATGTAAATGGTAAGTATTCATCCTTTCTCATGATATATATATATATATCTTAGTTATGTTAAATGAAAGAAACCATATACAGAAGACTATATACATGTCTTCTTTATCCATTTATCTGTCAATGGACATCTCGGCTCTTTTCACAGTTTGGCTATTGTGGACATTGCTGCTAATGAATATTGGAATGCAGGTGCCCCTTCAGATCACTATATTTGTATCTTTGGGGTAAATACCTAGTAGTACAATTGCTGGCCTATAGGGTGGCTCTATTTTTAACTTCTTGAAGAACCTACATCCTGTTTTTCAGAGTAGCTGTACCAGTTGCATTCCCACCAACAATGTAAGAGGGTTCCCCTTTCTCCACATCCTTGCCAACATTTGTTGTTTCCTGTCTTGTTAATTTTAGTCATTCTGACTGGTGTGAGGTGGTATCTCATGGTGGTTTTGATTGGTATTTCCCTGATGCCCAGTGATGTTGAACATTTTTTCGTGTGTCTGTGGGCCATCTGTATGTCTTCTTAGGAGAAATGTCTTTATCAGAGGTCACCTCCTTCAGATAGTCCTTCCTTGACCACCTTTTACTGCTTCCATCCGTTTGCTTTACTTCATATCATTTCCTACTCTCTGACTATGAATACAATTCATTAGATTATGTGTTTCCTATGATGTCAAGGACTTTGTTCAATGGAGTGTTCACAATACCTAGAAAACTGTACCTAGCATATAGTAGAAATTCAATTTAAAAAATCATTGAATGTATGAATGAACTTCAGGGGCTCAAATGACCTCTTTGTCCCTTCTAATTCTAAATGTTTGACTCTATGATATGAGGACCATAAAGGTAAACTGCTTTGTTAGTCTTCCTCTTGATACCAAACTAAATACAACAAATATGGATACATCAATTTCAAAATGATTGCTAGGCATGCAGTTTTAAGGATAATTCAATAAAGTTGCTTGAAAAATAAATATAAAAATAAATGGTTTTACTAAAAAATAATGAAGAAAATTAGTTCTGCTAAATTGGGCTTAGTGTTACCTATATTCTAGAAGCCTCAGTTAAGCAAGATTAGGATATGTCTTTGCTTCCCTCATTGCTGCCAGACACTATACATAAAGGGCATCTTGATATCAAGACTCTATGACCCAAACTACAGCACAAAAGAGTGGAAAAATGAATTTTTATACTGGAAACAAGCACAGCTTTTAGAACCCAACAAAGTTCTAGATTCTAATCCCAGCCTCACTGCTATCGTGTTATCCAGGGCATATTATTTGCAGTCCCTATTCCTTGATTTCTTAAAAATCTAAAAAAAGAGGGAAAATAATACCCACTTTGCCATGCAGTTGTTAGAATTAAATGAAATGATGTATATAAAGCACCTGCCATAAAAATCATCTTCAATAAATTCTATTGTCTACCCCCCTGTATTGCTATGTTCTTTAACTGCTTCTGAGCCTCTGGCCTCTAGCCTTCCTGCCTGGATTATTAAAGCTGCTGTCTGGCTTTCAATTTTTTCTAAATTAGACCCCTCATCCAGTAGCACAGTCTGTTCCAATGCCACCTTCACACCACCAGCCATATCCTGTAGCTACTCAATTCTTTCATAACCTCAAAATTCAGTTTTCACCTTCAAATCAAGATCTTAAGTGATTTTTAAGATAACATTTATTACTATAAAATGGTAAAGTGCAACTATGTGCAATGTTTCCAAACTTCTAGATTGTTGTTCCTAAATGCTGAACATGGCCTATAAGACCAGTTGAGGGACCCTTCCGAACCCTCTGAAACCTCCTCTCATTCTGTGCTCACTTCCTCTTTCTGAAATTCAGTTTCACTGAACTCCTTTGGCTCCTCTTAAGTGTCACAGGTCCTTTGCACATGCTCTACTGTCTATGCTTTTCCCCACCCACACTCATATTTTCTTTTGTCACACCTACTTCATCCTTTGTCTCTCAGCTTAAATGTTACTTCCTCTGAAAAATTGTCCCTGACCACCCCACTCCCAAATCAGAACAGGTTTCCTTGTTAAACTCATGGCATTATGCAGCTTTTCTTTACATTATTTATTAAAGTTGTAATTTTACTTTCGTTTGGACTATTATTTAATTAATTTATAATTCCCAATAATTTTATTTTCCTAGTTCTTTGAAGCAGGAATCATTTTAATTTTTTTTAAATTTTATTTATTTATTTGAGAGGAGAGAGAGCAAGAGAGTAGGAGACGGGGGAGGAGGGAGAAGCAGAGGGAGAGGGAGAAGCAGACTCCCCACTGAGAAGGAAGCCTGATGCAGGGCTTGATCCCAGGACCTGAGATCACGACCTGAGCCAAAGGCAGACTCTTAACTGACTGAGCCACCCAGTCACCCCAGGAGTCATTTTAATTTTATCCACGATTTTACTCTAAACATTTAGCACACAGCCTGGGATATAGTAGGTCCATATTAAATATTTGAAGGTATAAATGAATAGCATGAAAAGAAATATACTGACTCATAATTTAAAATTCTTATGCACAGAATTCATTATATTTTTCTCCTTCTCCAAAGTTCATTATTTTAGCCTGTTAATCCACACACAATATCTTGATTCCTACTGGAAAAACTAAAGGAGCTGTTGAGCCTTGTCATTCATTAATTCAGGCTTTCATATTTACCACAAGCTGTGTTCTAGTATAGGCATCAAAGATGCAAAGATGAATAGTCTATGTGGCACAAACTCTACTTCTAATCATGTATGCTTCTATTTCCTTCTTCTGTTGACATTTAAGGGATTTTAGATATATCACCAGAGAATACAGCTACTCAATATAGTCCTTCTATGGAAATGAATATAAAAGGAAAAAACAATTCAGTAGGTAGAAGTCATTAATGTTAGTCATACTGCACTAGAAATGTACTGGTCAGTGTAAATTTACAGTCATTTAATGAATTCCCACCAACCATCCATCTAAGCCTCTAATATACACTTAATCAGTAAAAACAAGATGATATTATTGGGTCCTACTGTTGAGCAACCACAACTCTGCTGTCTTCTTAAATGACCCCTCATGCAATTATAAAAAGTTGACTAAATTTCATCTGGTAGGTATGCCTATGGATGATAGTCAATCAAAAGAGATAGGAAAAGTATCCCAATTTCAGGGAAAAAATTAGAATCAGGCATATTACAAAAACAATGAAAAAGAATGCATAAACCTAACATGATTTTACTTTGCAATGTCCACATAATTATTTATTAGAGTTATTAATGTCCATGGAGAGAGTTCTTCATTATAAACAGAGACACTCAGCAAGCAGTAACCTGAATTTTTTGGAAGCTCATTCTTTAGGAGGGTTTTCTTCTGTGCTTTGAAGTTGCCCACAAGAGTTATGTCGTTGCTTATAACCAAGGAAACCACAGGAAACTTGGTTGCTAGGAAACCACTGAATTGTCTCCATGAAGATCACCACAGTAGGCTTGGCTTGAATAGAACAGATGCTAGGAAAATAAAATTAGGAAGTTACAGTTACTTTTTTTTAAGCTTAGGATGCCTCTTTAATTGCCAGTTAAATCTTTCCACCTAAGAGAAACTATTTGTCATTTCTGAAAGGCCATTACACAGGTATAACGGGGGGGGGGGGGGCAACGACAGGGTGCTGCCTAGGGTCACAGGAAAGGGGCACTGCAGAGTGTGTAAGTCTGAGCTCCAATGCACACATTCTTCTTTTTCCCAATTAACTTGGCTACCTAGGGAAGGGGTATGATGACAGCTCCTGAGGGATAGATTATTTTTAAAAACACACACTTGTAATTAAGTGTTTTCAGGCCTGTGACTTCCAACATTCTCTAGTATGCTTTATGCAGAATAGAAGTCTGTGCCTCCTTCCTGAATTTAAAAAAATTTTTAAATTATTAATCTCATAATATCAGTATATATATATATATATATACACAAAAATATATATGGAAATGATTTTGTCATCAATCAAAGGCATTGGTGAACTTGTGGCAATTTGTTCCTTTGAGTAACTGAACTGTGGTAATACCTAACATAAGAACAAAGAAATGGCTAAACTTGGTCTGGCTTCTGAATCATCCACTATAAGTTCCCTCTTATAAAATAGGGTAATCCAAAGTTCCCTTCAAATACCATACTTATTTTCTTATGACCTGTCCTGTCCTCTTATGGTACATTATGTATCTATAAATCTATCTAAACCTGTTTAGACTCTATTTCCAGCCTATACCATTCTTGGAAGAAAGAGGATTCATAGTCTGACCACACCATCACAGGAAGTGATGATATTCCCTTTTATAGGTCTCAAACCTAATTCTCAAGGCAATTCTTCTATTATTCTAGAACTACATTTACCTTATTTACTTCTTGTCTTTCTCTAGTTCTGCTACGTCTGTTTGTCAAGGTCACTTTGTCCGAAGTTCCCATCTCTTCCACAATGCCTATTTTTGTTGTTCAAAATGAAGTTATGGGATGTAATTCCTATCACCCTTTCTTCTATTTTCTAACAGTTAAATTTATTGGCCATATAAATCAAGGGTGTATTATATGCTTCTCCACGACAGATTTAGGTTTTTTTAATTGATAACTCGAATGGATCAAATCTTCCATAAACTTTATCATGTGAGCAATAGTCTTGTGGGACCAATGGAGAGTTTTAAATAAAGGGTATGGCATAAGCTGATAATCGGATTATGACAGATTGCTCTATGATGACAGAATGACGTAAGTTTTGGTATAGGATTACACTGAAAGTAAATAAAATAGTTAAGAAACTATTTGTGTATTTCAGAACACACACAACAATAGGCTTGTCCTGGGGTGGTGGTAGAATCCAGAATATTACTAAACAGATAGTTTACAAATATTTAAGAAACCCAAGTGATTATCTCAGATGCAGTCTTAGCAAGGTGACTGGCACCCCTTTTATATGGCACTTTTGAGAAGAGCTTTGTATCTTCATGGACAAGATGAAAAATTTGGGGCTATAAAAGGAGAATTGTTGGTGCAACACTATCTAAAGACAGTCCATGAATAAACGGCATATCTATGAAAAGATCTATGTTGGCATGACCACCCAGCTATGTCCTTGTGGCTTTATCCTGTTTCCCTTTAGTAGCAACTGCTCAGATAAACATATAGATAATATGTTCAAGAAACCTGAGTACAACACAAACTTGAAAGGATATTACAAAATCAATATACTAAAAATGAGTAACTGTCCATAAATATAATAATAGCTGCAAATTCGTGAATGGCTATTACTATTATAAGGTACTCTGTATCCTTTGTCTCTAATCCTCACAGAGTGCTGGCAAACTCAGTATCATTATTCCCATTCCAAAAATGAAGAAACTGGTGCTCAGAGAAGTTGTGCAACTTGCTCAGAATTAGTTAATTCGTGACAGAGCCTGAGCTTGAGCCCACGTCTGGTTAGCTCTTTGCCAGTCAGACTGGCTGGTTTATGCTCTGAGAATAACAAGCTCAGTGGTTTACTGCAGGACATTTTATTACTCACTCACACTCCCTAAGTGGGTCATATGGGGGACTCTGCTTATTACACTCACTCAGGAACCTTGGCTGATGAGGGCTCCTGTCTCCTGTCTGCAGAGGCAGAAAAGGGGGGTGTGGTGATTCGCAAACTCGCTCTTAAAGCTTCTGCATAGGAATGACATGATCTGTCTACTCACATTTTCAGAGCTAAAAACTAGTGACATAGCTAAATCTCCAGGGGCCCAAAAGACAAAATCTTACTGCTCCAGGCAGAAGAGGGGACCTGGAGCATCTGTGAAAAGCCTCAAGTGATTACCAGGCCCCCTCAGTCCAATTTCTCCCTTCACCTTGTTGAATATTCAATAGGATGACATTGAAGAAAGAGAAATGGATGGGCCTCTACTCCATTTGGGGTGAAAGAGTACCAGAAGTACAGATCTCACACGGCAACAGAAGATGTAAAAATACTCAGAGGAACCTCTAAAGGAGCCATCTATGTCATGAAGGTGCATGCATAGGTTTATTAATAGCACTGAAAGTCATGATTCAGGCTCACCAATAATAAGTCCCCACATGTTCAGATCCATGTCTCCTGTCAAAACTTCCTTCCTGGGCTCCAGCCTCTTCATCTAACTAAATACTAGACATCTCCACTTGGATATCCAGAGGTACTCGGAACCTCTCATTCTGAAACTGAACTTCTTGTCCTTAAAATATAGCTAAAGAACCTTCTCTTCACGCATCTGCATTAACTGACACAACACCAGTCAACACCTCAAATTAGAAACCTCAGACTTGTGTTCTCTCCCTCTCCTCTTCTCTGCTTCAAACAGCTGTCTACCAAGTTCATTTGATCTTTGCTCAGCAAAGTCTCTCCATCCCAAGGGCCCCAGCCCAAGTTGGAGTTCCCTTCAGATATATTCAGAACTGTTGTCACAGTCTCTTAACTGATCTCCTGCTTCCAGTCTAGTCCACTCCAAACCCTTCTGCCTCCTTTGGTCAGAGTAATCTAAGATGCTGCTTTAAATATACTCTCCCTACTGAAAAGCCATTGACTGCCCTTCCAGTACTCGTAGGGTAAAGCTCAAGCCCAACTGTGTGGAACTTAAGGCCCTTTGCAATTTGGATTCTGCATGTCTGGCTTTATCTTTTGCCCTCTAACTCCCACTTTATGGGCATGGAATGACCAGCTACTCTCTGAACATACCAAACATTCTGCTCCTCCATGACTCTGTGCCCTTGGATGTGCGTGTCTCTCTCCCTGGCATGAGCACCTTTCTCTTCACAGTCTGGTGAATTTCCATTCAATTTTTATTATCCAACTCAAACATCACTTTTCTCAATTACACCTCTCTCTTCAAACACCTCTATTATTATCCTGATCACACTGTGTTGAATTTATTTTTTTTACAAGTCTATATCCTCTATAGACTACATAGTGAGGTAGGAATTAATTGTCCTAGAACTTATCATAGGCCCTAAAGTTTTGGAAGAATTAGGATGGAGATAAGCTGGAGAATAAAATGCTAATTGGATGGAACTAATGGTAAAGTTTACAAAAAGCGAACTTGGGTTAAAATGTTCAGAAACTAAGCAAATCAGGAAAATTCACCGACAAAATAAAAAGTTAAGACACAAAAAACAAAGCATGATTAGTAGCAGTATTAATAAGTAAAATATTATTGGTCTGCTGACTCACTAGAATTCCCTCATGATTAATGACATAAGAAAATAAACTTGAGAGTGTGGGATACCAGGAAGGATAAGAAGGTTCTGAAAACAGATCATAGTGAACTGCTGGCCTTAGGTAATTCTAAAATTCTGTGGATTGCTTTACTATGTTGCACCTACCAACTCTTTTATGAAAAGCTCATGTAGCAAAGAGACAAAATATTAACATCACACCTGACTGCATGCTCTTTGAAGAATTTAAAATTAGCACAAAGGCAAGTGTTTCCCCTGAAAGCTATTTTGGCATTTTTTACCTACTCATTGTATATGAGGCCAAAGTAACATGCTTTTAATAAAATCCTCCATAAATGCGGGAGGGGTGTGTTTCATTACCCTGGTGATAATTCTGCTTCCCACCCCCCCACACACCCCATCAGAGAAAAGAGGCATTGAACCCCACTGAGCTGATAAAATAGGCTCAATGAATCCCTATAGTGAGAACAGCATTAGCTGTGGGATTGCATAGATTTCCTATCACCAAAGCCTGGGTAGCATTTCATTATTGAAGTTGCCTGATTGCTTTGGTTCAAGGCTTTTCCCCAATTCTTTTCTTTCTCTATTTAAAATCACTACAACAAACAAATGAAACAATAACACAACAAGCAGCGGTGTGGGTTGAGCTCCTCATTACCAACGACAGCTGCACAAACTTGTAGTCAAAACACCTATTTTTTATGCTCACACAAACAAAGCTTGTCATGATTCCCCATAACCTGTCAAGGCCAAAGGGAAAGTGCACTGCCTGCCCTGGATCTTTGTGTTCATGACATCCAGAATCCAGCAGAAGTTTCCAGAATCAGAGTGCCCAGCCATTCTGCTAATTATGGCAAACTATCGTTCTGTTTTCATCTGCTGCCAAGTTATTACTTCCCTAGCTGCATGTAGAGCCACTCTAGATTTCCCTTCTCCCAAAATAAAACTTCTTAGATGCTCTTAGAGCTGCTTCATATGAAGGTAAATGGCAGAATGTGCTGCTAGCTCATATTAAAATTTCCCCATTCATTAAATTTGTACCTTCTCCCATTATTAAGAGGGCTTCTAAACTTCCCTGTCTGTACTTCTCTCATAAAAGTCCCTTTTTAAATTCAGTGACTTGCTCCAAACCATTTAATCATTCTATGTTTCATAAAAAATGTAATGGTATCTAATCCTCTAAGTCCTACTAAAATTGTTCTGTCTAATGTCAGCTCCAATCAGCCTAAGAGCCTACTTATACCTGAAACTCACAGGTTCTGCCCCACTTTGCCCCTAATTCAGTGGTCCCCAAATTTTAGTCTACATGACAAACACTTGAGAGATTATAAACCATCTGCCCAAGACCTATACCAAAGAAATGACTCAGTAGGTCCTGGATGGATCTGGATGGTTCACAGGAGTGTGAATACTGACAAGCACCTCTAGGTGATCCTGTCCCACACACAGAGAACCACTGATGAGGCCATAAGAATAAAGCCCTGGCATAGGTATATTGTCATCCTTATCCTCATATTTGGTGTGTCCTACCTAAACAAATCAGCACCCTTAAATCTAGCAAGATAATCCCACATCCTCCACCATTCCTGCCTTAACTCCATGCACATGGTGGTGTTAGCAGTGGTTTCTTGATTTGTACATCTGTTTCCAGGCAAAACAAAAACTGTCCCTAGAATCTCGGGCTAATTTGCTGGTTACTTGACACTCCAACTAGTTCCCACCAGGGAGAATCCCCTCCACTCAAGTCCCAATCACAGCTTGAATTTCTACCAAAACCCAGACAGAACCCCCAGAAGAACAAAGAGATCTATCTAAAAAAAGAAGACTTAAAAACAGATGAAATCTACTATCTCGGATCCCCCTGGATGCATGTTATCCCCCACTTCCATATCTGAGCCTCCAGACATCCTCCACATGAAGTACTCATCTGGACCAGCGCCTTCTCTGAGTACTCATCTGGACCAGTACTTCATCTGAGGGATCAAGGCCCTCAGCCCTTCTACTAAATGAGTTTGTGAGGTCAAAACCACAACACTTGCTCTGCTCCCCACCTAAGAAATTGTTATTATTGTATCTCACTTTGTTGTTATGATATCATTGGCTAGACTCAGGGTCATTATAAGGAAGATTCCTACGAAACTCTACTGTAACTATCGTAACTATCATAATGATGTCGGCAAGGATGTTATGCACTAATTTACCCAATTTCCTCTTAATAAGAACCCTTGGGGAGAAATTCCTGTCCGGTCTCGATACCAAAAAGAGATTTACTGCTCATGAGCAATTGATTTGTTTCTTAACTCATGGACCCTGAATTTTATAAGAGAGAAGACTTCTGTTCTTGCTTTTGACTGCTAATAAGCACAGCCTACCTCTAGTATTATGTGACATGTTTTAAGTCACATTCCCAGCCACAATGTCCCTAATGTCTATTTTTCTATTTTTTTATCCCAATACTCTCTTGTTATATTTCTCATATCTCTCATAGACTATTCTAATTTTTTTAAAGAACTGAATTAAGGCTTATTCTTGACTGCATCCTATCTTGCCCATCTGAACCTAAGATAACACGATAACTCAAAGGCTAAGGATGGCAAGTGATCCTATCAACAAGCATGTATTACACACCCACTGCTGCTCAGAAAAACTGCAGCTCATCTGAGGGAGTGTGAAGTAATACAGAGTGCTTGCTCTTGAGTGTAGCTGGGGAAAGAAGACTGGCACAGATAGGAAAATAAAACACAAAAGGGTGAAGGTTAAAAACAAGGTGGTAGAGATGGATAATAATGCAGGAGTTCAAAGATGAAGGAAATCAATGAAGGCAAGAAGAATTAGATGTTTTCTAAAACATAGGACTTGTTTTCCAAGATAGGACTTGAACTAGCATGTAGATCATGGAGAAAATTTAAAGTCTTAGGTTGAAAGATGAGAAGAAAGATACCCTGGACCAAATCTTATATAGAGTATGGTGTACAGCATGTATAGTGTAGTGTAGTACAAAGTACAGCATGGCATAGAGGCGCAGTGAAAAGAGAAGAAAGTTGAGGTGAGACAGGCATGAGTTCAAATCCTGGCTTGACATAGGCAGATTCCTCAACCTCTCAGAATCCTTTCCCTCCTCTGTAAATCAGGATAATGATGTCCATGGAGTCTCCCTTGTATAAACATTAGAGATAAACTGTGTAAAAGAGCTATGCCATATACCAAGCACATCTTCAGCACTCAAAAGTTAGCCATCCTTATGAGAAGGGTGACAAGTCTGGAGGCGAGGTTTAGTGTCTCCAGCATGTGGATTCCATCGTCCTACAGCAGCTGCTACACCCTGAGACGTGCAGACGTGATTACAGAGGTGGGGACAAATGGTGGGTGGTCCTGTAAGTTAGCAGATAACTTTGGACTTGATAGAGGAGGAACAAATGAGCTATTTAGAGTTACTGAACAGGGGAGTGACAAAATGAAAGCAGTGTTTAAGGAAGATTAATGTGGTCATGGAGGAAGAGAATGAACGAGAAAATCCTACAGGCGTGGACACTAACTAGAAGGCTGTTGTGGTGATGGGCACAAAGTGACAAAGTACAGGATGCTGAGGACTGCAAAAGGGAGGCTTGGAGACACTTTAAAGAAAATGTTTTGTTCCTTTCTTTGGAGAGGATTTTGTGATTGACTATACAGGGGAGATGAATGAGTCAAAGGTTAAGTCTAATCACAGTAATTCTCCTACTAATTGCCTGTTGTTTATCTTTATCTCCCACTAGATTTTGAACTCCAGAAGGGAAAAGAACATTTCTATCTCACTCACCAGTGCCTAGCATAGTATTTCAAGCATAGAAGATATTCATAGTATTTTTAATGTTTTTCATTATTGAATAATGAATTCATGAGTGAATTTTATTCATGGAAAATAAATGGAATGAATAAATAAATAAATAACACTAATGACTGCCACCAATAAAAATAGAGTGAAGATTCACTGAGCACTTTCTATTGAACATTTTGTAAGGCTTTATGTGAATTATCTTATTTCAGTCCTAACAAAATACCTATAGAGTAGATACTGCAGTTATTTTCGTTTAAAATGAAGCACAGCAAGTTTAGTCAATTTACCCAAGGTCATTCAATGAGAAAATGACAGAGCCAGGACCCAAATTTATGCCTTCTGATGCCAAAGCCTGTGCACTTTCTCAAGAAAGTGGGAATGGGCCTTGGAAAAAGAGAAAGTCCCGTCAAAAGAAAAACTCCCAGGAGTCATGGGAGCCGGTTAACTTTTATATACCTTGCACTTCATAAACATCTACTTTTCATATCAATTCTACAGGTCGATATTTCCTTACGTTTAAACTGACCACCTACTGTGAATAAGCAAGGTCCCTAAAAAGAAAAAAAGAGGCTCTTGGTTCTCAAGGACAGGAATATTGTGGACAGGAAAATCTATTGAGTAGATGTGACAAGTAAAATAAGTCAAAAGATAATAGTAAGACACACTGCAAAGCTGCCTTTGAATGTGCAAGGGGTGACTAACATAACATAGTAAAATAAAATTAAATTAAAAATAAATAAATAAATGTGCAAGGGGGATGCAGATGAAGAAATGTTAGGACTTGGGGAGCATAATGCTATCATGTTCCTTTGCTCCCATGCTTCTCTAATTTTATCTTCTCACTCCTTTCCACATATACACTTCCACGCCTCCTTCTCTGTTATAAGGCTGCACAAAATACATTAACCCATTTCAAGAGTTTTTTTTACAAAAGTCCCCCTTTCCAGGCATCTGATGACACTTTTGAATAAGTGACTTAGGAAGGGAGCACATGGCATTTTAGCAGGCAAATCCAGAGTATTTGCAGCTACACACACACTGCCTGTTTCGCTCCCATGTACACGGATTCTGTAGTAAACAGTTTCAACTGAATTAAGAATTTCTCAGTTACTACATTAGAACTAGTTCTATGAAGTATTTTAGGTATCTCTACACTATAAGAAGAGCCATCATAGACCAAATGTACACAGAGGAAACATTTATAGAGATGAATCTAAGGCAATGAACATTATCCAGTTTCTCGGAAAGCTAAAAATCCCCCAAATAAAGACATTTACAATGGGAATACTTAAAAATATGTACTATATGGTCTTCTGTCACCTTAATGAGAGTATGCTAAATATGTAATTTATCTTTAGATTACAGATTTAGTTGCACCTTAGAATCAACTGGAGAGCTTTTAAAAATACCAATTCCCTGAGCCCCACCCCACATGAATTAAATTAGAATCTCTGAGGGTTGGGCCAGAACATTAGACTCTTTGTTAAATGACTCAGATGATTATAATGTAAAACCAGGATGGAGAACCACTACTTTAGATTATGACTCAGAGACATCTTTATGAATATCAGTTATTTCTGCATTCACTACCCATAGTTGTAGGAACTGATGGAGAAGAAGAATTGATGGCATTCTAGGCTGATGATTTAGCTTGCCGAACTCTTGTTCTCTGAGAGGGCATAGGTCTTCATCCCAGTATTACTGAGTCCTGACTATGTGACAGGTACATTTCCCCAGTGTATACTTCTCCATACTTGGTTTCTGCTGAAAGAACGGGCTTTTTATCTATCACCAAGCACCCAGGGCAAACTTTTGCAACACCAACTGACCAGTGGCAGTATATCCAACCCTCATGTCTTCTGTTCACCATCTCTGTGTTCATTCTAGTTACTCAGGAGCTGGCTCCTCATCATTAAAGTATGGAAGGTTATGACCCATACTGTTTACAGGGCCTGAGCCAATCTTGAAATAGGATAGCTCCAGAAGCTGGTCTCTGGATAATGCTAGAGACCATCATTTCTTAAATATTTGCCAACTGCCAGGCACTAGATTAAGTGCTTTTTCACAACAGTATCTCATCTGATACTCACAGGAATCCTGGGAGTGAGTATTTTGTTCAGGGTCCTGTCATTAAAACCAAAACCAGGTTAGATATTTCAAACCAAGGAGATTTACTTACAGGGAATTTGTTACACAGATATTAGATGATTAAAAGAGAAATAAGGATGCTGAGATAATCCAGGTCTTAGTAACTCCAAGAAGCAGCTACCAGTCCTCAGGCTGGAAGAAAAGGGAAGATGTGGGGGTTGACAGAACTTATAAATTCAGAAGGAGTGCTCTCACCAGTTGTTGCTCAGAGAGCTGAAAGGGCATGACTAGTACAAGGAGTATAAAAGTAGCAGAAATCTGGAGACTCCCCTGGGATGTGCTGTTGAAAAGATGCTGACAGGATCCGAAAATAGGAAGGTGGTCTTTTCTTTCCACCTCCCACCTTTCCGTCTCCCACCTGTGTCTTGCATTGGTAGAGCCAAAGACAGCCACTTAACTGACTGAGCCACCCAGGAATCCCATCAGGATTTCTAATATAATATCTCATTTAATATAATCATCTCATTTATTATCCCTACAACTGTTTTTGTGTTTTTAAAGATTTTATTTATTTATTTGAGATCGGGGGGAGAGAGCACGAGTGGGTGGGGGGCATGGGGAGGGGGCAGAGGGAGAGGGAGAAGCAGGCTCTCCATCGAGCAACTGATCCTTGATTTCAGCTCAGGTCATCATCTCAGGATTGTAAGATCAAGCCCCATGTTGGGCTCCACATTCAGTGAGGAGTCTGCTTGAGATTCTCTCTCTCCCTCTCCATCTGTCCCTCCCCATTGCTCACTCTCTCTCTCTCAAATAAATAAATCTTTAAAAAATTAAAAAAATAAAACGTGACTTTAATGAGATTCAGTCTAATGTTTTCCAAAATGAACTTTGTTGAAATTTTAAGAGGAAAGTGTAGCCCATAGGATATAGTTGGGATATAGAATATTAGCTTTGTATGATTCTCAGACCAAGGCTGGTGGGCTTTAACACCCAAGTGAAGGATATCTAGTACTTAAGTTTGTTTGTTTGTTTTTTAAAGATCTTATTTATTTATTTATTTATTTGAGAGAGATTGGGAGGAGGAACAGAGGGAGAGGGACAGATTCCATGCTGAGCACAGAGCCCCACACAGGGCTGATTTCTTGACCCTGAGAAATCAAGAGTTGGACGCCCAACCACTTGCACCACCCAGGTGCCCCTAGTACTGAAGTTTTTTAATGAAATTGAGAATGTTGATAATAAAAAAGACATGTACTGAATACGAACAAATCTCAATCTATGCCAGTATTAGAAGTTTTACTCCTTAAAGACTAAACAGCAATTGTCATGAAGAAAAACAAAGAAATAATAGATTAAAATTGCATTTCCTCTCATGAAAGGGAAAGACCATGGAGAAAGCTCTGTAGGACTTTCAAAGCAATGAGTCAGGAAGACCATGATGAAAAAGGGAAGGAAGATTCAGAAGGTCTGCACTAAGAACCAATGGGAATATGGGAGACCACTTATTAAACATCTACAACATTCTGATAAGGAGCAAGAAAGCCAAAGAAAACGTGCCTGTAACACACACAGTGACTACCTTGGTGCTACCTGTAAGATAGGGCTTCTCTGTGAGCACCTGGACACTTTGATGAAGACATGTTCCACACACACACACAGACACACTTTGTTTTACATATCTCCCATCATAGGTTACATTTCCTATCATTTTTATTACGAATTCAGGTTATCTCCACAATGACATCCATACACCAAAACCTCTGTCAATGTTTTCAATGATGAACAGGTTCCCCCACTATCTGAAACCTTTCATAAGCTGAAATGGCACGAACTGAAGAAGCAATTACCATTGATTTATATGGAAAGTTGTTTTCAGCATTCCCATAAAATAAGCTCTCCTAGGTTTTTCTGATACCTTAGTACACATCTTGCTAATGGACGCACACAAATAAATTGAGATAAAGCACAGATGCAAAGCTGTGGTGGCTTGAGGCTGAGATGCGGAGGGTAGTTCCCAGGGAAGGAGCTTGGCAGGGCCCCTCTGGCTGCTCTAGGTACACATGGCCTCCATAACAGCTCGCTGCAAAACATACACTGCATTTAAGAAACAAAAAAAGGGCGGGGGGAAGCAAACCATAACAGACTCTTAACTATAGAGAACAAACTGAGTGTTGCTGGAGGGAGGTGGGCAGGGGGATGGGCTAGATGGGTGATGGGTATTAAGGAGGGCACTTGTGATGAGCACTTGGTGTTGTATGTAAGTGATGAATCACTACATTCTACTCCTGAAACCAATTTTACCACAGATGTTAACTAACTAGAATTTAAATATAAAAATGAAATAATAAAAGAAAAACATAATCGATTTTAAAAAGCTAAATGTAAAAAACAAAACAAAACACACACGCACTGAATGCTGTGGTCTGGGGGGCTCGGTTAGTAGCACGTTGACACGATTTTCCTGTGTGAGCTGGAATAACTTTCTCACTTGGGAAAGGGAAACACAGCGGCACAGGAACAAGCAGATATCACAGGCTGGGCAACAGCTCCCACGCCTCTCAGAGAGGGGCCAATGAAAAAAATTCTAAAGAGCCATTTGTTTCACACTGCCACCCTGGGCCTCTCTTTACAGTTACAGACCTAGGATTTTGCAGGACTACACGTTGTAAGAACATCTGGGGACAGGATGGGCCTTTGTTGGAATAAAAGGGATTTCTCAAATTAGAAATTAATAAACACAAAGAAATAGCAGATCATTTAAACTGTTCAATAGGCCGGGGCGCCTGGGTGGCTCAGTTGGTTAAGCAACTGCCTTCGGCTCAGGTCATGATCCTGGAGTCCCGGGATCGAGTCCCGCATCGGGCGCCCTGCTCGGCAGGGAGTCTGCTTCTCCCTCTGACCCTCCTCCCTCTCATGCTCTCTGTCTCTCATTCTCTCTCTCTCAAATAAATAAATAAAATCTTTAAAAAAAAATAAAATAAAATAAACTGTTCAATAGGTATTAAAATTGTTTTCTTTAAAATCTTGTTAGTCCATTTTTATGCTTATTCTTCTTTCTTCAAATAAAGGGCTTCTACCTTATAATGGGAAAGACTACTTCACAATAGAACAAATTTTATTTTTAATAGTTTTTCACACATACATCACGTAATATTCTCATTCTATATTCTGTCCCATTGCTCTTAATAGCTCTTCATTAGATTACACAAAATATTGTTTCCTCCTCACCATTTAGCATCTTCAAATAATATCAAAGAACCATTAACTCTCCCTTTAGTTTCTGCTCAGTCAAGCTGTGTGTAATTAGCTCCTTTAATCTTCTCTCTAAATAACTCTCTCCACTCTCAAACAGTTTATGGCGCATTCTCGGAAGTTTCTTGAATTTGCTGCATTTGATGAGCTGCATTACCTTTGGCTTTACAGGTATACCACAAAAACTATATGCAATACACCTGATTGCCCACCCTGCAGAATCTCCACAGGGAAGCGAGCGCACCGCAGGTCTACAAGACATGTCACATGTAACCTGCAGGCTGCCGGGTATATAAAGCAACAGAGATAAAAGGTCAGAATCCCCAAGCTCCCTCAAATCACGAGCAAGGGCCCCTATGCAACTGTGACTCAATCAGCAGGAGTCTTTAACCAAAAACAGTTATGCCCCAGAGTCCTCTAAGAAAGCTTTAAATGGGATTGAGAGAGACCAAAGGAAAAGGAAGGACTCAGGCAGGGAGATACAGCCAACTCTGAGACAGTAAGAGAGAAAGCTCCAGGAACACACTTTAATTTTTAAATTCTCTTCCAAGCAAATCAACGTGCACTATATGAGAAAAATGTGTAGGCTATCTAATTGCAAAACTCATCATAATTTTTTATCACCAGATCCACCTGATCTATATGTATCTGAGGTCAAGCTCCCAGGAGACAGGAATGGTGAGTACCTGGTAGAGGCTCTAAGACCAAAACATTTCTGGAACGAAATAGGTGAATTCATGGGTGGGTGGTTAGGTTGATTCTTTTTCCTTCCCTTACTGCCCACTCCCCTCCCCAGAGTTATAATGGACCCACACTTTGAGAGAACATAAATGGTTTTTGATCAAAGTTACAAAATGGGGACACCTGGGTGGCTCAGTCAGTTAAGCGTCCGCCTTCGGCTCAGGTCATGATCCCAGGGTCCTGGGATCGAGCCCCGCATCGGGGTCCTTGCTCAGCAAGGAGCTTGCTTCTCCCTCTGCCTGCCTCTGTCTCTCTCTCTATCTGATAAATAAATAAAATCTTAAAAAATATATATACAAAGTTACAAAATGGCTCAATACCTGATAGAACCCCCCATGCATTATATGGTTTTCATAAGAGCTCCTGTGCTAGGCCGTGGTGCAGAAAATAAGAGCTAAAATCTATGACAAAATCTAAAGTACACCTTAACATAATGATGGGGGGGAAATGTCACAATTTTGTACACAATGAATTGGCCAATAAACAACAAAGTAGGTTCGAGAAGGAAGAAAGAACTGATTTTGACTGTATTCTAGGGACTAAGTAGATGTTGCCTCAGTGCAAATGCCAATGCATTTTACATTTTTAAAGTGGTTAAAATGGTAAATATTACATGTATTTTACCACAATTTTTAAAAAGGCACTGTTCACAGGACTTAGGTTCTCAAAGTCCAGGGAATATGTTTTCTTTTGTCAACGTATCTTTGTTCAGTAAGTTTCTCTTAAATAAGTAGCTGGCTTAATTAGCACCATATGAATAATGATGGGGAAGGAGAAGGAACATACAGGGGGATGGGCAATATAGCATGGTGGTTAAGGAAAGAAGTTTTAGGACAAACAGGCAGTAGTCTGAATCCTAATTCTGCAGTCTGCTAGCCAGGTAACCTTGGACAGTTCACTAATCTACTACTCGACTTCATCTTTGTAAAAACAGGCATAAGAATAATAATCAACTGTGCTGGATGCCCACTGTGTGCCAAGCAGAATATCAATGTTTTACATGAATTAACTCATTTAATCCTCACAAAATCCAGGAGCTAGAGATCACTACGAGAGATAATTCGTGTAAGTTGCTTAGAACAGTACAGAGCACGTGGTGAACATTAGAACCGGTCAGTCAGGACTAACATTACATCACGGCCACCGTTTTGAAGATAATTAAAATTAGGCACACGGAGGTGTGTTATTTGACCGCCATCACACAAATCGTAACTGGCAAAGGCAGGATTTGAATCAGAAAGTCTATTTCTAGAGAGCAAGCAACTAACTTCTTCATAGCGTGAAGAAGTGTGGCCTTTACTAATAAAACAATAGCTATGGCTTGTGCCTGATACTGTCCCAAGCACATGGAAAGCCTTAAGTGTTAGCAATTATTCTTACTATTGCAGAGTAGACAAGAATTATAGTCTGAGACAGATACAATTCATTCATTCACTTAACCAAAATTCAGAGTGCACCTACATACGTCTGGCATTGGACTCAGTCCAGGGGTCATATATGTAAACAAAACATGGTGCCTGCCCACAAGTTGCTTATAACATATAAAGGAAGTCAAATTCGTGAAAAATTACCTGAAGTACTCTGAGAAGTGCTCTATGGGAATGAGGATAAGGAAATTGCACCTAATTGTCAGGAGAATTAAGCTGACATATGTCAAATGCTTCAACTAGTATCTGGAACATAGTATGAATGCACTAGCTGCTGTTGGCTTTGTTGCTATGACAGTGTTCTGAGTGATGGTATACACATAAAGAAAAAAAGAGCAGCAGGAGTAAACTGATAGCCTGTGAGCCAAATCCAACTCCCAGTCTTGTCTTGCTTGACCCACACAGTGTGTATTTTTGTTGTTTTTTGTTGCTTTTTCTTTAATGGGGATGAATTGGCAACATTTACAAATTAGAAAATCATATAAAAAATTCAGATTTCCAGTATCTCTTAAAAAATCAAAATCTGGAAGCACATTTCTGCCTGGCAAACATTATCAAAAGCCAGGGTATAACCAGCTCAAAAGGCCTGGATGTCCTCATCCTATTGTATGGTGTAGACACCAACGTGGAAGCAGAAGGCTCAGGGTCCCAGTTGTACAACATCTTATGAAAAGGGAATGATATGGGGCTGCTGGCCCAAGAACATGCAGAAATTCCCCTCTAGATCTATACCTTTCCTCATAATTTGTTTACAGGATTTTGGTCACCATTATGAATGGGGTTTTTTTTTTCTCATTTTTATATCTAAGTGGATATTGCTAAATTTCTAAAAATATGGGAACAAAGGCACTGACAACTTTCCTAATTTCATAAACTCTAGGCAAGCCAGAGAATATAAAACCTGAAGTCTCACTTAAAAAGAAAACACAGATTCCCAAATAAATTAAAGAATTACCATATGACCCAGAAATTCCACTTCTAGATAGATACAAACAATTGAAAACAGCTTTTTAAACAAAAACTTTTACAAAACTGTTCATAGCATAACCATTCACAATAGCCAAAGGGTGGACACAACCCAAATGTCCATCAACTGATGGACAGACAAAAATGTGGTATATCCATATAATGTAATATTCAGCCATAAAAAAAAATAAAGTATTGATACTTGCTACAACATAGATGAGCCTTCAAAAAATTGTGCTGAGTTAAAGAAGCCAGACAAAAAAGGCCACTTATTGTGATTCCATTTATATGAAAAACCCTGAATAGGCAAATTCATAGAGACAGAAACAGAAAGCAGGTTAGTGGTAGCCAGGGGCTGGGGCAGGGGGACATGAGGAATGACTATTTTAATGGATACAAAGTTTCCTTTTAGGGTGATGAAAAGGTTCTGGAACTAGATAACCTGATAGTTGGGAAACATTGTAAATGTACTAAATGTCAATGCATTTTACACTTTAAAGTGGTTAAAATGGTAAATATTACATGTATTTTACCACAATTTTTAAAAAGGCACTGTTCACAGGACTTAGGTTCTCAAAGTCCAGGGAATATGTTCTCTTTTGTCAACGTATCTTTGTTCAGTAAGTTTCTCTTAAATAAGTAGCTGGCTTAGTTAGTACCATATGAATAAATATCAAATAATTATCAAGTGAAAGAAATCATGCCCTAATTGTTCCTCACTAAAGGCAGGTGTCATTGTTACTAACAATATTTTCTGACCAAGAAAACATGTGGATATGTTTGCCATTATAAATGTACAAATTAATTCATTAAACAAAGGACTTCCAACTCCTCTTCAAAGAACATAAAAATGAACAATCACACCTCCAGAACCTTTTCTGACACAGGCAGCGAATCCAAAATGGGCAGTTATGTCTGCCTAAAAAGCAGGTAATATTGATCTATGCTCTACTTACAGGGCCCACCAAATAAATGTAATGTCTGAAGGACTCTGTTCCCAGCCTTGACATTCCCAAAGACCACTCCACTCATAAAGCCCTCCCTATATTTAAAGGTAGCTCTCCTATACCCTATTTCTACTTTTTCCCCATACTAAATATCTCTATGCCTTTCAATTCTTTCCTTCTATACTATGGCTTCCATACTATTAAGCAACCTACACTCTCTTCCTGGGATGCTCTCTATTGCTCTCTAAAGCTGTTTTCAATTGTTTGTTAATGTCCTTAAGGACAGCATCAATAACAAGGCTCAATGTTCCAAATATGATCCACAAGTGCCAGGGGATTTCCAGAGTTCTAGAACCTATATGTCTACGGATGCAGTTTAAATTAATATTTAGGAACGCCTGGGTGGCTCATTCGGTTGGCATCTGCCTTCAGCTCTCGGGGTCCTGCGATTGAGCCCCGCATCGGGCTCCCTGCTCAGCGGGGAGCCTGCTTCTCCCGCTCTCTCTGCTGCCCACCCCCGCTTGTGCTCTCTCTCTCTCAAATAAATAAAATCTTTAAAATTAATTGATTCATATTTAATTTGGGAAGATACATGTTATTTGGTCTCTTATCGGGTTTGTTTTCAACTAAAACTTGAGGGTGGCTTTAATTTTTTTTCAAACAGTGTAAGAGGGAGACACAGTCACATCATTATATACCAAAGAAAGGACAGGAGGTAAGAATGGGGACAGTGGGTCTGGAGAGGGTGGAAAAGGTGAGTGTTATGAGCTGGTTAGATGGAGCAGGGTTCCTAAGACTTCTACCACTGGGCTTTCCATCGCTTCAATAGTTTGCATGTCATCATAAAGCATTGGATATAGTATTGAGGCTTTACTGTCCAGGCACGATTCTAAAACATTAGCCAACACTGCCTCATTGAACTCTCACCATAATGCCATGAAATCGATTTGGAGAAATGAAGTCACTGCCCAAGACAGTGCACAGTTTACAGCAAAGTCCTGGTTCACACACAGGTCTTCCTGACCCCACAGGTTTTGCTCTTTAGGTGACGTTGTAAAGAAAGATACATAGAGATGCCATAGATGAGTTCAATGCGCTGGGCACAAAATCTTCCTGCCAGAATTAGTCCTGCCACACCCGACAAGCAGGGTACAATGGTATCCCAGAGAGTCACAAGATCTGGAGCACCCACCCCTCAAACCACAGCAGGGCTATGCTCAAATTATTAGTAGCAAATATTGTTCTGTAAGGAAATGGCTATGTTGTCTGAAAAAGACCAAGCGATAGGAATAATTTATGTCAGGGAAGTAGGATTTTGTTTCTTTGTTTGACAATTCATTTTATTTCACCTTCATCTCCATCACCCCTACAAATTCTACAAATTACATCAGATGTCCTTACTCTGTGCGTCCACTTCTATCATATCAATTTGCTATATTCCATTTGTTCGTCTTTCTCTTCCACTAAATTGCAGAACTTCAAGTGCAGGGACCATATATGATTTGTCTTGGTTTTCCTAGAACCCACCAGGGTACCTAAAATAGAACAGATATTCAGGAGATATATATTCTGTGTAGTTCATCAGTTGAACTTCAGCCCATTCTTTTCTTTGAGTGGAAGAACAAAACATTCTAGTGAGGTGGCCATTTGGGAGCCATTTTGCAAGGCGACATTATATAGGCATAACATCCTCAAAACTTCCATGTTCACTCTCTAAGAGGGAAAGCTCCACTATCTAACCGCTTAATAGACTGGAGAGCTACCTGGCTGTTCTCTCCAAAGAAATGTTAAATCGACAAACTAAAATTAGTAAAACCATTTTAGTAGTAAATTTTTTCTTAATGAAATACCCCCAAAATGTCCATGTGATGAGGTTAAAAAGTGTTAGCACCGAGAAGAGATCAGAAAAGTCTTAATAAAGTAACTATAGAAGAAGCCAGGTCTGTCTCCTTCACTTGGTAGTGGTTTAGATATATAACTTCTTGGAGGAAGGTCAGTCCTATTTAGATATATATACATCATATATATAGATAGAGATATAAATATACATCACTCTTATACTTCACTGCACTGCTTTCTGAAGCATTCCCCACAATATTCATCAATTTCTAGAATTTTTATTACAGGGGATATAGAGGGAATCCAGTGAAGGATTTGTCTTGAAGCTTCATTTACATGAGCAGTCTATTTGTGTATATTGATTTGTGGTGGCTTTGGGGTAGGTTTACAGAGATGAGGGGTATAGGCTAAGGCACGCCCAAGCCATGCCTTGGAGACATACAGGTGCTGTGGAGGGAGCTCTGGCTAACAAATAGAAAATATAGGCTTAAATACATCACCTTATTTCTCTTCCCCTTTAAAATGGAAGAGATGGCTAAGCTAACCTCTAGGTCTCTCCTACCTCTAAAGCTGTATGATCTTAAGAAAAGGAGAGGGCTTTTTAGCTACCCACGGTGTCTGAAAAATCAACATGCTATCTTCTCCTAAAGTTATAGATAACACATAGTCTTATGGCCTCTAAGGATGCTTTTCTTCTATTTTTTGAGGTACAAAAGATCAGTAATAATAAGGTGCCGGGCACCTGGGTGGCTCAGTCGGTTAAGCAACTGCCTTCAGCTCAGGTCATGATCCTGGAGTCCCAGGATCGAGTCCCATATCAGGCTCCCTGCTCTGTGGGGGGTCTGCTTCTCCCTCTGACCCTCCCCCCTCTCATGCTCTCTCTCTCTCTAATAAATAAAATAAAATATTTAAAAAAAAAAAAAAAAAAATAAGGTGCCATCCATAAGAGGACTGCCTGTTCTCCTTTTGGAATACTAACCTCTGAATGTCAAAGAAGATGACAAGAGGTGGCAGTCAGGAAACAGCAATTCTCAAAAAGCCAATTCAATCCAAGCATGACATTTAAGGTATATCAGTGTCTGTTAGGAAATCATGTATTCTCTGTAAGTTCTTTCAGGTTTACAGGGCTGAAAAAGCAAGGAATCACTTCAGAATATATTATCTAAAGTACTCAGCAAAGGGAACCTTAAAAATTGAATCCTACAACTGTACAGGTAACAGTAAAGTTTAATATCCTGCTTTATCAGTCCAAATCTCTACCTGTTGCATTTCTATAAACATGCACATTTTTCAATCATCTAATTTCTGTACATTCTTCCACCACAAATACGTTGTCCATAATAGAAACCTCCACATGTTTCTACAGTAAGTTGACAGTCAAAATAACCAACATAAACTTCTAAACCTAAAAATGATCTCAAAATTCAAGCTGTAAAAACTTGTTCAGAGAAAAAGTAAGCCTGTTTTAATTGTATCACAATACTTGAAGTAGTTTTCTCTTAATATTTGCAGAGTATTTTATGCTACTATTCAATGCAAATTAAAAGTAATAATTTACATTTCCTTAAGTAAACTGTCATTATTAACATCACTTTATACTCTAAAGAAAATAGTAAATTAAAAAGATTCATGTTCATAAAATGCTTCTATAGCTAAAATAGTAAATATGTCATATTTTAAAAATGATTTCATAACCATTAAAGAAATTATCTTATAGAATTGAAATGAAAGAATATTCCCTAAATTTCTGTAAATGTAACTTCCTAAGATAGAAAAAAACGCTCTTCAATCTTAAGGAATATTAAAAATAAATTATAAACCAAGATGTAGCAATTTTAGACTAATCAGATATTTAGCTGAAAGAAATAAGGAATCTCTTCAGCTGCATTTCTCTGAATGGCCATGTTTCCATGGCAACTATCTCTTTCCTTCCCTGCTTCCTAATAGCCTCATCAATCAATATTTTCTGATAATTGTTTCCATGGATATTTGAACTTGTCTAGTTTTTCCCTAGCCTAAATCGCCACCTTCCCAAAAGGTTAGCCAAAAATACGTAATTTTTCAGTAAAGATCAATTTAGAATAGCCAGCACTTTGGGGACAAATTATTTTTAAATGGTTTATTGTCATTTTGTGTTTCTCTTTACTGCCTTTCACTGCCCCTGGCTTCCCACTCCATCTACTTCTCTCTCTGCCACCTTCCCATATACTGACACATTTTTTTTTTCCAGCTTGCAAATCTGTCCTTTCTACCCTCAATGCCTTTCTTCCCTGGAGTTACAGGCTATTTATAGTAACAAGAACACTCATATATTCCAACTACAAACTGCAAAAAACCTCTTCCTCCTAAAAAAAAAGTATATATAGACACATTAATCAATCTAGTTTAACACACTTATTGAGTGCTTGCCCTGTTATTTTATAGGCATTGAACAATTCAATGCACACCTGTCCTGAAAGAGTTCACAATCTTGTAAAGTGTATGGATGTGAAAAAGATACCTTCAGAGTAGCAAGTGCACAAAAACACTGTACACCCTAATCAAGATTTCACAGTCTAGACTCACAAAAACATAACACACATACACACACACACAAATATAAGCACAAAAAGAGATGGAATAAATATTATAACAAAGATTTGAACAAAGATTTAAAGAAAGTAAATCTAATTTTTAATAATTATAAATACACAAACAGAATTCTATCCAAAATGGTTTAAGTGAGAGAATACAATGAAGAGGTTATTTACAAAGTAATATTTAGCTTTCTCCTGGAAGTTTTTTCTGGTCTAGACCTGCACTGTCCCCTAAAATGAATATTAACCTAGGTGTCATTCTTTATGACCCATGACACTCTGTAATATATCTATGATGGTATTTATCATATTCAATATTAGAGGGTTTTCTTCTCTGTCCTTACTAGACTTGTGATCTGGGAGAGCAGGGAGTATGGCCAGTTCATCTCCACACCACTAGTATCCAAAGGTAGTATGTGTTCAATAAATGTGTGTCCTCTACTGAAGAGACAGTCATAAATTATTAGGGATATAATGTCTAGGTATTAGTATAATGCAAAACTAATTGTAGCAAATGCTAAAATCAGAAATACGAAAATGTGCTATGGCAGAGCTGAGAGTAGGAATTAATCCTACAATAATCAAGAAAATTGTCTTAGTAGATGATGAAAATTTGAAGTTTGGTTAGGATTTCATCATACAGAGATAAGCAAGGAGGGTATTTCAGGATGGAGGGAACATAATGAATGGCAGCATGGAAGCAGGAAAGAAATAGAGCATACTCAGAAAAAGATCTGCTTTGACTAGATGTCAAAGACCCAATAATAGGAATAAGGTTGGAAAACTCAATTGGAACTATGGGTCAGAGCTTGACTGTGGATGAACTTCAATGCCCAAATTGAAATAGACAAAAGGCAACCATGTAAGGACAGAGCAGGGAGTTAACATGGCCACCAAACAGAAAGAGCCCTTATCCAGAAGTCATTCTTAGAAGCCCTCCTATATGCTCCACCCACTCTTTGTCAAACAATTACTTCATTTATCAGTTAGGTATCCATCTGGTCCTCGCACCTATTGATACAACTAAAAGTTTTATTCACTACATATGTCTCAGAAAAGAATGGAATTCTTTTAATTCAGGACGTTATGAAGATAACATAAAATTTAATTCAGAGGGATTTAGTCCCACTGTGAGATGAAATCTATCTACAGTGAACCAAACATGCATTGGACATATACCTACCTACTACAAACAATAAATAACGTACTTGTAATCCTGGTATTAAAAAATTGGTCAGGGGCACCTCGGTGGGGGCTCAGTTGATTAAGCATCCGACTCGATTTTTGGCCCAGGTCATGATCTCAGGGTCATGAGATCTCAGGGTCATGAGATCACAAGCCCTGCATCAGGCTCTGTGCTGAGCATGGAGCCTGCTTAGGATTCTCTCTCTCTTCCTTCCCCTCTGCCCCTCCCCCATTCTCTCTCTCTAAAAAAAGAAAAAAATGATCAAACAATGGGAAATATCTATGTCCCAATGCCATTCTGGATTTTCCTTTTCTGTGATTCTGTATTGGTCTTGAGAGTCTGTCTCCTTATAATCTACATCCCATTTCAGTCTATATATAATCATTTTATATGAAAGTACAGGTTGTATTGGGGATTATGTTTAAATAAGAAGAATTTTTCCATATTTCTCTCTGCAATTTTTCAGTGTAGTAATTAAAAAGCAAAGCGTATATTATCTTATTACTTCAATCCAGAGATGTGAGCTATTATAAGACACAGAATTAATTTAATAGCCTCCCATGCCCGGGGGGCTGGGGGTCGGGGTGGGGAATAGGACATTAACCTCAACTGTAAGATCAATTCCAAATTCAGAAATGTTAAAATATAATTTTTGAAAGGGTGAGGTGAGTGTGCTTTGAATTTTAAAAATAGGATAAGTCATTACTTTCAAAATCTTATCTTCACCAACTCTGCTTTTATAATTCTAGCTCTTAGCTAATTCCAATAGCGGCTACACAAATCTTCAAAGAGGTCTCTTCTCTTTAAATGCTTGCTTGGCAAAATGCTTGCTGACTCTTACCCTGTTTCCCTGGGAATAGCTTCCCTGGTTTTGAGTTGTATTTCTGCTCTATGCTATTCTTTCAATGAGAGTTCTCTAAGCTATGTTGTACTCCTGGCTTTTTAGAGGACAAGAACAATTATAGCTCCCTCAAGGCATTAACTTTTGATTGTTGAATCTTACATGTTCCCTAGCTTTAGCAATTTAAGTTTTTGTATAAATATTACAAAATAAAAACAGCAGCTAAAATGTATCAAACATTATACATGGAACCAATTTTCTTGCTAAATTTTTCATTTTCTTGCTAAATTTTTACAATAATCTTGTAAAGTTCTATTATATTCTGTAAGAGATCTGAGTCTTAGGTAGCATGCCTAAAATCATACATCTGGTTAACAGGCTGAGCCAAAATTCATATTTTTTTGCATCAAATATTTTAGTGAACATGAACAATAAAGCAACAACAAATATGGTGCTGTTAATTGGTAAATAATAAGTTTACCATTTTTTTGTGACAGATTATGTAGTGACCTAGGAAAAAATATTGTAACATAGCATTTAGTGCATCCTCCCAATTCTCATGAATAAAATCTCTCTGGTTATAGGCAAAGTTGACTATTTTTATATACCTATCAGTGATTTATATCTCTCCTTCCATATGTTGAATATTCATATTTAAGCCTTTGGAACTCCAAACCAACACTCTTAAATACTGGGCTTCAAATGCTGTGCCTTCAGAAGATTAGTTGGCTAGGGGGGTGAACAAGAGATGTAAGATATAAGGCATTGAAAAGCAGAAATGGACATGAAGTTATAACTTTGTAGTCAGAATGAAGAAAGCCAAATGGTATTTATGTACATAATTATATTCTGCAGCTTTTAAGGAATATATATGTATCCACCTGGAGCTTCTAAATTTTATATAAATTTTCTGAATGCTGACACATCACACCTACATTAACATTTCAACAAAGTTAGGGCCGAAGTGTGGTAGTTAAATTCAAAGGCAAAATCAGTTTTGTTTACTCAACAGAAATACTACCTACCAATCATTTCCTACTTAATCTGGAAATAATTTATCTTTGAACACTTAGGAACTTTGTATAAAAAATACTACTCACCAATCTGCAAGGCTTCAAGGCAAACTTTTTTCTTTGCATGTAATCAATCATACAAAAGTAAATGTAGATGATATATACTTGAAAACAATAGATTAAAAGCATGTTACAGCAGAACAGTTCTTATGACAAAATAAAAGTTAATTCAATGTGTTCAGTACATATGTCTTTCTAATTTCTACTATATCTACATGATTCCAAAATGGATAGTTAACTTAGGAAATTAGGGAAGAGTAATCTCATTACTAAGTACAACAAAATTTATTAATAATATGGGAACAGGGGGAAATCAGAGGGAGAGAAGAACCATGAGAGACTATGGACTCTGAGAAACAAACTGAGGGTTTTAGAGGGGAAGGGGTGGGGGGATAGATTAGCCCAGTGATGGGTATTAAGGAGGGCACATACTGCATGGAGCACTGGGTGTTATATGAAAACAATGAATCATGGATCACTACATCAAAAACTAATGATGTATTGTATGGTGACTAATATAATAAAATTAAATTAAATTTAAAAAAATAAAAAATTAAATTAAATACAATAAAAAAAAGAATATGGGAACAACCATCACAGAAATTGAAAATTAAGTGTTTGATAAGGATTAAATTAATAAATGATCAAATTATTTATGCATATTTTATTTTTATACATACAAGTTACTTACACATGTTTATTTCTTTCCTTCTCATTTTTGTTGCTAGAAGGAAGAACAAGGGCACCCAAAAGAAGACAGGATGAGCCATTCAGTATAACAATAATGAGATGAAATTTTCCTAAGGTAAAAGCTATTATTAACATATATACACACACACCTTACAGTGACACAAAGGTATCACTAACCCTTTTTGTACTAAGGCTAAATGACAGTAAAACTCTAACACCAAAGTAGAGTATTAATATTGGGGTTAGTTCTCATTAACCCTCAAAACTAATTAATTATGAACCTGACAAACACATATTAGGCACATGTGTTATCATTTACTGAGTATTTACCCCTTAAAAACTACATTGTGTAACAGATAAAACCCTGGACCAGGAATTTGAGTATTGGATTTTAGTCTCCACCCTGCTACTGACTAACTGAGTGACCAGGGAAAGTTCACACTTCTGATTCCCTCTTCTGTACAGGAGGAGGTTGGACTAGATCACTCAATAACCCCTAAAATCTCCTCCATCAGTAACATTCTCTGTTATATTGTGTAATCACACCACAGAAAAGGTCAAAGACACATAACACAGCTCCTACATTCAAAGCACAAATAGACTTCTGAAAAAAGAAGAGCCACATATAAAAATGACACCCAGTACCCCAGATTTTTTTTTGTTCTATTTTGTTTTGCTTTCCTTTGATTATCGTAAGTTATTTCCCAACCCAAGTTATTCTAAATTAAAATATACTCATCACGTTGATTATTCATCAATTCTAAAGCACACATTTTTTTCATACTTAACGAAATCAGATGTTACTTAAAATTGAGGACAGCTTATATTCAATGACATATGATAATAGACAATAAATATTTTGCTCCATGAATGAGTGAATGAATGAAAGAAATAATAAAAGATTCATGTAAACTAAGAACAGTTGATTTTAGTCTTTAATTTCAGGAAATCATGAAGACATAAGGCAACTATAGATTTCCATACAGGTAGCAGGAAAAAAAATAGACTTCAGAGCCCCCAAAAAATAAAAACACAATAGACCATGAGAACAAGAACCAGTGAGATCACTATTGGTAAGTGGTATAGGGAGGAGGCTCTACTTGACTTCCATTTGGATTTAACCAATGGTAAACACCCACAGAAAACTGGAGGTCAAAAGAAAGACAGGTCATCGATATTTCTTCTGGGTAGCCTTCCAGCTCTAGGCTGATCTCTTCTTTTTTTTTTCTCTTGTCTTTTATTCTCTCTCTCTCTTTTTCATGACCTTCCATTCCCACAGCTCCACTGAGTAGCCATTCCCTTCAGCTTCAGCTCATGACCACATTAACACTATTTTATTCCTTGCCCCTTCAGACCTAGGCTTCCCACTACTGTTAATCTCTTGGTGTCTCATCACCCCTTCCTTTGTCCCCCACTTTGATCACAACTCTAGAAGTAGCTTCTTCACTAACATCTCATTACAACAACTGCAACAAAGCCTGTTTTGGCTGGATCTCTGACTGACAAAGGCCAAAAAAAACCTAAGTGAAATCTGAAATATGAATAACCTTGAGGAGTATGAAAATCTAATCCTGTTTAATTATACCTCAGTGTTTTTCACAAGTTACATCACTCTCAGGAGAAAAGCACTGACAACTTTGGGTAACTCTATGGTAACTACTGTTAATCCTGACTTTTCCCAAACCTCACTATAAATGGTTGGTATTCAGAGTTCTAACTAAATAGGGAAGCACCTGCACATTTCAGAGGACCTAGAGTAGTAAACATACAAAATATTTTTTATGTATTACTTTCTGCAAGAACATCTATAAAACTGCTTCTGATTTTGGCTTTGATACTTCATTTATTTTAAAACATTCAGAGACTTTCTACTTTGAAATTTAAGAAAAAAATATATCAAAAGGGGCGGAGCACTCTTCTACTCAGGATTATTATTATTTTTTAATAATTGTGTTATTTTGGATGTCAGCCAGCTTTTATAGTATTTGGAAGAATACCAGTTAAATACCAATTAACTCATTTATCCATTATAGCATATTAGAGAGGTGCAGCTGTACCTGAGATCTTCTGAGACCTCTGGGGCAGCATATCTGACAGACTGGTGATATTTGAGGGGAAAGGAGGTTGGGCCAGAAAAGCAAAGAAATGATAGATATCACATGAGAACTACCTGAGAAGTGACCAGACATACTAATGAGCACCTGGATGATGATCCCTCATCCTCCTTATGTTGTAGACTTAGCAGTTGATTGGATCTATTACCGAGGTAGTGAATTTTTCTCAGGACTCAAGGTTTATAGAGTTGGGAAAGCAACCACAAGAATAAGTAGCATGAAGACAGCCTGGTTCCTCAGGGAGTGCAAGATCATAGCCAATGTATAGGAAACAGGCTCCAGATACTCCTAGACTCATACACTAGGAAACCAGCCAGATGGTTGTAATTCAGATGCTCCTGGCTCCCAGATTTTTATAACTCAACATCCATCACCAGGACACATCGCAAAATAAGGTCTTTTTCTCCTAGTCATCAAAACACCATCCTCTGCAAAACTGCTAGAAAACAGGCTGGCATCATCAGTTCCTGCAGGTCTACCACTCTGCTTTCTTGTGGTCCTCGTTACCAGGGCCCAAGATATTAGATACTTGTATTCCACATCAAAACAAGATTCTTGTGACATTCTTCCCATACTTAACATTTACACTTCGAAGGCAGAAACCCATGGTCTTAACATGTGTTTAATTTGTCGCAACTTCTGTGTGAGAACAAGAGTCTTTTCATCTTCATTCACACTTATTCATTCAGGCAACGATGCAATTGTTCCTTTTATTTTAATAAAAATTTCTCAAGTGCGTAATACACGCCAAAACTATACTAGAAGGTACACCAGTAGATTGGGCCCAGGTCAGGTGGCTAGCTTTAAGGAATTTGGGGGTTTTTGCCAAGGTACATAAATTGTACAACTGAGAACATGTCCTATGAGAGATATGAACTGGGTATGCAGATGATGGGAGTAGCGAATACTGCCTAGAAGATATTAAGGAGGACTTCAGGAAGTTTAGTTAGATTTAAAACATGAATAGGCCTTCTCTGGTGTAAAGCAGAGAAGAGCATGTCAGTCTGTTGGCACAGCAGGTGCAAAGGCTTGAAGGCAGAAAAGAACATCTTTTTCTTGTGCTTTCAGTCTCTAACTCCTTATTTCAAGACAACACTTATCACCTCTGAGAATCATGTTTGTTCAGAGAGATGGGTGGCGGCATTCTCTAGGAAAGACAGTCTCCCTTTTTCTACTAAAAAGATACAACTAAAGATTTCTCCATACAAATGAATACCCGCTCAATGTCCCAATTGTTAGAATAAAGAATCTCTCCTCATTATTTCTAAGATGGATTGAATTTAATTTTACAAAATAAAATAAAATAATTCATAACTTCTAAAACAGAGAGTTGAAATGGATAAGCGGTGAGCTGGGATCAGCGATGAGATGAATCAAAGAGAGGAAGGTACAGAAGGTTAAGACGTAGGCACCTGCTTTAATTCAAGCTTCCCGGATACCTCTATAATACTCTCCTCACTTACATGCATTCTTAAATTCTTTCATGACTGGAAGAAACAGAAGTGGACATAAAACTATTGGATCGAGAACACGTACCCAGGGAACTATGTCATCCATTATGTGGTCTCAGCACAAAAGCCTAAAACTGCTGATTCATCTATTATTCTCTGCCCTTCCTTAAAGTTATTGGAGAACTTCGGCATATTGTCTAAGGACATTTTAGCAGGTCTATATTCTTTTTTTTTTAATTATTATTTTTTAAGATTTTATTTATTTATTTGACAGAGACAGAGATAGCGAGAGCAGGAACACAAGCAGCAGGAGTGGGAGAGGGAGAAGCAGGCTTCCTGCCAAGCAGGGAGCCCGATGTGGGGCTCGATCCCAGCACCCTGGGATCATGACCTGAGCTGAAGGCAGACACTTAACGACTGAGCCACCCAGGCACCCTAGCAGGTCTATATTCTTATAAATAATTCTAAGTACATTGGGAGAAACTGATTTCTTCTATCGAGAAATTAGAAAGGAATAATAGAACATGCAAGGGACTTGGTCTAGGGAAAATAAAATGTGTATTTGAAAATCATCATAAACACCATACTTTATAACTCCATAGGAGGTCAGGCTGGCTTTTTTTTTCAACTGTCCCTATCAAAAATGCTAGAAGCCATTTATGTAAATGCATCTATTAATGAATTTTATATCACCCCTGATTCCAAGACCATTTATAAAAATACCATCCTTAACCATTGTGCAGCTTCAAGGGTTTAACAATATGAGTAACCAAATTTCACTGACCTAATCATTTCCAAGTTTTGCAAAGGGTTACTTCAACTCATTATATTTGTTAGGTTACAAATTAAAATCCTTTGCACACAGACTTTTTGTAGGTATTCCACTGAATTTTGATCCATATATAAAATTATATTTTGTTACAACTGCATAGCAAATTTTTTTTAAGATCCTTTATTTGACAGAGAGCACACAAGCAGGCAGAGCAGCAGAAGGAGAGGAAGAAGTAGGTTCCCCACTGAGCAAGGAGCCCAACAAGTGGCCTTGAGATCATGACCTGAGCCAAAGGCAGACGCTTAACTGACTGAGCCACCCAGGTGCCCCACAACTGCGTAGCAAACTTTTTAGTAAAATGTTTAATAACTTCCGCCAGGAATGATCTTCCCTTTCACTCTTTGCTTGGATAAGTTTCGCTCATCCTCCTCATGACCAGAGAAGCCTTGCCCAGACTGATTTGGTCAGTTCCCCAGTTTACCTGTTCTCACGGAGCAGTACATCATCTTGGTATTTGTCATTGACACATTGTTACATTAGTTGAAATTATTGTTTGATTCATGTCTGTAAGCTCCAGGAAGACAAAGACTGTTTTTGCTCACCGCATCTCCAGTGATAGAATGAGTAAGTGAAACGTCTACTAGATGAAACGTTGAGCAGGGCAGGTTATGGACTTGGGTCTCAAGGAGGATGCAGGTTTTTGCAACTAGGAGTTAGTAAGAAGCTGCCAACAAAGAAAAATCACAAATTTGGAGAACCTGCCAATTCTGACTGTGCATATATAAGAGAGCATGCTCAGGATAGCAGAGGGTTGCTTACAAAGTTCATCAGGACACCATAACTGGGATGGTTTTGTAGACAATGCGAGCCATTATCCTACAGTGACACTCAGTGCTTGAGAGTGGTTTTCAATCTCTGGTGTCCCAACCGTATTGCCCAAACTTATAGCTTTTGAGAGTATGCTACCCACATTTTTAAAAAGACTTGAGAACTAGTTCTCTAAGTCCTAACATCCCCACTAAGAAAAATGAAGAAGTTAGAAAAGACTAGTGCTTCCCAATCTTGGCTACACATTGGAATTACCTAGGAAATTGTCAAAAAATAATCAGAGTCCAGGAACCATGTTAGTCTAATTTTAAAAATCCCTGATTTAAAAAAATTCAGATTCAGATTCTTTTTAAATCTCCAGCAATTCCAAAGGATCACCAGGGTTGAGAATGGCTGAAATATATAATTTTCACCTTCTCCTATTGCTCTAACATTTTGTCATTCCAACTTAATACAAAACGAGACAAAAGACACATTCTTTTTTTTTTTAATTTTTTTATTGTTATGTTAATCCCCATACATTACATCATTAGTTTTAGATATAGTGTTCCATGATTCATTGTTTGTGCATAACACCCAGTGCTCCATGCAGAACGTGCCCTCCTCAATACCCATCACCAGGCTAACCCATCCTCCCACCCCCCTCCCCTCTAGAACCCTCAGTTTGTTTTTCAGAGTCCATTGTCTCTCATGGTTCTTCTCCCCCTCCGATTTCCCCCCCTTCCTTCTTCCCCTCCTGCTACATTCTTCTTCTTCTTTTTTTCTTTCTTAACATATATTGCATTATTTGTTTCAGAGGTACAGATCTGAGATTCAACAGTCTTGCAAGACAAAAGACACATTCTTATCTTCAGAGTTTTGTGAGGGTTTTAAGTTTGTTGTCTTTCAGATCCTCACTGTGCAAAACTACCAAGGTGCAAAATGAATGCTATCTACAACGAGGCAGCTGTGTGCAAATACGCTTCAGGAGGTCTTAGCTGATCAATGTTTTAATAAGGTCAGAGTATAGACTAGCTGCGCATACAAAACTACCATCCACCAGGCTACGCTATATATGGGAAGACGTCCTATGCTCTTCCATCACCCCTCAGCAAAAGGGCTCTTGCCTGGAATATGAAAATCCATACTAATAAACATATTCTTCATTGCACTGAAGTGGGTAATACAAATAGGCAACAGCTTTAAGTACATAACTAAATCTCATTTGGCTTTGCAATGACTAATTCAGTCCAGGTACTGAATGCTTTCTTTTTAGAAATCTGTTAACCCAAGCCAATAATTGCTTTTCAGAGAATCTTAACATCGAAAGGTCTTTGAAGGTTAGCTTGTTTAATATCCTACCTAATTTCTAGCTAAGGTTGAAATCCCATTGTAGCATACCTCAAAGACACTTTTCTATCCTCTGCTTAAATGCGTCCTCATGGGTGAACCTGACCTACAAGTGCCACCAATTTGACTGTTATCTCTATTTGTCAGGAGGCTCCTTGGTAAACTTAAAAGAAATCTCCCTCATCTTTAAATCATCCGTTCTTCCTAATTCACCTGAAGTCACACACAACAAGTCTAATGTCCTATAGTGTCTGACAACATTTTAAATTCTTGCAAGAGAGCTTTACAGAATGTCTAATTTGTCTCCCCCAGTGTGTCTTTCAAAACCATCTTCTGTAAACTCCCCATGATACTGATACATGGAATGCCATCATTATTTAGGTGCTATAGTTGCAACAGTTCCCATGATTAGCACCCAGCAGTTTATCTATAGAGTAGAAAATTGCATTTTGTAAAGAAACCCAGAGCATCTCCTGCTTTTTATTTTTACCAAGATATTATAGTGTTTGGGTTTGCTTGCTTGGACAAAATTATCACCTTTGCATGGCTCAAAAAATAGAACATTAGCAATTTTTAAATGCTAAAATGGCTAAAGTTTTCAACATTTTGCAAACTATATGAATAAGCAAACCCTCCCCCCCACCACCACCACCACCAACTCTTCTCCTAAAAAAAAAGCAAAGACCCATTTGGAGAACCAAGCATGATCACTTTTAAATTGCTTCTGTATAAACATCACTATTATGTCCCTTTCCCTGGAGATAATTAAGACCTTCTAAAACAGATGTTCATAAGCAGTAAAAGGATATTGAAAATCTCTCCCCCTTCTGCTAACACAGAACTCATGGTTTCCTCCAGTGTAATAGCCTAAATAAAATAATAAGATTCAGCAGATTACATGGTAATAACGTTATCCTTTATCAATTCCACAAAATGAGTATAGTTCACAGCAACAAAGCCTTGAAAAAAGAAAAATCTTAGAGTTGGATAAAGGCTTAGAGACTTTATGATTCAATCTCCTCTCTCTGCACCCATTTTATAGATGATTCTGCTATCTCCATCCTCTTATTTGTGAAACTAAGAAGTCTTTACACTTAGTGGGAGAGAGAGAATAGTCTGAACTCATGTCCAGGAGACATCAGGTATTTAGTTTCTTCTTTAGAAAGCCTGAGCCCCAGAAGAATGAAACTGGACCATTTCCTTACACCACATACAAAAATAGACTCAAAATGGTTGAAAGACCTCAATGTGAGACAGGAGTCCATCAAAATCCTAGAGAAGAACACAGGCAGCAACCTCTTCGACCTCAGCCACAGCAACTTCTTCCTAGAAACATCGCCAAAGGCAAGGGAAGCAAGGGCAAAAATGAACTATTAGGACTTCATCAAGATAAAAAGCTTTTGCACAGCAAAGGAAACAGTCCACAAAACCAAAAGAAAACCAACAGAATAGGAGAAGATATTTGCAAATGACATATCAGATAAAGGGCTAGTATCCAAAATCTATAAAGAACTTATCAAACTCAACACCCAAAGAACAAAGAATCCAATCAAGAAATGGGCAGAAGACATGAACAGATATTTTTCCAAAGAAGATATCCAAATGGCCAACAGACACACAAAAAAGTGCTCAACATCGCTCAGCATCAGGGAAATCCAAATCAAAACCTCAATGAGATACCACCTCACACCAGTCAGAATGGCTAAAATTAACAAGTCAGGAAACAACAGATGTTGGCGGGGATGCGGAGAAAGGGGAACCCTCCTACACTGTTGGTGGGAATGCAAGCTGGTGCAGCCACTGTGGAAAACAGTATGGAGGTTCCTCAAAAAGGTGAAAATAGGGCGCCTGGGTGGCTCAGTTGGTTGGGCGACTGCCTTCGGCTCAGGTCATGATCCTGGAGTCCCTGGATCGAGTCCCGCATCGGGCTCCCTGCTCGGCAGGGAGTCTGCTTCTCCCTCTGACCCTAACCCCTCTCATGTGCTCTCTCTCATTCTCTCTCTCTCAAATAAATAAATAAAATCTTTAAAAAAAAATAAAAAAAAAAAAAAAAAAAAAAAAAAAAAAAAAAAAAAAAAAAAAGGTGAAAATAGAGCTACCGTATGACCCAGCAATTACACTACTGGGTATTTACCCCAAAGATACAAATGTAGTGATCCAAAGGGGTACATGCACCCCAATGTTTATAGCAGCAATGTCCACAATAGCCAAAGTATGGAAAGAGCCTAGATGTACATCAACAGATGAATGGATAAAGAAGATGTGGTATATACATACACAATGGAATATTATGTAGCCATCAAAAAACCAAAAAAACAAAAAACAAAATCTTGCCATTTGCAACGACATGGATGGAACTAGAGGGTATTATGCTAAGCAAAATAAGTCAATCAGAGAAAGACATGTATCATATGATCTCACTGATATGAGGAATTCTTAATCTCAGGAAACAAACTGAGGGTTGCTGGAGTGGTGGGGGGTGGGAGGGATGGAGTGGCTGGGTGATAGACATTGGGGAGGGTATGTGCTATGGTAAGCATTGTGAATTGTGTAAGACTGATGAATCACAGACCTGTACCTCTGAAACAAATAATACACTATATGTTAAAAAAAAAAAAAAAAATAGAAGATAGTAGGAAGGGAAAAATGAAGGGGGGGAAATTGGAGGGGGAGATGAACCATGAGAGACTACGGACTCTGAGAAACAAACTGAGGGTTTTAGAGGGGAGGGGGTTGGAGGGATGGGTTAGCCTGGTGATGGGTATTAAAGAGGACACGTATTGAATGGAGCACTGGGTGTTATATGCAAACAATGAATCATGGAACACTACATCAAAAACTAATGATGTAATGTATGGTGATTACCATAACATAATAAAATTAAATTAAAAAAAAAATAAACTACCTTAAAAAAGAAAGAAAGCCTGAGCCCTTGGATAACCACTTTCTAAAGCTCTAATAACAGAATTGCAATAAAATGATGAATGTTATATTGCAAATCAATTTCAGTCACTATCACGTCTAAAGAGAGTATAAAGTCAGAGTATTTACTCCAGCCCACCCAGTTCTTCCACTCAAATTAGGTGAAAATCTGTCACTCTCACATTCTCCTGTGTTCACATTTCTGGCTATAAACCCCATCTAATCTTTATCTGGTGAATAGCTTGTTTCTTCTCATTTTCAAGGTATGGGTTCCAGAGTTTCCTGAAAAAAAAAAAAAAAATCTAGTACAGCTATTATAATACGCTGCCCACTTCTCTCTCTCTCTCATTTTGTTCACCATTTTGATGGCATATCAATGATGTTCTAATCTTTCTCTGATGTGTATTATACCTATTAATCTCTCCCTTAATAAGCTCAGGAAGAGGGGAAGGATCAAGCAGGAGCAGTCCCACCAAGCAAAAGACACTAACCTCACACTTAATATTTAAGAATCCAAATGTGGCTTCCTATATTTTCTTACAACTGAAATAATGGATTTAATCATCTAAGGCAGCATTGTCCAATACGATATAAAGGCACAAAACCAAAGTATATATGTACTTGTAAATTTTCTAGCAGCCACACTTAAACAAGTAAAAAAAAAGGTAAAATTAATTTTAATAATATATTTTACTTGGTCAAATATATTCATAATATTACATTTCAACATAACAATATAAAATTTATTATGAGTTTTTTTCATTCTTTTTTTCTTTTGTACTAAGTCTTCAAATTCCAGTGTGTATTTTATACTTGTATCACATCTCAGTTTAGATGAACCATATTCTAATTACTCAGTAGTCACATATGTGGCTAGTGACAACCATATTGGAAAGCACAGAGACAGGGCTACATCTCTTTCAATGTTCTTATACGGAAAAATAAGTTACTATATTATATATTTTAAATATAAGGAGAACTTGCATAACGTGAAAATTTTTAGAATTGTTTTTAGGCCCTATGGATTTTTCTTCTTTCTTGCATAACACCTAAAAAGTTGGAAGTAGGGGCGCCTGGGTGGCTCAGTCGCTAAGCGTCTGCCTTCAGCTCAGGTCATGATCCCAGGGTCCTGGGATCGAGCCCCGCATCAGGCTCCCTGCTCGGCGGAGAGCCTGCTTCTCCCTCTCCCACTCCCCCTGCTTGTGTTCTCTCTCTCGCTGTGTCTCTCTCTGTCAAATAAATAAATAAAATCTTAAAAAAAAAAAAGTTGGAAGTAGTAGTCAAGAACATTGGAGAAAGTCTTAGGCCCAGTAGCCCTACAAAATGTAGTCCTGAAGCTTCAGACCCAGTGATAAATGAAGCCATATTGAGAACCACAAGATATAATTTATTGGCTTAGTCTCTCCTGAATCGAATGAGAACTGTTGGCATTCATGAAGCATATTATGCCATAGTAGTTAAAGAATTAATTTTGGCAGATCTGTCACTCATAATTTAGTTTTCACAGAACAACTTACTTAAAAACTGTTTCTGAAGTCAGAATTGGATTCCAAATCTGTGTCTAGACTTGGAATTCTATTTGGGCTTTTTCCTTGCTCATTGCCGGTCTGGCAAAAAATTGTTTCAGATTCTCAGGGGTTCCTCTGTAAAATGGATCTTGAAAACAATGTGATAAAACCAAAGAAAATGAGCTCTCTTTTAATTCCCCATTATATGGAAAAATCTTAAAATACGTAAGTATATATGTATTAGCTTCCAAAAGACTTCTGTCCTTTAAAAATTGTTTATGTCATCACAGTGGCGGAACAAGGCAAAGTGGAAACAAAGGAGAAAAGAGTCCTTATCCTCAAGAAATGTGCAATCTAAAAGGGGAAACTATCTGGCAGAACCTGTCATGACTAATGTTGTGATAATGCTGTGAATAAGGAACAAGGCTATTCTTTACAGCGTCTCCAGCACTTAGCAAAGTTCCTGGCATATACCAAGTGCTCTGTAAATATTTGCGGAATGGGAGAAATAGCCCTTCTATGTACACTCATGGTGCAGCAAACTGAAAGCAACTATGATCAAATTTGCCTTGGGTAGGGGGTGGTAATTTAAGCATGTATACTCAAAGATCATGGTAGAGGTAAATATACATAAATTCAAAACCATAAAAATATGTTTATTGCCTTTAATGTAATATGAAATGCGTACATGTTTGTATTCATTTTTTATTGCTGCCATAACAAATTAACACAAATTTAGGGGGTGCCTGGATGACTCAGTCGGTTAAGCGTCTGTCTTTGGCTCAGGTCATGATCCCAGGGTTCTGGGATTGAGCCCCATGTCGGGCTCCCTGCTCAGTGGGGAGTCTGCTTCTCCCTCTGCCTCTACTGCTCCCCCTCCCTGCTTGTGCTCTCTCGCTCACTCTGTCTCTCTCAAATAAATAAAAAAATCTTTTAAAAAATCACAAATTTACTGGCTTAAAACCACTCAAATTTATTATCTTAGAATTCTGGAGGTCAGAAGTCTGACACAGGTCTCACTGGGTTAAAATGGTTAAAATCAAAGGTGTTGGCAAGGCCGTGTTCCTTTCTGGAGGCTCTAAGGTAGAACCCAGTTCCTAATTTTTTCCATCTTCTAGATGCTGCCTGCATTCCTTGACTCATAATCCCTTTCCTCCATCTTCAAAACCAACAACATTGCTTCTTTCTGACTATTCATTTGTAGTCTCATCTCTGACCACAACCAGGAAAGGCAGGAAAGGGTCTCTGATTTTTAAGATTCATGTGATTAGATGGGGCCCACTTGGATAATCCAGGATAAGTTCTCCATCTCAACACCCATATCCTTAATCACATTTACAAAGTCCCTCTTACCATGTGAAGTTACATGTTCACAGATTAGGGCGTAGAAATCTGTGGACATCTTTGTGGAGGTCAATATTCTGCCTACCACAATGATAAACATGAATTGTAAAACTATACATATTGTCAATTCCCTTGCTTTTCTTATGTCTAGACACTTCACGCACTCCTGGGCTTGTGGCCACCTTCCTCCATCTCCAAAGCCATCAACGTGTGGCATCTCTCAGACCTTTGATCTATTGTCACATGCCTTTCTGATCAGAGCCAGTAAAGGCTATATTTACACCTCTCCTTCATTCATTCTCTAATAGACCAAGGGCCTAAAAAAAAAAAAAAATTGCACCCAACAGCAATTTAAATTAAAATGGAAAATTCTACTTAATTCCCCCTAGCTATCTGTTTTTTACTTCCTTCAAAAGTTCCATCAGCCGTAAACACACTATATCACAGAAGATCCAGAAAAAAAAAAAAAAACTTAATAGCAGCTCAGAGATAAAGTATCATCTACATACCAGATTATAAGATATATATATATATATCTTATATATCCAAATCATAAACTTGCATCCATCCTGGGCAAAAACCACTTTTGCCCTTATTATTGTATCCTAGAGGAAGTACAGCCAGAAAAAGATACATATATTTGTTTACAAAAAGCAGTAGCTAGCTCTGTTGCAATATAAATGAAATTACGTTGAACAATGAAACATTTCTGATATTTACTTTTTTGTGAACAAAATATTCAACCACAAATTCCCTGTGGATCTCACCGTCAATATCTGACCTGTTTAAATGGAAATTTTTTTTAGAGTTTGCTGTAACAATGTCATTATAACTCAAAATCTCATCGACTGTCCGTGGCCGGATTTCTAACACATCATTTTATGTAAAAAAACATATGCTTTAAAAGTAAAAATATCTGGTTTTCTTAAACATTTATTACTGAAGCAGGGGGGAGAGCACTACATAAACCCAAATCTGACCAAAAAAAAAAAAAAAAAAGGCATACCTATAGTGGGAAAGAATGTGATGTGTTTAAAAATAGTTTCTTATTACTGACCTAACCACAGCCATCCATTCCGTCTACTTGTTTTCTCATCAGAGTAGTAGAAGCGGCATAAAATCAGTTGTTTTTAATGTGCTTTTATCCATAAACAGAATGATAAGTCTTTAACTGAAACTAACAACAGCTGTTACATGCCAGGTACCAAACTGGCTATATTATCAATAAATACTTCATCTATTTTTATCCTCACAACAGCTCTATGGGATAGATATTTCTAGCCCAGAGACAACTGCGGCCCAGAGAAGGTAAGCGCCAGCCCAAAGTTACTCTTTGGTAAGTGTTTACACGTGTGCTCTTTACAACACTACATCAACCTCCAATATAATTAATCACTGTGAGCCTCCAGGCATTTATGAAACACTACCTTCAAACACAGAGACTATAAAAATTGGTTAATTCAGACAGTCGGTGGTTAAGTACTTATGGTTAAGGTCATGCAATTGAAAAAAAACTTATTTAATATTCCTTAGTTTCTAGGCAGTAACCCCCCTCAAAATCAAAATCATTCTAATCAAAGTCAAAAATCACATCCATCTAAATTGCCTGCACTCCTCAAAACTCAGCTCAATTAATATCTTTTCTATAAAGGTGTCCATGACAACACTAGTTTAAACTGATTTCTCTCTTCTCTCAAATCCCAAGGCAGTTCTATTGGTACTATGCTATACAGAGATGCCATGAAACTGACTGAGGAGGTAGAAGCCTGGAAGAGGGGGGATGGGGAAATAATAACACTTAGGGAAGGAGGAACCTAAGGGAGAAGTATGACAGAAAAGAAAGCTGAGAGGAACCTGTGGATGTCAAATGTATACATTATACATTCCAGAACCATGTGGGAAAGTGGAGTAGAAGTAGGGTATCTATGAGAAAGGTGTCATTCAGGAGGTACCCATGAGGGGCAAATAAGTCATAACTTTATATTATGAGTCCTAGTGACTTATGTGAAATAAGGAATAGGCTTGGGAGAAACCAAAGTATAAGAAAAGTAAATGGCGGGGCCTCTGGGTAGCTCAGTCAGTTAAGTGTCTGCCTTCAGCTCAGGTCGTAATCCCAGGGTCCTGGGATTGAGCCCCACATCAGGCTCCCAGGTTGGCGAGAAGGCTGCTTCTCCCTCTCCCACTTCCCTCTGCTTGTGCTCTGTCTCTCTCTGTCTCAGTCTCTCTCTGTCAAATAAATAAATAAAATCTTTAAAAAAAAAAAAAAAGAAAAAGAAATGGCCTGCTGGCAAATGACATGAAGCCAATTAAGAATCAGAATATAAGATCTACCCTATTAACGACGTTTTATACTGTATAATACAGCATTGTTAACTACAGATACTATGTTGTACAGGAGATCTCTAATATTTATTAAAAAATGAAGACACAAAGAAACTTTCAGAGGTGATGGATATGTTTACTACTTAATTATATTGATGGTATCACAAGTATATGCATTTGTCCAAACTCATCAAAATATATACATTACATATGTGCTGGGGGGTTTTGTATATCAATTATACCTCAATAAAGCTGTTCAGATAAAAGAATAATAACAAGTATGAGGTCTTGGCATATGATTACTTATCCAAACACATTACAACTTAGCAAAACATGATCACTTTTGTGATATATTTTGTACCAAAACACAAACCATGGCCGTATGATGGAAACATAAAAGACAGGCTTTAGAGTCACACAGAGGAGGGTTCACAAGCTGAATCCACCATGTTCTACCTGAAGGATAGAAGAGCTAAATGCTTAAGAGGGTAGGCAATTGAGTAGACAACTTGGATCTAGTGGGACCAATTGTCCCAGTTTGCCTGAAACTGTTGTCGTCCATCAGTCCTGGGCAAACCAGGGTGGTTACTCACCCTAGCTAGGCTGAATCCCACTCTCACCATTTACCCACCAGGGACACTGGTCAGGTTGCCTCATCTCTCTGTGTCTTACCTTTCTCACATGTAAAATGCCAGTGACAACAATGGGTCCTACTTTAATGGAGTCATTCTGACAAATAAGTAATTAATATACGTAAAGCTCTTAGAGCAAGTCTGGGACATAACTTTCAAGTACAAGTAGTTATCTAACTTAAACTTCATGAACCTTAGATTTCTCATTCAAAAATAAAGATGATAATATCTACTTCATGGTGTTACTGTAAGGTTTAAATTAAGTGAGATTATTATATAGTGAGATTATTATAGAGAATTCCCTTCTCTAGTGTCTGAATATAATAATATGTATAGTATTATTTATTCGACAAACATCTAACTATATAAGTGAAAGCATTCTATACAATGCAAAATAGTTATGAAAATACTATTAAAGCATTAGAGAAAAGATAAACTGATCTCAACTAGTTAGAGATAAACAGATATAAATACAGAATAAATCCAGGTCATAACCTCTGGAACATATTTAGAAGTAAGTGCATTGTCTCTCCACATTGCAAAGGCTAAAACGGTCTCTGAAATAACTAGATTACAATACTCCAATGGTATTTTGTTGAATCTAATTCCTAAGAAATACTGAATGCAATTCTCATGTTCATGGGAGGAAGGTACAAACGTGTAGTCCTGAAAGGGAAATGAAGAAGCTGTCTCTCAGCCTGCCTCCTGCATTCTCAGGAAGAAGGACTGGCTAATATTCATTTCATCTTGGAGAATTACTTAGTGCCATGGGGTTCAGAAAGCACCCACTAATTTGATCAATTTTAAGCATTTTCACAAGTTGACAGAATTACAAGAGCTATCTATATGTGCCCTTTGTATACCTCCCTACACACACCACACTCCTAATCATTTCTCTAAAAGGATTTTACTGCTCTGGGAAACAGCAGCAGCTTAGGGATATGAAGAAAGAAACTGGGTTGAAGGAACAGAAGAGATGAAAAAATTGTCTCTGAACACAAGAAACTAAGGAATTAGTAAGCCTATCTTGGGTTCTTACCTCTAGTATGACAACATGACCTTAAGTCAGTCCTTTTACCCCTGTGCTCCAGCTTCTCATCTGTATGAGTGGATTTAATGGGATCTGTAGATCTCCTTAAACCCCATAATTAGGCATTTCCTTAAAATTCTTAGATTCTGCATATAAACTGAGAGCAAACTGAAATTTTGCAAGCATTTCTTCTTTGTAAATTCTTAAAGAATATAAAATAATTTGATGTCATATATACATTTTTAGTTTTATGCACATAAATTTATCCATGAGAGAATTTGCATGCAAGAGAAAGAAGTTCACGATGCCAGTTCAGTTCTCCAGAAATCAGGCTCCAAAATGGAGTTCAGCATGTATAGTGTTCAATTAAGGAGTGCTTTGGCACTCAACACCTGTGGAGGGAGGGAAACGGAGGAGGATTGGCAGAAGGAGAATCTGAGCTACAGTGCAGAGCATCCCTACTGCTTTGGTCAACCGCACAGGACATCAGAGTTACTCCACATTGGGCCCAAACAGCTGGACCGTTATACCTCCAGCTTCCATCAGCCATGAAAGTGGGCTGCTCTGAGAATGGCATGATCTTGGATGAGGAGGCAGGAGCCGAGACAAGTGTTTCTTTGGGAGGGTATCTGGATGGCATATCATCATATGAGTCCACCACAGTACATGAATGATATTAACCCATCGATAAACATTTCTAGAAAACATACCAAATTTTATAAAAATATCAACTTTGTATTCTATTCACGGTATGAAGAGATGATTAAAATAAAATTGTACTTTGACAATCTATCCAAGTTAGCAAATGAATGAAACTATTAAGCCTAATAAGATCTTTTTGAAGGTCAAAAATAACCTTTTATTAGCAGTTTATTCATTTTCTCTGAAAATTATCATCCAGTTACATATTTTCCATGTGTATAATAAATATTTCCTACCTCTATCCACAGACTTCAGACATGAACAAGTCATTGTCTTTTGTAAAAAGAGGCATGAGGGAAACAAAAGATCTTTTTCTCTTCATTCTTAAATGCTCAAATGAATGATTTATATCCCAAGTTGAATTTCCTAATCTTTTCCCTAATTAGAGATGTTCCGCCCATGGACTGGGGTTTGAATTTGGTTCTTTCATGTACTAACCCAGTGATTGTGAGATTGGTATTATTTTATACCCTGTTCAAAGGTAAGATCAAGTGACTTGTCCCAAATTCCTATACTTCTCAATAAAGTACTCCATGCATAGTTGATTGCATTCTCATTGGAGGGCACCTCTTCCTCCCATTGCTTTTCTACTCCTCAATGTTCAATCTGTCCTTTGTGGGCCCATGACAGGAAGAGCATCTGTTTCTATAGTAACAACGATGCTCCCCTCACAGATCTCCCAACACCACAGACTAACATAGCTTTGCAGGATACCCTCCCTTTCATTATTTTTAGTTACTGAGCTCCAGACAGGGAAAACTGAAGGGATCATTTCTAACAAAGGTATACCTCAGAATAGAACCAATGTTGTATGTTTTCTTGGCCCTGTCAAGTCCATATGCTGCGGCATTTAAGGGTATGGCTTTTAAAGTAGTGAGGCTTTGCAATACATGAACAATACTATTCTGAGGGTCTATAGAATGTCGTGAATCTCATGCATTAGAACAATTTAAACAAAATATTTTATTATGTATATATGTGTGCATCTACATAAAATTGCTACATATATGTACAGAAATCAACATTGACCATTACATTCTCTTAGTTTTCATTAGGTTCTCACAGAGTCAAGGAAAGAAGCCACTGCTTTGTTTTCTAAATGTTCCAAATTCTATTTTCACCAAATGATGTCATTAATGTCATGGTTAACAACAATATTGCACAGAGCCTCATTCCTGCCACTGGCCACTGATACAATAGATTATTTGAGCAGCTGAGTCATTAGTAACAAACAATAAATTTTCCACTGATCTTGAATTTAATGTATATTTTCAATTAAGCATACGATTTATGGAAACAAATTTTAAAGTTGCCCAGTGTTCTATTAAGTGACAATGAGTATCCTCTGTTCTTTAATTTGTTGAGGACACATCTATCTCCACAAGGCTGTATGATGAGGCAATGAAGGAAAAAAAAAAACATAGGTAAACACCTTCTGTTGTCTATTCTTCAAAACTACTTCCTTTTTAAGTTCTACTTCTAGGAGTATTTTAAAATCTATTGTTATTTATTTATATGTATTCTTCACATTGCTTTTCTTTAATTCTCAGCATCAGAATGGGAACCTTAAATATGTTTTTCCATCCCTAAGGCAGAAAGTAACTCAGGGTTCAATTTGTATTTCTGCAAAAGAAAAGTGAAAGGAATTTTGAAGAGATACACCACTGGTGAAATACAAAGAGCCAAAAAATGCTAAAATCAAGTTCTTTGGAATCACTGGTATCCAGACCCATCCCCAATGCTTTCCTTGTTTATACTTGCAGGAAGACCCATACCACATTGCAAATGAGCATAAGTCAAGTCCTATAACTCTAATTTCCTCCTCTATTCTCTTGGAGGATTATTTAGAAAATCCATACTTATGTGATCCAGTTTTTTTTTTTTTTTAAGATTTATTTATTTATTTATTTATTTATTTATTTATTTATTTGGCAGAGAGAGAGAGACGGTGAGAGAGGGAACACAAGCAGCGGGGGTGGGAGAGGGAGAAGCAGGCTTCCCGCTGAGCAGGGAGCCCGATGCAGGACTCAATCCCAGGACCCTGGGACCATGACCTGAGCCGTAGGCAGAGACTTAATGACTGAGCCACCCAGGTGCCCCTTATGTGATCCAGTTTTAAAACACATGCTAACACACTAATGTTAATACAAATCAGCTACATTTTAATTATATGCATTTTTTTAAATATGAAATGGAGACCTCCTTGGAAAAACCTCCAAAAATATCTCCATGTTCTTACTCAGATATTCTCTTCAGCATCTTCTCATTACTTAGTGAGAAACCCCGAGATGGTCTTTTTACTTCTCAAACATACTACTCCTATTTTAAAGCCTGTCAGCTGACAATACAAACACAGATGCTAAACTCCCACCCTTGTCCCTCTTCCAACAACCAGGCACTGGAAATGTATGAAATGCATAAGGGTAACTAACATGACAGTTGTAAATTCAGGGACTTGAAGCTTTTCCCATTCATACTAACTGAAAGGGATTTCAGATGTCCTTTAGAACAATGCCCCAATTTCACATGTAAGGAAACTGAGGCAAAGAGTGGTTAAGTGACTTGCTCATGATCAGGTTTCAGGTTCACAGCAAAACTTGGAAGAGAACCTAATCTCCTTATCCTAAGTTTATGATCTTTCCTCTCTCAAAATAACAAGTAACTGATTTTTAAAAAATTAATTCGAACAGGAGATAAAGAATCTAGCAAAAGCTCCACAGTTCAGGAGGCAAATCAATTAATGTGGCAACTGTGGTAGACAGATTCAAGAAAGACCTAGAGCTAATTAGTTGGGACTCCCCCCAGACACAGTAACTTAAACATGAAGGAGTCTAGGGCGCCTGGGTGGCTCAGTCGTTAAGCTTCTGCCTTCGGCTCCGGTCATGGTCCCAGGGTCCTGGGATCGAGTCCCACATCGGACTCCCTGCTCAGCGGGAAACCTGCTTCCCCCTCTCCCACTTCCCCTGCTTGTGTTCCCTCTCTCGCTGTGTCTCTCTCTGTCAAATAAATAAAATCTTTTAAAAAAAAACAAAAAACATGAAGGAGTCTACACTCATTCCATCATTGACTTACTGATATGTGAAAAGTGGACTTCCTGTGTGTCTTCTCACATATCAAGTGAAAAGGAAGCTACTTCAAGCCTTCCAGCCAAAAATGTTCAGACATTTTCAAATATGTTATCAAGTATGAAATGTTTGAGAATGAAGAGCACTGGGCTGTGAATCAGAAAACTACCTCAGTGTCACTGCAACTCCTTGACTGGTTGTGCCCTTGAGCAAGTTAACTCTACTCGGCTTCACCTTCCACAACTACAGAATAAAGGAGCCAGACCAGACAATCAGAATGTTTCTTCTATCATCCATGGATTCCACAATTTATTTCTCCTTGACTATATTCTTTGTAGCACAAGTCATATTGAATATGATAGTTACACCTTCCAGATAATGATTGAAAAACATATTGGATACCATATTCATATTGTTCTACTTTCCCAAATTGGGTAATATCTGGTCAAAATTCTTCCCCACCATGCCCAAGTCATTAAGAGGGTACACTCATGGGAGCCCATATTATTGATTGCAGTAAAGATTGTTCACTGTTACGTGGGAGGATGGCAGAGCTGATTGCTCCTAAGCTGTCAGGAAACAGCTCATCTAGAAAGAAGCCTTGGATATGGGGGTGGCTCAAAAGGAAAAGTTTACTCATAAATACAAGTGATGCCTGGATAAGGAATTTTAGTGATCAAAAGCCAAGGAAAGTGATAATGGTAATCACCTAAACTTCCTATCCAGAAAATGGTGCCAGAGGAACCGCAATGAGGGAACCATGAGTTTTCTGCCTGGATTAAGGGACAAATTGCTGGGATGCAATGACTAAAAGAAGAAATTGGAAGCAAGTCTGAAAATGGTCTGCCAGGGACATCTCCAGTCGCAATCCAAAGAACAGAACTGATGTGCAGACCTTACGGAAATGGTTCATCTGTGGCTTAGACCTTTAGCCCCTTAGCCTTGTTCACACCCACAGGTAGTCATCACCAGTATCAACAAGATCACAAATGCTAAACAAACAAGCAACACTTCCCCTGGCAGGGCAGGACAACTAATGTTGGGAGTGGAATTTACTCAACTGGCATTTACAACCTATCTCTTCAAAGGACCTGAACTTGTACCACCCAAGGTAGGTGAGGCCGAAGTCTTAGCATAAGAGATTACAGTCCTATTCAATGAAAGCCCACAGTAACAACATCATTTCCCTGATCTCAAACAGAAAATTATTGTTCAGGGCACCTGGGTGGCTCAGTCAGTTAAGTGGCTGCCTTCAGCTCAGGTCATGATCCCAGGGTTCTGCTCAGCAGGGAGTCTGCTTCCCCCTCTCCCCCCACTCATGTTCTCCCTTGTTCTCTCTGTCTCTCTCTCTCAAAAAAAAATAAATAAATAAAATCTTTTAAAAAAATTTTTTGGGGCGCCTGGGTGGCTTAGTCGTTAAGCGGCTGCCTTTGGCTCAGGTCATGATCCCAGAGTCCTGGGATCGAGTCCCACATCGGGCTCAGCAGGAAGCCTGCTTCTCCCTCTCCCACTCCCCCTGCTTGTGTTCCTGCTCTCACTGTCTCTGTCTCTGTCAAATAAATAAATAAAATCTTAAAAAAAAAAATTTTTTTTTTAAGAAAAGTTATTGTTCAATCATCTTCAGAACCCATCCCTGGACCATTTGGAATTATGGGTTTAGGGCATGAAAAGCTACTTGTAAATTTCTGCCACCTCTAAAATATTTCATTTAATTCAGCTCAACATTTATTGGGCACCACAAATTATCTCAAAACACCCACATGGAACAGTTTGGAAAAATGCTGGGCTGGATTTCAGCTTACCTGGCACAGTAGCTAGAAATAAAGTTTGGAAATCACACTACCCAGTTGTACAGGGACTTCTAGGCCATTGTATGGAAAATCATGGTTCCTTCTCTTTGGAAAACAAAAATAACAAATACCTATATAATACCTCTTCATTGTGTACCAGGCATTGCTTCTAGGATCTTTCCATCTGTTGACACCTATAATCCACTCAACAATAAGGCAGATATTGTTATCCCCTTTTAACAGATGATGAAACCAAGACACAAAGTGGTTGAGTACAACCAGTAAGCAGGGAAGCTGGGAGTCCAACTCATTCAGTCCAGCTCCAGGGTCCTTACATTTAATCCCAATGCTGTACTGTCTCTTAAAGTAGAGACAGAAAACTTCATAAATTCTGTATTGCACCAAATCTTGTCACATTTCTCACTGGAATGACCAATTGTCTCACAAGTATAAACAAAACCACAGTACTTAATACTGTAAGGCTAAAAAGCTGCTATCCTCCAAATAAAGCAAATGATGAAATCCTCTTTATTCTTACTTTTGCTATCTTGTTTCTGCTTAGAGATCTCAAATTGGCTAAAAAAATCTAAAGTTCAGATACGTTTATCTGCATTATAGGTTTCAAGCTTTTTGGTTCTTAAAGACCACACCAGAGTCCACTATATGTGAATACTGTAGGTCACTTTATTCAGCAAGGTACAAAAACAATAAATACTGGAGAGGGATTGCATTCCTTTGTGAAGCAATGTTACAAAATGTTTTCTAAATGTATATCCTTCACTCACTCCTCACTATTAACAATTATAATCATTATCATATTTTTTTTAAAGATTGTATTTGTTAGTTTATTTATTACTCAAAGGAGTAATCACAATTTTTAGTCATGCAAAGGCTTTTAAAATAATTTTTTAAAAATTTATTGTCAATATTTTCAGGAAGGATCAACCTACTTTAACCATTTTTAAATCCATACAAATAAGACATAAATTATAAATTTCTCATAAAGTAGTATGGTGTGTTGGAAAGAGTTGAAACACACGTGAGAATCAACCCTGGATCCTTCCCTTCTCAGCTGTGTGACCTTTCAGAAGACACTACATCTCTCAATCAGTTTCTTCAGAAACTAAAATGAGGTTAAAACAATTCCTACCCCCACAGAGTTGGTGACAAAATTAGATGAGAAACCACATGTAAGATACTTAGTATAATGCTTAGCTGACCCTCAGTGATTCTCAATGCCTTCCTAGAATCAAGTGAAAGATAGATTTTTTTTTTCAATTTCAAGACTACATCCTTAGTTCTTGCCAATCATAATCCCTAACTGCGGGTAATTTACAAAGCTCAACCAAATTTTCTAATTTGCCTCTAGACTATTGCAAAAGAAAACCAAAATTATTGCATGATCCATGTTTCACTACAGAATATGATTTTGTTGCCTGTTTGGTGTTGGTCTTGTTTGGCCTCTTTGCTGATTTTTTGGTGAACCAGTTCCAAGTGCTCCTAAACTTTGAAAGGAGATTAAACTGGATTTCCTCCTTTAACTGCCATTAGAAATCAGTTTTCATAAGTTTGATTGGTCCTGTTGGTCTTTAGGAAAGAAATACAGTTACTCGGGGGGCGGGGGGGTGGATAATCTTCAGGGTCCTAGGCCACTTGAACAGACACCTCTGAAGTAGCAGCTGTTCTCAGGTGGTACAAGAAGACAGTTTAGTTTCTATGTTTCCCTTAAGTTTCCATATGGAAGTTATATAAGTTGAAACCACTAAACCAGTTCAATGAAACCCAAACTGCTGAGTTTTGCACTGCTTTAAAAGAGGCCTTCTGTTTCCTAACCAGCATGAGCTTGGGAAATTTTCCATTTACTTGGAGGGCTGTCATATAAGCCGTTCAACCAGTTTTGCTCAAAGATCAACACAGACTGAAATAGTGGAACAGATCCAATTAGTTGACTTCTCCATTTCACTTTATTTTATAATTGCTTTCTATGGTCAGAATTCAAAGGAATTTTCTTTAGTTTCCATCCTTATTCTGTAAGTTCTAAAGAGCTATTGTTAAAGGCCATGGGCTCAGAATTATTTTTATTCTAAAAGCACTAACTCATATAGATACTCAGTAGGCATTGAAACACACAGTAGGCACACTGATCCATCTGCTCCCTTCTTCCCTTATGAGGCCTCTTAAAGCTCAATGCATAGCCCTAAACTCAAAAGTACATCAGACTTTTTATAGACCCATGTTCATGAAAAGAACACATGAATTTCATACAGTAAGAAAATAGTTGAAATAAGGGATTTCACTGTAAAGAACCACACCATTGGTAGAGTACAGTTTCAATTTGACCCAGTGTTTACTGGGCTCATACTACTGATGCTGTTTGGAAATTTCATAGGCACTGGATAGTCAAGTATTTTTAAGTAATATATCCAATTATTTTTTTCCAGTTTTATTGAGATATAATTGACATATAGCATTGCATAAGTTTAAAGTGTGCAATGTGTTGATTTGATACACTTATGTATCACAGAATGATTGTCACCATACTGCTAGTTAACACCTCCATCACCTCACATAATTACCATTTTTTGTATGGTGAGAACATTTAAGATCTACTCTTACAGCAACTTCCAAGTATATAAGACACTATTATTTTTTTTATTTTAATTCCAGTGCAGTTAACCTGTAGCATTATATTAGATTCAGGTGTACAATATAGTGATTCAACAGTTCCATATATTACTCAGTTCTCATCAAGATAAGTGTATGCTTAAATCCCCATCACCTATTTCACCCATCCCCTTACCCACCTCCCCTCTGGTAACCATCTGTTTGTTCTACATAGTTAAGAGTCTGTTTTTTGGTTTGTCTCTTTTTTTTTTCTTTGCTCATTTGTTTGGTTTCTTAAATTCCACATATGAGTGAAATCATATGGTATTTGTCTTTCTCTGACTGGCTTATTTCACATACTCTCTAGATCTATCCATGTTGTTGCAAATGGCAAGATTTCATTCTTCTTTATGGTTAAATAATATTCCAGTGTGTGTGTGTGTGTGTGTGTGTGTGTGTGTGTGTGTGTGTGTGTACACACTACATGTTCTTTATCCATTCACCTATCGATGGACACTAAGACTGCATCCATAGTTTGTCTATTGTAAATAATGCTGCAATAAACATAGGAGTGCACATATCCTTCCAAATTAGTGTTTTTGTATCCTTTGGGGAAATACCCAGTAGTACTGGACCATAGGGTAGTTCTGTTTTTAATCTTTTGCAGAGTCTCCATACTGTCTTTCACAGTGGCTGCACCAGTTTGCACTCCCACCAACAGTACACCAGAGTTCCTTTTTCTCCACACTTATTTCTCGAGTTTTGGGTTTCAGCCATTCTGACAGGTGTGAGGTGGTATCTCATTGTGGTTTTGATTTGCACTTCCCTGATGCTGAGTAATGCTGAGCATCTCTTCATGTGTCTGTTGGCCATCTGGATGTCTTCTTTGGAGAAATGTCTATCCATATCTTCTGCCCATTTTCTAATTGGATTATTTGTTTGTAAGACACTATTACTGGCTATAATCGTCATCCAATCTATTTTTATATTAACAATTTTATCTATTTTTAATAATACAAAATAATCACCCTTTCCAACAAAAATTTTTTTCCTTTAACAGATCAAAAACTTTTCAATGCCAGTGAAGTATCTTATTAAATATGCACTGACCCAAAAACCACTGCAACACACTGCCTGAACAATACTGAGGAAATAAAGAAAAGAGAAATGATACCTTACTGGGCACTTGCTGTGTGCTGGGAACCGGGCTGATTGCTTTCCTTACATTACCTCTTTCAAATCTATTAACAACAATTTGGACTACGTAATATTACCAACCTGTTCCAAATGAGGAAAAGGGGGCTCAAGAAGATTAAGTAACTTATCAAGCTTTTAGAGCTATTAAGTGAAGGACTTAGAATTTGAAATCAAGTTTGTTGTATTGTATAATTTTATTTATTTCAGCTCTGGTCGTGCCTTGTACTTCATTCTAACTTATTCTCATCCTCAAATTCAGTAAGTAAATCTTTCATTCAAAAATGTATTTCAGACACATGAGAAGAATTGTTGCCATTATGTAGGCAGTAATGAACCAGCATATTAAGATATACTCAACATATACTTTCTTCAGATAAACAAACATTATTTTTTTATCTATTAATGTTAAAATATATTATAAATTAAGTGGCAGTAGTCCTCCTTTCTTTGGAAAACATGAAGAAAACTCACCTTATGGAAAATGTTAACATTAAAACACCTTTCTTTTTAGCTATTTCAATTTATAGTTATATAAATCACTCCAATATCTATACAAATAATTTTAATATTTACTTGAGTTGAAGGTGTTCAGGGGAAAAATCACCAGAAGTTGGTTGAAAAGGAATTAGTACATGATTAGTGACCTCCATGTATGACAATGGCTAATCAAACCCTGTACATCTTTCTAAACTTTTGTACTAAAAATAAAATTGATGAGTTTGGTTTTTTTCAAGGAAAGTAACTCCTTTAAAATCATTTATTTAGGGGTGCCTGGGTGGCTCAGTCGTTAAGCGTCTGCCTTCAGCTCAGGTCATGATCCCAGGGTCCTGGGATCGAGCCCCACATCAGGCTCCCTGCTCAGCGGGAAGCCTGCTTCTCCCTCTCTCACTCCCCCTGCTTGTGTTCCCTCTCTCGCTGTGTCTCTCTCTCTCTCTGTCAAATAAATAAATAAAATCTTTAAAAAAAAAAAAAACCATTTATTTAACATTTACATATCGTATATCCATTATATAAAGCACTTGAAATTCATATATTCATTTATTCTTTCAACCTACTGGTTACCTACTGAGTCAGACACTATGTTGAATCATATGGTAGGTGCTATATATACGCAAAAACACGATCTCTCTCCTCAAGTTACTCATGACCCAGGGAGAGGGGGGCAGGAAAAAGCCATGTTCTATGTGGTGATAAATGTTATTACAAAGTACAGAAATCCAGGTGAAGCACATAAGAGAGATAGCTAATTGATGTCACCTTTCAATCAGCCATGCTTCCTATAAGATATTCAGAGCCCTGTCTTGAGGATTTAGTAGGATGAGGCAAGTGGAGAAGTAAGTGAAAATATTCAAAACACTGGGTACGGCATAGGCAAAGACAACATATTGTAGAAGCTGCAAATAGCTGTATATAGCTGGGTTTTAAGTTTGTAGAAAAAGAAAGAAGGAAAGAAAGAGAGGTTGGTAAGGTCTAAAAACAAAAATATACGCCTGTGTTTACTGCAGCATTATTTACAACAGCCAAGACATAGAAGCATTCTAAGTGTCCATCAATAGATGAATGGATAAGGAAAATGTATATACACACAATGGAATATTACACAGCCATAAAAAAGGATGAGATCATGCCATTTGAAGCAAAATGGATGGACCGAGAGGTTATAACACTGCGTGAAATGAGTCAGATTGAGAAAGATAAATACCATATGACTACACTCATAAATAGAAACTAAAAAAATGAATACACAAACAAAAACCAGAATCAGAACTATAAATACAAAGAACAAACTGATGGTTGCCAGAGGGAGGGGAGTAGAATTTGAGCAAAATTAGTGAACGGGAGAGAGAGATACAGGCCTCCAGTTATGGAATGAGTGAGTCACAGGAATAAAAAGCAGAGCACTAGGAACAGTCAATGATATTGTAATAGGGATGTAATAGGACAGATAGTGGCTACACTTGTGGTGAGCACAGCATAATGTATAAACTTGTCAAATCACCAAGTTGTACACCTGAAACTAATGTAACATTGCATGTCAACTACACTCAAATAAAAAGAAAAAAAGAAAAAGAAAGACAAAAAGCTTCAGGGGCTACACTAACAATTACTGGTTTTGCATGATAATGTGGAACAAAGCAATATCAAGGGGGTGCTGTCAGTGCAAAGAGAGTGCCCATTTGGTTACTAAGGACATGCCGGAACATTTCTGGACATCTGTAAGTACTGGGTGGTACAAAATTTGAGAAGCCAACTACTAAAATTGAGTCATTTTAAACAATATTCCCTAAATCAGATGTAAACAAGCAGATTATCTTTGGGACACCATGCTCTCTAAGTTACTTTGCTTATTAGCATGTTTGCCCAAGAAATAAGTAGCTGCTACCACCCCCAGTCCTTATGTTTACAACACAATGTTAATATGGGTCAGTTTTAGAGAGGAATTATTCTATTCAACAAGAAATCTTTTGAGGATACTCCCAGTTCTCACCCATTCCAATCTTAAACCAATTCCAGAAAAGGTGGGCTGAAAGGTTTCAAAGAAGATGGAGCTATTACATCAAGAAGATCAGGCACAATAGATTTTAAACAAAATTATCCAGTAAATGAGGATGCTTTTGTCTTTCCTACTTCCTTCCAGCATTTCCCAATGCTCTTGGCTGAGGGTTGACTCCCAAATGGTTCCTATATGATAACACCTGAGACCCTCTCTAAAAATGGGCCCAAACTGCCAATCCCTTCTTTACCTTTATTCTGTCCCATCCAAAATTTTATTTCCTGAGTAAAGTACCTCTTTAAAACTGCATCCAAAGAAGTCTCAGGCATTACAGTATTACATTTTTGTGCTCTACTTGAAAATGTACCTGCCCTTATTCACAGCTGTTCATCAAACCCCTTGCGTATTCTTTATCTTCCAACACTCTGTACCTGAGCATATTCTTCTTATTAAAAAGACAACCCAAAACAAAAAACTTTTTCCCTCTAGGTTCCCAGCTTATCAAGAGAAGTGTCACCTGTCATTTTAATCTCCTAATGCAGCAAAGAATTGTAACATCCAGCCTACTCTCTCTACATAGCCTTTCTCTTTCGAAGTGGGAAGAAACATACCTTTGTAGCTACAGCCCCCTTCATCCTGCTGGCTAAGGAAGGGGAGAGAATTAGGCATCACTGCAACAGACTGAAGTTTCTCTACAGAGAACAGGCTTCTTGTTTCTCCATTCAATGACAGTGAGGGCCTGGGTGTTTTGAGTGATCTCTGCTAAAAGGTTTATGTGTTAGGAGTTGGGCATAGACAAAACCAATGCCAAGAAGCACTCTTCCTGCCAATACAAAAGTCATCCTCATTGAAAAGGCTGAAAGATGGACATAGAGTCCTAGGAACAGTCAATGTTCAGATGGTGCAACTGTCTCTCTTAACAGGAGAACCCATCGCATCCTACACGCTGAAGGTTCCTTTGGATACTGACAGAGGGAGGGACACACAGAATCCCAGCTTCATCCTCCCAACCCCCATTCTTAAAGGGGCAGCATCTAAAATCAGTCTTTCCTCTCAAATGCTCACCAGAATTGACTAGGAAACATGAATTAAGTCACTTAGAGAAAGCAATAGCTATTTATGCCTATTTAAAACTGCAGAACAGTAATACCATTAAAATGTATCAAAAAATAACCACCATGTATGTATTATGTGCCAATTATGAAATGCTTCGCAGATATTAGTTCTAATTTTACCATAAACTCTACAAGACAGGAGAAATTATTCACCATTTTCAGATTCAGAGACTGAGGCTCAATAACTAAATGACTTCTTGAGGTGACAGCTAAGTGAAGCCAAGATTAAAACCCATGTTTATATACGATGAATCACTAAATTTTACCCCTGAAACTAATAATACACTATATGCTAACTAGATTTAATTTAAATAAAGAATTTTTTTTTTAAAGATTTTATTTATTTATTTGACAGAGAGAGACACAGTGAGAGAGGAAACACAAGCAGGGGGAGTAGGAGAGAGAGAAGCAGGCTTCCCGCCGAGCAGGGAGCCCGATGCGGGGCTCGATCCCAGGACCCCGGGATCATGACCTGAGCCGAAGGCAGACGCTTAATGACTGAGCCACCCAGGTGCCCCTAAATAAAGAATTTTTTTAAAAAATTTGTTTATCTGATTCCAGAGTACATTGTGTGATGATTGATAGAGATAGATTGATACATAGATAGATACATAGATAGATGATAGATAGCTAGATAGATAGATACGTAGAGGGAAAGGGGGAAGGGGGAGGAGTTGTAGAGAGGGGAGAGACAGAGACAGAGACAGAGAGAAAAGAGTGAACAATGTCTTTGGGGACCTCTGAGACCAGCCACTAAAAATGGAAAAACAAAACAGGTTTTGATACATGTCACACTAAAAACTAAATAAAGATGCTGTTAGATAAATCAATTACTATTCACCCTCTGTGAGTTGAAAAGTAACAAATCTTTCTGCTTTGGACATGAAACTGATTTCAACAAGGAAAGTACTGGTTCTTTCCAAATTGCAAAGTCTTTTATTTAAAGACACACTAAGAAGCTAGGCAATAAGACAGGCTACATGGGGAAAATATAGAAAATGCACCTTTTGACTTTATTCATTTAGTCACTCAGTTAATCAATAACAATATCCACTGTATGTCCACTGTGTTCCAAACTCTGCCATAGATGCCCATATAAAATAAGTAACAACTCCCCAGCCATGGGAAGTTAACAGTTTTATTCTGGGAACAAGAACATAAATAATTAATTGTTTCATACAGTGTATGCTAACAGAGGTAGAAATAGAATTCTGTGGGATTCTGGGGGAGTAGCTTTAACTCTTTCTAAGGGAAGGGGGAAAGATTTTGCTGAACATATGATTTTGGAGACACACACACTCATTTTAAAAAAAAATAAATAAAATATAAAAAAAATAGGAGTGAAAAGATGTCACAAAACTGAAAACACATACAGGATACTTTTCAGATGGACATTAAGCTATCTTGACTCATGACCTTATTACTCCATGCCTGCTTATATGCAGCTATCTTCCATCTGACCTTATTTGTAGTCTTTTCCTAACCTGATCACTCAACAATCCATCACTACCAGATTGTTAAAGCAATGCCTTCACCAGTTTACCTCCTGCTCAAAAGTTGCTAAACAATCTCAGCTATTTTCTGTTAGAAACACCACCAAAATATGAGACCCCACCTGAAATTCTATAACTTCCCTTCCTATGACTACCACGGATGTCATGAAGACATCTTCCTTTCTTCCATATTTTCAACCACTCTCTATGTACTGAGTTGAAAATCTTTAAGCAAAACAAAAAGAATTTTCTTTTCACCTCTGCTTTAGATTTTAGGGTCAATGCCACCTCATCATGGAAATCTCTGACCCCACACTCTTCATATCAATACCCCCCGCTATATCCTTTTACGACTTCAAGTTCTTTCCCTATAAACATATTTGACATGGCTTATGACTAAATTTTTGTGTAATTGTTCAATTAATACCTATAGAAGAATACGCTTTATGTTATATGTTTTTATTTCTTCCTGAAACTCTGAAAATTTGTACAACAATTGGCACAGGTAAGAGCAACTAGATAACTTTTTGAATATACCACTAAGTGAATCCTGCCCACTGTACACATCTTACTGTAGCTGTGTACCATACCAACGTGTACCCATTTTGTGCCACCACCTAATGTCTCCTCACTGCTGCAGTCCTGAGCTCCTGGAAGACTCTCCCCAATTTTTCTCTAACCAAATTGTGTAAATCCTTCAAAGTTCTGGGAAAGTTGTATAAAGCCTCTTATTTCATTAATCTCTTCTTTCTGATTTGCCATACAATTTGCACTAAAGTTGAATAACGATAAAAGAGGAGCTTCTGTATGTTTTATTTTATTTTCAGTAACATTTTTCTGATTCATAATCTTTTACCCAGTGATGATAATATCCTCCATAAACAATTTTTACAGCACCCAAAATTTAAAAATATTTTTATTGAACAATCTTTTTTTTTAAAGATTTTATTTATTTATTTGAGAGAGAGGGAGAGCTTGGGGTGGGGGAGAGGCAGAGGGAGAAGCAGATCCCTGTTGAGCAGGGAGCCCAATGCGGGACTCGATCCCAGGACCCCAAGATCATGACCTGAGCCAAAGGCAGACGCTTAACCAACTGAGCCACCCAGGCCCCCGAACAATCTTTAATTAAACTAAAATTTCAATTTTGATTTAGCGCATTTTTGCAATTGACATCAGGAAATGACCCAAACTACATATAATAAGAGTATAATGCAAGAAGTACTAGAAGACTAAGAGGGCCCTAAAGGACCCTGATAGGCTAATAAGCTCCCCTCTAGCAGAGATAAGATACCAGAGCACAGAGGAAGAGGGAGATAGAATGGTGCCCTGGAAGTAGAAAGGTTTAAGTAATCTCCCCTCCTCAATTCTATCAAGTGGAGGGAGAAAGGATGCTATAGCAGATGGAAATGACAATGCTGGTCCAACTGAGGGGCTTCCTGGGAGACAGTGAATGGTAACATCAAAACTTTAGGACCAGAGAGGAAAAGCTAGAGTAGATGATGCTGAACAGAGGTAGAAATGTAGAAATAAAAAGGAAATATGGTCAATTCCAAGATTCAGAACTTGCAGCATGAATTCCTAGAAAGGCTAAGGGTCTAGACAGAAAAGCAAGTGTCTTCCAAAGCATAGAAGGAGAAAGAACAAATGTTTTGAGTTCAATGCATTTACAGGTTGAAGTTTGTACAGAATTGTTCAGTTGTCCAATTGTCCAGACACAGAATTGTGTGTTTGCTACCCATTTCGTGTTTGGTATATGTTTCAGAGAATCTTTTCTGTAGTTAAGCCAATTCATAAAATTTTGTGGCATAAAGCTAGAGGAATAGGCAACCCAACAATAATCCCATGACACCATGTATAAATTAAATTATTGCCTAGTAACATTAAAAGAACAGCTTAAATTAGAGGTGATGATTCTTTTATTTATTTATTTTTAAGAATTTATTTATTTGACAGAGAGAGACACAGCGAGAGAGGGAACACAAGCAGGGGGAGTGGGAGAGGGAGAAGCAAGCTTCCTGCCGAGCAGGGAGCCCGATGCGGGGCTCGATCCCAGGACCCTGAGATCACTACCTGAGCCGAAGGCAGACACTTAATGACTGAGCCACCCAGGCACCCTGATGATTCTTTTAATACTGAAAAATTTTGACCAAGAATCCAAAGGGGGAGTTGATTACATAGCAAAAAAAACCTCTTTTTCTCTCATTTGACACATGAAATTTAAAGTTTTCAACTCTACTTGCTATTTACGGGAAAACTAGAGGTTGTAAATCTTTATGAAGTAATGACAGTTAATATTTTAAACATATAATTCAACATCCATGGCCTGTACAGATCAGAATTAAAGGTATACAAAATACTTTCAGGAAAAAAAAAGGAGAGAAAAAGTTAACTCATGAAGGGAGAGAAAGAAATAAAGAAACACAGAAAGAGAGAGAAAGATTAGGAAAACAGACAATTCAGTGGAACAGGCAAAAGAAACTCATAAAATGGGATGACAGAGAAGCACAGAAAGATCAAGATTAGGGGAGAGAGGGGCGCCTGGGTGGCTCAGTCGTTAAGCGTCTGCCTTCGGCTCAGGTCATGATCCCAGGGTCCTTGGATCGAGCCCCGCGTCGGGCTCCCTGCTCCACGGGAAGCCTGCTTCTCCCTCTCCCTCTCCCCCTGCTTGTGTTCCCTCTCTTGCTGTGTCTCTCTGTCAAATAAATAAATAAAATTAGAAAAAAAGAAAAAAAGATTAGGGGAGAGAATTCTGAGAAACTGAGGGCTGGGTGGGGGTGGTGGTGGGACCTGTGTCACTGGGTTAGTCAAGCTGACAGTCATTGGAGTGGGTGATTCACAGAATCATCACCCATTGTCTCTATTTCTTTGAAATGTTAATGAGCCAAAAGTCTAAAATGAATAGCTAGTCCAAAAAGCACAAGACGATTTGAATGGATAGCTTAAGGCAAAATTACAAAAAAAAAAAAAAAAATACACTCAGCCTCCTTTCTTGTTCCTCTTTATTTTTTCAGCTTTCGCATTTTTGCCTTCTCTTGTTTGGCACATCTACCTGCTCTCTGGCATCTTTCCTGAGATAGTCTTGGTTTCAACTACCTACTAACATATTTCAGCTAAGGTTCTAACTAAAAATCAAAGTATACTCTCAGGCGCCTGGGTGGCTCAGTTGGTTAAGCGACTGCCTTCGGCTCAGGTCATGATCCTGGAGTCCCTGGATCGAGTCCCGCATCAGGCTCCCTGTTCGGCAGGGAGTCTGCTTCTCCCTCTGACCCTCCCCACTCTCATGTGCTCTCTCTCATTCTCTCTCTCTCAAATAAATAAATAAAATTTAAAAAAAAAAAAAATCAAATTATACTCTCAAATATACTACTTTCCAGAGGTATGTGTATTTTTAAGACGAGACCTCTAATACATCCAGTAAATTGAAGAATAGGATGCAGTAGGCCCGGGAGTTAGTGGTAAACAGGCACTACCCTTTGAAGCTCAGGGCAGCTCTCAAGAAGCCAGCGAGTAGCGTGGCAGGGAGAGCCTGGGTCAGGTACCAGGTGTGAGGAACCATGGGAAGCAAGATGTTTTGGTGAATGCAGAAAGAGTGGGAGTAAGGTGTTCACTGCTCCACACTGTCCGTATTGCCTTATAGATTGCTCTCACCTGGTGCTTCTGCTGAGACGTTTAGTTGCATGTAGTGAGATTAAAGTGACACGTGGGGATAGAAGGCATGGTACCTTGAGGTCAGCCACCACCTCTTAGGTTGTGACACCCATTTTATTTATTTATTTTTTAATTTCATAGGGAAAACAGTGTTTGGCACAGAGCAGAAGCAAGGGAGAAGGAAGGGAGGGAGGGAAGGCAGGAAAAAGGATTGCTTATTCAGAACTGAATAAATGATATCATGGCATATAAACCTCTAGTTTAGAGACTCTACCCCAAATGGGATAGTCTGTTTGCACGTGGAAAGATTAAGTATGTCATCTTGCCCTCATGAAATTATAGTAACTTTGTATATCCCACCAAAGAAAATTAGGCAGTATCCTAAGAATTTTCACCAGTTCAGTATCTTAAAGGATACTTTAGAATTTATTATTCCAGGTGGGATATACATCTTTACACAAATCTCAGAGTTGAAAAAAAAAGCATAAACTATAGTGTCTCAGGATTATAATTTGAAGCATTCAGACCTCTCATCAAGAAAGCCGTAATTACTGTGAGTAGCATTTTCTCTACCACTTCATTATACTGCCAACACAGTATCACTGTCTTAGGAGAGATTATTAAATATTGACATAGGTAATATGCGCCTAACACTTTGTAGGTATTGCTTCAATGTTCAGAACAGTTTTACAAGGTAGGCACCATTTTATCTCCACTGTTACTGAGGAGGAAATGTCATTTAGAGAAATTGTACTACTTGCTCAAGGTAACAAGGCTAGTTGGTGATACGGTCATGGTTTAAACCCAGATCTGGTTTGTCTAAGCTCTGGGCCACAGCTACATTCTGAGCATTTTATCACCTACATCAATATATTTCCAATTCTGTCCAATGAAAGCCCCAGGCTTTTAAGGAGCTACCTCTAGAGCCAACACACAGGGATAAAAAGTTGAAGGGGACAGCGGCATAATAGTCTTTCTTAAATGCAAACCAAGGAGCTCTGCTTAAATGTATTTTAAAAGTTTAACTCCAGATTATAATGTAACTTGAAGAAATAGTTCTACTGCTAATAGGAAGGGGGAAAAAACAACTTTGAGAACCACTGATCTAGATTTTCAAAATTTGACTTTTTTCCATGATACCCTTGAATTATTGAAGAGCTGTGAGCACCAGAACCATATGGGGTTCATCAAGAACTAAAGAGGAAGGAAAAACACCATTTCACCTCTGCATTAATAGAAAATGAACCTTACAGGCAGCTGATCAATAATTAAAAATGAAAACAAGTGCTCTCTAACTTACTTGTAGGCTACAGCCCAATTCTGAAATAATACACACATACACACACACACAAAAATAAATACATGGGTCACTGAAATATTTCATTCTTATTCTACATTACCAATTCCAAAAATTTGTCAATTTAAAAAATACAAATTTGATTTTATATTTCGGGTGAACTCCACCAAATTTTCACCAACAGAAAACTGCTTTCCTACTGGCTAAACCATTTTTATTGACTATGAATTGATTTCCATCCTTGACCATGTCTCCTTGCCCCTCCTGCTTTCATTGTCCTTTTCTGTAAAAGATGCCAAAGAAGAGTAAAGAGGAAGGGATATGGATTCCTATTTCTTTAATCCCTGGTGAAAAAGTGTTATACCTTCACCTACAATTCTCTAATCAACTAAGTTAGTCTATTCATTCTAAATACCTGGAAATGCAGTATTTGACATCAGGAGCCCAGATTTTAATACTGGTTTTGTCACTACACTTGACTACGTCATTTAATCCCTCTGAGTTCTCTGAAATTAGGGTTAATAAATTTCTAGTGAGCAACAAAAGGGATATTGGTTGAAAGTTCTTTTGTATATCAAGCAAATATCATTTATCATTGTGATCACAGGTGAGAAATTAGAAACTAGTTATTTCACAGAGTTATAAAATCAAAATATCCTAAATTTAACACAAGATATTTCATGATTTTATGTCCAGGTGTTAGGGAACTGATCTCATTATGTTATGATGATTACAAGTAAGAAATTTTGTCTAGAGTGATGATTATAGTAACATATGACTTATAATTAATCTTATAAAAAGTAAAAGTATCATTCATAAATACTGTATATGAATCAATACTGGGATTGTCTTAGCTTAAGAACAAAGAGTCGATAGATTCATTTTTTATCTTCTACTCTAAAAGTTTTAACAATGATAAATTGGAAAAACGTTTGCTCTAAAATATTTGTAATATAAATAACATTTATCTCAAAATGTTTCTATTCAAACTTTCTTGTACTAAATTACATTCTACAAGCCTAGAGCAATCTTCCTATCTAATCATATATTTGAATTTTACTAGACTATAATACTAAATAGGAAAATGCATAAAGCTAACAGGTAAAATAAGGGCCACAAATTTGAATGTAAATTTTCACAGCACCACAGGGGCACAGAACTGATAGCATAGCTCAAAGCAAATCTTGGTTCGCATCTGTGAAAAGGAAAAAGCAAGTTTACTCAGCCATATATTGAACAAATAGTCCTTTATGTGCATATGTTATGATATTGCAAGATGAAGTATGCACCCATCTTCAGGAGGTCATTTGCCCAGCCCACTTTGTGGTTTTCTTTGTTGAAGTGAAGAACATGGATTTGTGTTAAGAGGATATTTTTTCATCTGTTTTTCTTTGTGGTCAAAGTCTGAAATACTGCTTATAGAAATTGGAATGGAGTTTCTGGCAATAAGAAAAACAGCTAATACTTTACCGAGTACATACTATATGCTAGGCACTATGCTGAGTGCTTTACATATGGATATCAATAATAGCAAACAAATAATAGTTATTAAGTGCTGGTCAGAGATCTAAGCACTTTTTATACGTTAACTTGTGAAATTCTCACACCACACTTTTGAATTAAGTGCTATTGTTAACCCCATTTTACAGATCAAAAAACAACCTTTTCCCTGGTATCATAGCTAGCGGAACAAGGATGTGTACTTAAATTGCCCGGGTCCAAAGCCTGAGAACTTAATCTCAAGGGCTATGTTGCCATCCTATGGACCCCTCCTAAGTAGGGTTACATGGGGATAACAGAGGACGTGAGACACAATGTTAGCTAAACCTAGAAAGGAACCATCAACAGGATCAAGTCCAAGCTCTATTCTGAGTGAGACTGATATTTACCCAAGGTCCAAAGTCAGATTGAGTCAAGGCAGAAGGTATAGCCATGCGTCCTAATCATAAATATGGCCCCTTCTACTTTATATGTTAAACTCTTGAGAAAAAATTATCATTGATATTTTAAGCACATTTCCCAAGTTTACTAAAAAACCAAACTTGTACTTACACTTTCATCTCTAAAGCAATATTGACCAAATGTCATTGATATTTAAAATTCTTTTTCAGGGGCACCTGGGTGGCTCTAGTCTTTGGGCGTCTGCCTTCGGCTCAGGTCATGATCTCCAGGTCCTGGGATCAGTCCCACATCGGGCTCCCTGCTCCGCAGGAAGCCTGCTTCTCCCTCTCTCACTCCCTCTGCTTGTGTTCCCTCTCTCGCTGTGTCTCTGTCAAATAAATAAATAAAATCTTAAAAAATAAAAATAAAAAAATAAAATTCTTTTTCAGAGTTGTAACCCTGACTAAGGATGGTGAAAACAAAACATTTCATTGACCAGAAAAAAATGTATCATTAAATGTTTATATTCTGAAACATATATTCAACAAATTTCTTCAAAGTTGAAGCTAAAAATGAAATTACTAAAATCCATTTACCATCCTAAGCTTGACACTTAACACTATAAAAATTTCCAGAGCTCACAGTGAAACAAAAGGCATAAAACCTCTATGGTTGGCGGAAGACCTAAGTGTTTACTGTACCTAAGTAGATAGGACAATTTGCTTGGTAGATACTGCAAACAGAGAATCAAAAGAGTGTAGTAGCCAATTATTTGTGAAACGGGGAAGAGGGATCAAGTTTAAAGTCTGCATCCTGGGAGACACAGAAGATACAGATACAATGAACAGAATTAGGAATCTTGTGGAAGTGTTGATCTGGGAACAAACAAGTACAGTTTCAAGCCTCTTAAATTTGTAGTGTGGTAATCTAAATTGGCATAGCAGATAGTAGAAAAAAAGAATAGAAAGGTATTCTTTTCTTTTTTCTCCATTCTACTTCTTAAATCTGTCTCTGTACTACTATGTTCTTTGAAAATACCTATTTTTTATAAAATCCCAGATTTCTACTATTTGCGGTACTTCAAATGGATTAGTAGCCCTCTAAAGAGATCCAGATTTTAGCTTATTTGGCAGTGTCAAACATCTATTCCTTTTTATGCATTGCTATAGTGTTTTTCCCCCTGTGGTATTTTTGTATGAAAAGTACAGCTTTCTAATAAGTTATTTGTTTTTCAGACATTACTTCTATCATAATCCTCCTTAAAGTACCCCAACTCTCTTAATATTATCTCAAAGCCTATTTTTTTAACTTAGTGAGTTCTAATATGTTCTTGAGCCAGATCCTAAGTGTTACCATATTGCAATCACTTGAGTCCAATTAGAAAGAATAAGGATGTAATAGACAATCAAAATGCTGGTTTTCTCAAGAGACTATATATTTGAATAGGGAAAAACCTATAAATCCTTTACCCTCTATCACATAGTCTTCCAAGCGGGGTGTATAAGGCACTTTTTTGAGAAACAAAGATAAAACATGTATGTTCACGTAAAATATTTTAAAATATGCCTATTTAGGGCGCCTGGGTGGCTCAGTTGGTTAAGCGACTGCCTTCGGCTCAGGTCATGGTCCCAGAGTCCTGGGATTGAGTCCCACATCGGGCTCCCGGCTCAGCGGGGAGCCTGCTTCTCCCTCTGACCCTCTCCCCTCTCATGCTGTTTCTCTCTCTCAAATAAATAAATAAATAAATAAAATCTTTTTTTAAAAAAATGCCTATTTAGTATACATACATAATATTTTAGTTCAATATTTCATGTTTATAATTTTAATATGTATTTAACATAAATACATACATGTTATTTTTATACATACATGTTAGATTTGCCTGAATTTTTTTATACTGATAAGGTATGCAATAAAAAAATTACATTACCACTCTAGAGGATATTAGGATATCAATATGCACCATCTGACATTCTTCTCTTATAAAGGAATACACCAAATTTACTTATACAATTAACACTGAAAAACACAGGTTTGAACTGTGCCGGCCCACTTATCAGTACAGTACTTTCGATGTATCTTCTTTTCCTTACAGTTTTCTTAATTAATATTTTCTTTTTTTCTATATTACTGTATTGTAAGAATACAGTATATAATGCATATAACATGCAGAATATGTGTTAATCCACTGTTTATGTTATCGGTAAGGTAACAGTTCAGCAGTAGGCTATTAGTAATTGAGTTGGGGGAGTCAAAAGTCATATGTGGATTTTCAACTGCATGAAGTGTTGGCACCCCTAAACCCCATATTGTTCAAGGATCAACTATATATCAAGAGTTTATGCATTATTTAAGAGAGAAAAAGAGAAAATACTAGAATTTATTCATCTGCCTATCCACCTACTGATACAGTTGCTCAGTTGGTTAAGCATCCGACTCCCGATTTCAGCTCAGGTCATGATCTCAGGGTCATGAGATCAAACCCTGCATCAGGCTCCATGATCAGCGGGGAGTCTGCTTGAGATTCTTTCCCTTTCCTCTGCCCCCCCCATTTGTTTACTCTCTCCCTCTCTAAATAAATAAAATCTAAAAAAAAAAAAATCTTTTTTTTTTAATCTATCTTCTTACTAAGGGAAAACATAATATCCTTATTCATAACTTTATCATTTGTAGGTCAAAAAAAATTCCTTGCACATATGATATGCCTGGTTAGTTTTGTTGAATAAATAATATGAATTGACCTCATTGGTATAGCTTCCTTAGAAAGAAATTGGGACAATAAATGTAAAGCCATGTACTCAGATGCTAGCTTAATGCAAGACCTTTTTTAAGTGTTAAAGTTAGTCAACAGTGGAATGAAAAACCACCTTGGGTAGGGAGTTTCCATCTTTGAAACCGTTCACATAGAGCCTGACAACCCACTGTCAGAGATGTGATGCAGGGGGAGTGGCTACCTGGTTGGGTAAGGAGTAAATGAGGCAGCCTCTGAAGTATTTCCAACTCCAAGATATTGTGATGCTAGATTTATATTTTTTAGAGACATTCTGAAAATGCCCTAGTGAAAAACCAGATTAAATACTATTACTTATGACACTATTATTTGTACCCAGTATTATTTTTCAATGGTCTAAAACTGCAAATACAAGCAACTCTACTCCACATTAATGGAGAATACTTGTATGGAGAGTCTTTCAGAGTAGAGAATCCAAAAGTCAAGAGGCTGGCAGAAGTATGAGCAGTACTGAGTAGGCATCACAAAAGCAAAAAAAAAAATATAATAAAATCAGTCTGAAATAACCTACAGAAGTAAAGTATAGCTGAGATCTTTCTGCATACAGAATTTTTTCCTTTACTTTATAGGTATTTCTTCCTGAGGCCCATTCTCCAGTTAAGCAAACACAAAATACATTTAGGAAGCACTAACATAAGAAACAGAAAATAGTAACTCAGATCAGGAGACAAATCTCTGCAGTATTGCCTTAATTAGCCCTACCAACACTGATCCTTCATTCCTAAGACTTTATCTCCAAAGCATCGTTATTAAGTTTATATTTTACTTCTTTGTTCTTTTACTACATAACTGGTAGTTATTCTAATGTTGGTTCATGCTTGCCATGTTTCTTTTCTCCCTCAGGTGGATTATAGGCTATTTAAAGAGAAAGACTTTGTCTGGTAATTAACTTCCCCCCAAATCAATGGAATGTTGAAAATGGTTAACATTTTCTCCACCTGAAATTCCCTCTCCCTTCTCCCAGATTGTCTGAACCCTTTCATGATACAGGGCCAGCTACTGTGCGGAGTCTTTCATAGGTTCTATAGCCCTTATTAACAACTTCTCTGAACTCTTACGGTGTTTATTTTCTCTACCACTACTTGGAGCTAAACACACACCACCTTGTTCTTGGCAACACCTCTCCTGTCTGAGCCAAAAAGATGATCCTTCTGCTGGAGAGAAAGCAGGAAAACACTGTGAACCCCTGATAAGCTTATTTGTCTTCCTCAGTATGTAAGTAACTTTGAGGAACCAAAAAGTATTGTCCGGAATCTAGAGTGAGGGACAAAAGGTTTTAGTAGGATGAAGATGATATCCTGACACTACCACTCAGTCTAATCATATCACATTAGAATAAAGCTGCATTAGCTATCTTTTTAGTTCTACCACAGTGATAGAACTAATCAGGTAGGCCTTAGACTAGGAAGAAAAAAAACCTCAGTAAAACCTTACACAAAGTCAAAGGTAGAGGTTATTGAGAGCTCTCCAAGGTACCAAAGGATTATAACCACTTGATCTACCCACCCAATGACAAGAATCCTGTTTCTCGGTGTTCTTCAAGAGATATAATTTATTTACTTGTCTATTTATGACTTCCACAATTACGATGTTAGACATCTGCTTTAATCTGAATCCTACTATACCTGGCAAACTGCTACAGTGCACCTATTTTCCTGACCTAATTATGACATGTTCTTGCACTAGCCTAGCCAGCTACACTGTGGACCAGCAACAAAATTTACAGGCCAAATTTCAAATAGGTATTTTAAAAAAAGTTGAATCTCCCCAACATTAATGAAAACTCTTAAAAGAGAAATTGTGCCACTGAGTATCAATAAATGTTTATTGATGGTGACTAATTAATTTTTCTTTGACTTCTATGTATACAGTCTAGTGCAGGTCTTGTCATGAGTGACCACTCAGTGAAGTCTTGTTAGCTGACTGAACTAAACTGAAGAATACAAACCTGGGGCTTGAATGATGCCTGCAAATGAACCAAAAAAAGCACATTTAGTGCCTGTATCTCTCTGAGTATATTGTCTATATAACTAGCCTTCCAAACAAGATCTGGACAGACTTCCAGCTTAGATTTACGTTAGTGCTATACAGTAGAATAAAATAAAAAAAGAGTATGGTTACATGTGTAAATAACTAATTGTCCGTGTTTCCATATGCAAAAGAATTCCCATAGAAAACTGGTTTGCAAAGGACTGCACAAAGGATGTGAAATATTGAAAATAATTTTCTAGGGGTGTCTGGGTGGCTCAGATGGTTAAGCGTCTGCCTTCGGCTCAGGTCATGATCCCAGAGTCCTGGGATCGACCCCCACATTGGGCTCCTGGCTCAGCAGGGAGCCTGCTTCTCCCTCTGCCTCTCCCCCTGCTCATGCTCTCTCTCTCTCTCTCTCTCTCTCTCTCTCTCTCTATATATATATATATATATATATATACACCTGTGCCTCAAATAAATAAAATCTTTTAAAAAAAAGAAAAAAGAAAATTTAAAAAAAGAAAATAATTCTCTAAAAAGCATTTGCTGAACCATCACATAAACTTGCAAGAGACATTTAAATAACTCTATGCAAACTGTAAACTTACTCTAAAGATTTATTTTTAAATAAATTAGGTATCAGTCCCTTAATTAATGATTTCTAGGTTAGGAAAAGCACTAATACACTTAGTTGTCATTGCAATAATATCAAAATAAAATATGTAGCAGACTACTAGCCCCAGGCAATGCCACTGAAAGTTTTCATCGGTATTAAACAGGTCATCAAAACTATATGTCATCATATTAGGAAGCATTTGAATGTGAAAATAGTAAGTACTTTTACCATTAATTTAAGAATGTAATAACACTAAAAAGCAGCAAAAAACTTAAAAATGGTGTTTTCAATGTTATATTTTCATTAAAAAATATAAAATTATCTAATTGTGACATCCTATAGCATTTTATTTTTTATAATTTATTTTTTTACTTATAGATCACAGTCTATATCACAAAACCTTTTAATTATTATTATACACATTTGTATCTTCCTTAGCACACAGTAGGCCCTCAACTGATACTGGACAGAGAGAGAGAGATGGCATTCTCCACTAATTTAAAATCATGATCCGTTGACACATTTATAATACAGTATCATTTGAATCTGATAATGCTACTTATTTCCAAAACATACCCTTAAGTTGAATTATTTGGAAGACCATCTAGGATGTTGATTGTCACTGTAAAACAGTTTCTAGGTGCTCAAATATTTTTGAAAAGGGATATTAGAATATGAACCTCATATTAGAAATGTCTTGTAAGATTTCTGTTTGTGTCTGCACAAGCAAAGTAAAGCACAAAACTGAAATACTGAATCGTGAAACCTATTTGGTCAGAATCTACTGTATTATACAAGTCAAAACCACATACTCTTTAGGCAAAAGTCTTTGTCTTACTTTCACTAAAACAGCTAAATAGGTTGCATTACAAGAGTAACAGTAAAATAAGAAGCAAATTTCACCTCGAAGAGTCTATGATCTATGGAGAGCTATATAAAAAATAGCCAGATCCACAGGTGCCAGTATGTAAATGGTTTTAAAATACAACTGGAATAGGGGCGCCTGGGTGGCTCAGTTGGTTAAGCGACTGCCTTCGGCTCAGGTCATAATCCTGGAGTCCCGGGATCGAGTCCCACATCGGGCTCCCTGCTCGGCAGGGAGTCTGCTTCTCCCTCTGACCCTCTCATGCTCTCTCTGTCTCATTCTCTCTCTCAAATAAATAAATAAAATCTTTAAAAAAATAAAAAATAAAAATAAAAAAAATACAACTGGAATAAATCAGTTAACTCTGATTTCCACATGCAAGTTTTTATATACTTGGTGAAATGTAAATGGTTCTTAGAAAGCACTCTTGGATAGAAATTTTCTTAAATCCTACTAATAGTGGGTTATCTCCATTAAGCTTTTCTGCACTTCAGTAGTTGCTCTCACCTGAGCTTCTCAACCCCAAAAATGGATTGTATAGAGATTTTTACTAGGAAAGAATGACTCATTTTATTTTATAATTTCCCAAGGAGTTCTCTGGTTCCATCATAAATGAAGTTTTAAAAACAAGAAAATCGGGCGCCTGGGTGGCTCAGTTGGTTAAGCGACTGCCTTCGGCTCAGGTCATGATCCTGGAGTCCCTGGATCGAGTCCCACATCGGGCTCCCTGCTCAGCAAGGAGCCTGCTTCTCCCTCTGACCCTCCCCCCTCTCATGTGCTCTCTCTCTCTCTCATTCTCTCTGTCTCAAATAAATAAATAAAATCTTAAAAAAAATAAAAATAAAAATAAAAAAATAAAAACAAGAAAATCTATAGAAGCACTGGAGACATTTTGCTATTTCCACATTACTGACTATGCTTGAACAAGAGTAAATTGAGTTAGCAAGACAGTATGATTCCATATGCAATTTTTGGCCACAGAAAATCAGTTGTTTACTACCAACACTGAATATATGTAGAATAAATTCAAAGACTATTAGTTTATAGAAATGCTAAATTACTATCCTGACTATGGTAACCACATATTACATGTTGACCTTTTATTAGGTAGTTTTTATTTTTAACACATCAATATTGAACAAATTGTAGGCTAAGTCTAGTGGATACGATCCCCTTTTCCAGATTTATTTTAATACTTCATTAATTGATATAGAAATTGATAAATTAATTCAGTATACATATAAAAAAGCTTTTATATGCTCAAAGCAATAAAAGAAGTTGGTTATCCAAGGACAATAAATTTCCTGCTCTCAAATCTTTGCTCTCATATTCAACAGTCTGACAGAAGATGCCAAGTCTGGAAACCCCAAAACAGCAAAGAAGTGTTTGTATGGGCACAATCTAAATTCTTGAGAACCATCCTCCAGCCTTCTTGCTTGAAGCCAATGCTCCCTACGCCAGCTAGTCCTGCTCCCCATCCCACCCCCACCCCATTTGCATTTTTTTCTCTGCAAGAACACCCAACAGAGCCTACACTCTCCTTCAATAGCTGTCCTATGTATTCTGCCTCTTGGAATCTCAACACCTCCTTCCACTCAAGTCTGACTTGGGGTTGAAAGTAAGCTGCATTATTGTGCTCCTTATTCATTTATTTCTGACCCAAAATCAAAGGGTGAAGTCCTTGTGGTTTTAAGTGTTTTACCACTAGAAAACTGCAAATATAGGAAGCTTATGGAATCTACAAAATTATTGATTATTTCATTACTTCTTACAATATCCTATATTTCTTATTTCTCTTGTATGGTATCTCTTGGCTAAGACATTTCATCCTGTTTATTTTTAGATGTTCTTTGCCCTTTTTCCTCTCACTGACTGGATTGCACTTGATATTGTCATTCACAATTGTGCCTAAAAAATTATCTGTGCAATTTATATCTCTAATATCTGTACTCTTCCTTCCACTAGAGGCAGTTATATTGGAGAGGCATTACAATGTGAATGTATTTAACACTACTGAACTGTATACTTAGAAATACGTAAGATCGTAAATTTTATGTTATGGGTATTTTACCACAATTAAATTTAAAAAAAAAAAAACTATGTCAGTAAAGAGCAATGAATGAAATGAAGATGATTCTCTCAGATTTGAAAATTCAAAATCCAAAGCATCATCTTAGGAATAGCAGGGCCTTACATATGGGTTATCTCTTTTTTTTTTTTTTAAGATTTTTTATTCATTTATTTGACAGAGACACAGCAAGAGAGGGAACACAAGCAGGGGGAGTGGGAGAGGGAGAAGCAGGCTTCCCGCTGAGCAGGGAGCCCGATATGGGGCTTGATCCCAGGACCCTGGGATCATGACCTGAGCCGAAGGCAGATGCTTAACAACTGAGCCACCCAGGCGCCCCATATGGATTATCTTTAAATACAGGGGCCCACTGGCATTTCTGAATGAAGAGCAGCCTCTGCACTGGCTACAATGGTGATTTACCTTTGCTTTTACCTATTTCAAGTACATCAAACTCAGACATTATTACTTAAACACTTAGGTAAACAAACATCCATTGAGTGTCAACTGTAAGTCAAGCATAGTGCTGGGGAAGTTACGCAGAGTGTGCAGTTCAATTTTGGGAAAGTAAGAATAGATTTTTGGAAATTGGCAGCTGAACATACTCAATCATAGCATAGTTTAGTAGTTAAGAATATAGACTGGGGCCTGACCACCACAGTTTGAATTCTGGTTCTGCCACTTGCTAGTTGTGATCTTTTTGCCTTTTTGCCTGGCATCCCTCATCCTTAAAATGAGGATACTAACAGTACTTTATGCATAAAGTTGCTATGAGGATTAAATGATTTAATATTTATGAAGCTGTTAGAGCATTATCTGGCATATACTAAAGGTTACATAAGTGTCCACTAAAGAAATTCACAGACATGTATGAGCACCTAACTAAATGGAAAAGACCCTGCAGGAAGTTATGATGAACATTTGTTTGAACTGTGCCCTAGAACCTACTATTTAACATGGTTTGTTTGGCTATTTCAAGAAAATATTCAAGTCCTTGAAAATATCCCCTCCATCTGTGATGACTGAGAACAGATTGTTTAATGAAGAGCAAGAATGATGACTCTAAGTTTCCTTGTACCGGACTCACAGTGTGGTCACTTCTCCTACCCTAGAGTTTCAAACTGCACAGAAGGGAGTGAGGAACAAGCTTGTTGTGAAGGGATGCATGCTGTGATTATTTTCAGAGAGAAATGCACCATTAAAATCAAGTGTTATTCTTAGGTTTAAAAGAAGAAAACAAAAGTAAACAGCAAAATCCAAAGTTAAAAAAGTATCTGCTCTATCAAACTAGAGTCATGGATGGAATTATAATGATGATCTCTGAGCAGAAACCTGAGCTGCATTACAAATGTGAAATCTTTTATGAGGACCAGATGGAAACATTAAATGTCTAAAGAATTTGAGAACATGTTAAAAATGAAAATCTCAATCCAAACACAATAACTGTGTCTGATGTGTGCTACTGCAAAACCAGAAAATATTTAGGACATAAACTCCTTAAAAGATTGTCTTTCACTGAAAGCTAAACAACCCTTAAGAGATCCCAACTGGTGAAAACTTGGATAAAAAAATCTTGCATGGAAGTTCAAAAAACAGCACTTGGAGCAGAGCAAAGTGATGATATAACTGCTGATTTTTGTCATTATTACAATATGAAAAAGAAAACAATTATAAAACCTAGATCTCAACTAACAATGAGTTTCTTAACTGAATCCCTAGAAGGAAGAGGTTGCAATTATTGTAACCTAGAAAACCAGATGTAAGTTCTGTGTTGATATCAAAAACCAAAAATGTGGATTGTCTTTCATTTTGCTAATTTCTATTACACATCTGTTCACATTTTAGAAATATCCTAATTGTTTTGACAAATGGAATGTGAGCAGGTTTGCTCATTCACTGTAATGCAATATAATTGCACTATTGTATCACCCTCTGACTGTCTATAACCCAATGGTAAATAGGGACAAAAATAAGTTTGTCTCATGTGCAATAAAAATTCAGACACTTTAGGGAAAAAAAAATTAAGAAATTCAGTTCAACAGCACTTACCAGTTACCCTACAATGTAAGATGAAATTATTGCAGTGATCATTTTGCAGTAAACACATATATCAAATCATTATGTTGTATACCTTAAACTTATACAGTGTTACATGTCAATTATATAACAAAACAGAAAATAAAATATAATAAAACAATTTGCCAAAAAAGAAAAGAAATAGCACCTGGCACAAAGAGATTAGTCTAACATGATGACTCCAAATACTTTTTCTTCCACATAATGCCCTACTAGTTACATTTACAATTGTGATATTCTCTCCTGAAAATACTCACGTTACTGTTGCTGTTTTAATAGTCTGGTTATAGCAAGGGGAGGGGGAAAAAACAGTCATGGTTTATACTCATGTGGAATTCCCAGTGCCCTTACTCTATGAACATCATTTCCACACCCATTTATGACATTAGTGACATAAGAACCACTGTTCTAGTGTGAGTCAAAGAAACTTACTTCCAATTAAAAAATATTCACTTATTACTATCCTATAATGCTGAAGACTGATCCACATTTCTGCCCTTAGAAATACAGCTAAAGCACTCACCAGTTTATATATATATGTGTGTGTATATATGTGTATATACACATATATATATGAAATCTTTGACGGGATGGTGAGGTTGATCATAGCATTACATGATGCCAAAAATTCTTGTAGGAAGAAAATGGAAGAAAGTCAATGAGGTGGAAATTTAGGAAATCATTGAGAAATGATGGAGGGTTAAGACACATTAGAGAGGACTAACCTGGGAATGTAAAGTGAAGTATTGGATATGAAAGGAAAGAAAAATAATATCTACCGAATGTCCACTATGTATCATATTACCTGACTTAACCTTCACAAAAATAAAATAAACTTGATGGCATAGTGGATACAATGAGAGGAACAGAATAGATTATTAGTTCTTTTCCTAAGATCATACAACTAATGCAATCAGAATCTGAATTAAAGTTTTTATATTAATCTATTGTTAAATATTAATAATATTTTTAAAATTTATTTTTGCATATAAAATTGCTTCTTTGGTGAGAGATATTTACTTTTACTATTTTATCTATCACATTGTATTTTAAATTATCTGTTCACATTTCTCTTTCCCATTCAACTTGGAGTCTCGGTGCTTAAGACTGGGATACTTAAAGTCTGCTCAATTCATTCATTCATTCAACAAATATGCATTAACTGCTTACCATGTGCTCATTTGTTTTATAGGTTTAGGACATTTAGCAAGATAGATAGGGAGAGAGATAGCGATGATATGGGCATGAATATAGATGTGGATATAGATGTATATGTATACATCAGGTGTGTATAAAAACTATACAGAAATCCAAGCAGGGTTAAGAATAGTAGAAAGGCCAGAATAGGGAGTGTTATTTTATATAAAGGGTCAGTGAAGTCCTCTCCAATTAGATGAATTCAAGCAATGACCTGAAAGAAGAAAGTGGGCCATGCAGTTATCTGGGAGAAATTCTTTTTTGACAACAAAGGCACAGATCTTGATGGGGACGCTGCTTATACTGTTTGTTCAAGGCCCAACAAAGAGACAAGTATGGCTGGAATGGTGTGAGGGGAAGGAACAGAGTTTGAGAAGCAATAGGTCAAAAACAATAGGGCCTTCCAGGTATGGTACAAACAAGTTAACCCATACTCTGGGTAACAAAGTAACCCATCTCTGAAAGATTCTGAATAGATAACTGGCACAACTGCTCACATGTTATAAAGAATCACCATGGCAACTGTGTGGGGACTACTTTGCAGGGGTGAAATGGTGAAGACCAGGTAAGAGGTTAATTTAACAACCCAACTATGAGATAATCAGAAAGGAGGCAGAGGTGGTAAAAAGAAGGGGTCAGATTCTGGATACACTGTGAAAGCAGAGCTGATGGGATTTGCTGAAGCAGTGGAATGTGACATGACAGCAAAGCAGGAGTCATGGAAGACTTCAAGGTTTCTGGCCTGAGCAATGAGAAAAATGGAACTGCATTTTAGTGAGAGAGGGAACAGATGGCAACAAAGCGGCAAGAGAAGATCACGATGTCAGTTTTAGGTGTCGAAGATTTAGCTGTCAAGATGGCTGTTGGATAAGGATATAGGTCTGGACTTCAGACAAGTCTGACTAGAGATATAAATTGGGAAATCATCAGCATACGGATATTGTGAATAGAGCTATGGCTTGTTGGCAGACAGATAGATATAGTCTAATAGGATGGAAAATTGATGATGCACGTTCAGAGCAGAGGCCGTGCAAGAACAAAGCCTTTGAGGGTGAGAGAGATAAAATGCAGGGCACGGTGTAAGGGCTGGCTTCAACCAGGTACACAGAGAATGGATCCATAGAAATAGAAAGGCAGGAAACATGGGCATGAACAGGTGGGCAGTAAATGTGGTAAATGAATGAAAGGTTTGCAAATACAACTCTACGCCTGGGACATTCAGCCCATCATCTGGGTCTCATGCCTCGAGGGGATTGAAAATGCCATTTCATCCCCCAAAATACTTCCCCTTGCCTCCGCTCCCCAATGTGCAAAATTCTACAAGCAGAAATTAATTCTGGCTTAATGTTCATTTCCATAAAATGGAATAACACATGAAACCCCGGGAGTCAATTATGCTTAACTGCGAATGAATTTGTCAGGTCGCCCGTGTGAGAAAGCTTTTAATAAGGAGACATGAGAGTCTGAGAACGTTGGGTATTTTCCCATAGGTGTTTGGAGTTGGAGGCTGAGAAGGAGGTGGAGCGGAGGAGTGCCACTGAATCTATGGAACGTGTCCATATAAACCCTGTATAACCCTAAATCAGGACACATGAGCTACTTGTTGGCTTACTCCTTTGTAGTTGGGTTAGGCAGCATCAGGCAGTGGATGTTTCTGAATCTCAGTCTCCTCATTGGTAAATGGAGATAAGGGTTAGATGATATGTATGTAATATAATTTTTTGTGGAAAAAATTTTCAATACTGCTATCTTGTGTCTTTCTCTCTCAGAGCATCCTTCCTGCTTGTTCACACCAGCAGATTACTTGCTGGTATACCAGTTTCCAATTCCTCACTAGTGATTAACTGCTCAAGAAAATAAGTCATCATAACAGGGCAGATTCAAAGCTCACAGACATTTGGAAAGAGGAACAGCACCATTGCTCTGTAAACCTTCAGTTTCATAATCAGATTGGCACCACTTGGTAGCAGTGAGAGAGCTCTCTACTTTATACTTGTATCCTTTTAACACATATCTAACAAAAAAAAAAAGTTATTGCACATGCCAAATGATTATATACTCTCCTTGGCTAGATTAAAGCTCCTTGATGGCAAAGTGTTCTCATATTTGCCTTATCCAACAATAAACATTTGTTGATTGGAATCGATACAAAAATGAAAATGCAAGGCACACATCAGAATTAATTCAGTAAGTGATGTCTATCTGGTTTTTAGCCATTGAAAATGCACTAACATATACAAATACGACAGTGCTTTAAGAAACTCTAAACATAAACATCTAAACTATCAGAGTACCAAGTATTTGGCAAATGCATTTTTAGGGTTCACATAAAATATAAAATTCATTAATGCATCTTAAAGCTGAGTCACATTTTTAAAAATCTTTTATGCCTAGAACTTCTTAGAAGTCTTTTTTTTTCTTCTGAATGTCTCTGCCAAGTTACTTTGCAGAAAACCAAAGCACTCTATAGCCACTTGTATTCAATATGCATACCATAATGCATGAGGTAAGGGTGGTAGAACAGGTAATTATTAATTCCACTTGACAAAAAAAGCTACCAGCAGCAAATATACAGTGTACGTGCTCACAGGGCATTTGGGATGCAACTGGCATTAAAACTCAAATCCTCTGAAAACCAAGCAAGTACTGTGTTTATAAAGATAGCTCTTTCATGTTAGACTCTGCAAATCTTTATGCAGATGAAACAGTTGCTTAATTTAATCTACAACTGCCAGATAGGGTCCTAAAAATCTTATTAATTTAGACAGAACCAGAAACTTGGCATGATCCCTGTGAAGCCCCAAATCATTTTACTTTATTTTGCATTGTTGCAAAGCTTTGAGTTTATTTGGATAGCAGATTGTTCAATGATGTACAAATTCGCTTGAATAGAAACACCTGTTTTAACGATATAACATTTTACTGCCTTTCAATTGCTAGGAGACAGAATCAACCTGATCAATGATAATGTGAGAAGGAAGTCTGTGTCAAAAGAAAAGCAATAATCTTTATTTCTGTTTTCATCCATAAATATTCTTGGAAATGACCAAGAAATAAAGAGCAATTTGATTTAAATGCTGTAAAGTCATCTGGATAAATATTAAACACAACTTTCACTGCACTGAATATTAGTTATATGAGCTTTCTATCATATTTCTGCAGGAAGCACGGAAGTGATGTCAAGACCCATGGGGGCAGATAAGATCCAAAGTTACCATTTAGTCTAGCCCCTGTCTCCTTTACAGTCTCTCACATAAGTGGTCCTACTGAGCAGAAACTCCTCTTTTGTATGAAATGAAACGTTCAGGGAACAATGCGTGTGTTATTTAATCGTGTTTACTAACAGGATGCTCTTTACATACAACCCCAAAACACCTGCAGCATTTAAGCCAGTCACTTTGTTTTGTAATCCTTAGCAATAATTTATCATTACTTTCTGTCCTATAATCTTATCTTTGCTCTTCTTCCAGCAAAGAGGTACCAATTCTTTGTGTTTTTCAACAATTCTAATTAATTTTATAAGTGACATATATGAGTAGGGAAAAGACTGTTTTATTTCTACTTTACTGAAGAGGAACTTAAGGTTCCAGAAGGTTAAAGGACTACCTCTGCCCCACTCAGAAACAAAACAAAACAAAACAAAAACACAGTTTGTAAGTAGTGGCGCCAGCATGCACGTCTAGATTCTTTGACTCTAGATCCTAAGCTCTTTTCGCATTGCTTCTCATGAATAAACTCTCTTATATAAACAAATAACTAGGAGGTTAGATTCTACTGACTAGGGAAAACAACTTCACTGACATTCTGGTCCTTGGAAAAAAACTTTTTTTTTAAATTTAGTAGAAAGATATTTAAATTAACTTAAAGAAATAGTGTTTCACTGGCATCCAGTTTCACTAATGGAGACAAGTATCGAATTCAAGAAGGTTACTGAAATCTTAAAGAATACAAATCTTTTTATGGACAAAATCGTTTGCAGTTGTCTTTGTAAAGAATGAAAGTCATTAAACCCCATTACACATGGTGATTTCTCTTTCATTTTAAATTTTATCTTACTGTGGAAAGAATAGTTCATATGGGCTTTAAGATAAAAGTATGATCCTAGGAAACTAAGTATCCTATGAAACAAAATAGTCTAAAAAGAATGAATATGCACAACAGTTGCTTAATAAAAACTTATTTAATTAAACCATGTCATATGAAATATTTAATTTATATTATGATATATATATTATAAATTTTATATGGAATCCTAAGCTATGGATACATTAGTGAATTAATGTCTGCTGATTACCTGTCATTGGCCAGGGATTGTGCTAAGCACTGTACACACATTCATTTAATCTCTATAGTGACCTAATGAGATACAAGTAGCATTTTTTAAATTTAATTTTATTTAAATTCAATTAATTAACACATAGTGTATTATTAGTTTCAGAGGTAGAGTTCAATGATTCACCAGTTGCATTCAACACCCAGTGCTCATTACATCACGTGCCCTCCTTAATGCCCATCACCCAGTTACCTGATCCCTCCACCCACCTTCCCTCCAACAACCCTGTTTCTTTCCCATAGTTAAGAGTCTCATGGTTTGTCTCCCTCTCTGATTTCATCTTATTTTATTTTTCCCTCCCTTCCCCTACAATCTTGTTTTGTTTCTTAAATTTCTCATGAGTGAAATCATATGATGATATTTGTCTGTCTCTGATTGATTTATATCACTTAGCATAATACCTTCTAGTTCCATCCACATCATTGCAAATGGTAAGATCTCAATTTTTTGATGGCTGAGTAATACTCCATTGTATATATATACCACATCTTTATCAATTCATCTGTTGATGGACATCTGGGCTCTTTCCATACTTTGGCTATTGTGGACATTGCTGCTATGAATATTGGGGTGCAGGTGCCCCTTCAGATCATTATGTTTGTATCCTTTGGATAAATACCTAGCAGTGTAATTGCTGGATCATAGGGTAGCTCTATTTTTAACTTTTGAGGAACCTCCATATTGTTTTCCAGAGTGGCTGCACCAGCTTGCATTCCCACCAACAGTGTAGGAGGGTTCCCCATTCTCCACATCCTCACCAACATTTGTTGTTTCCTGACTTGTTAATTTTAGCCATTCTGACTGGTGTGAGGTGGTAACTCATTGTGGTTTTGATCTGTATTTCCCTGATGCCGAGTGATGTTGAGAATTTTTTCATGTGTCTGTTGACCATTTGAAATACAAGTAGTATTTTTCTAATTTTTCAGATGCAGAAAGAGGAACCAAGCTAAGTTAAATGGTTTGCCTAAAACTTAGTGTCTGGTAAAAGGTGGAGTTGGGATTCAAATGCTATGTTCTGCACCAGACCACCCAGCTTCCTACAGTCCCTGTGTTGTTTTGGTAAACATGAGCATGTTAGAGACACAACTCTGGTTCCTGACTGAGCACAGACCTGGCAGAGAAAGCTGATAGTGAAGAGAAAGGGCATAGTTATCCCCATGAAGTTAAAATTTGCATTTGGATTTCAATGGTAAAATCTCAGGAGGAAGGCATGGGCAGCTAAGATACCAGCAAGAGAGTTGGATCCCTGAATTTGGTGACCTTTCACTGGGAGACAAATAGTCCTGATGGTGAGAGAGAGGTTTCCTGTATAAACTGCTGAGGTAATTGTGGCCCAGATAAGCCACAGAAGCACTCTCAGACCTTCCATACTGTAACAAACAGACTGAGCTTATTAGTTTGTGGAGGAATTGAAAGGGTAGCAAGGAGACATTCTAAGATAAGTGAGTTTTTGATGACACTGGAATTTTTCCAAAGCATTTGTTCACTGAATCCTATATTGACTTTTTATAGATGGTATATTGAAATAAACAAGGCATCTTCTTATGCTTTTTTTTTTTTTTTTTCTGCCTTTGCTTTCAAGTTGATTGGTGCAAATGGATGGAATTACTTCAGTGTGGTTCTCTTCCTATCTCTTTCACACAGTGGACAATAACAAATGACTTTTCAAAATATCTTGGTGATAGCAGCCAAACAAGGCCATAAAGTTTCTTAGAGGACGTAAGCTATTCACACTGGGTCTTCTGATATGCATATCCATATAATTACGTACGGTTCATTAGAATGTGATTATCACATGATAATAAATAAATGATATTTTGTTTCTTCAGTATATGAAATGGTCACACTGTGGATATTATAAAATTATTTCTTTGCCAATTCACATGAATTTTCACTCTCAAATTGGCACAGTCCATACCCAGTGATGCTTTTCAAATAACGAAAAATAATTTCTGCTTTACCAACCATGGCTGACAATAATGTGAATGTCTGTGTATGTTTAGAGATTTAGAAAGTTATTTAATTAAACAGTAGCATCTATTATGTGATTTATAATGCATGAAGTACGGTGTTAAGTACTTTAATACACTTCTTAGAAGACAGCTAGTAGACCAGATAGATATGTTTTTTAAATTAAATTACATTTGAAAATATTTAAACATAAGGCTATTTTCTCCATTTTGCAAATGAAGGAACTGAGGTCCAATATAATTAAGTGATCTAAAATTTCAATAGCAAGTCAAAAATACTAAAACCAACTAGCTTTCTTGACTCCAGACAATGTAACATAAAATGAAGATTAATAGTAAAAAATAAAATTCAAGATAACATCAAAATTATACAATCATAGAACCTCATGTTTAGTATATAAAGACATTATATAACCTTCCATTCTAATGATACCAGTTTTATAGTTTTAGAAAAAGAAATAACATCTCTTCTTGGGGAAAGAAAATTTAAATGCTATAGATATCCATCATCTTAGAAATGGTTTAAAGCACCTAAAACCACAATTTATCCCTAGGAAAAGTCATAAACTATTATAGATGCCTCTAACCCTCCACTAACTGTTCCAATAGTTGACTTTAAAAATGGGGACACAACTTATTTATAACTTGTCAGTATGCTAGTATACTCTTAAGAATTAAACTCAAATCATGGTATGAGAACATGCTGATGGAATGGAAAAAAAATTCCATATTTTAAAAATAAATATGATGGGTGCCTGGGTGGCTCAGTTGGTTAAGTGACTGCCTTCAGCTCAGGTCATGATCCTGGAGTCCCGGGATCGAGTCCCACATCGGGCTCCCTGCTCAGCGGGTGCTTCTCCCTCTGACCCTCCCCCCTCTCGTGCTCTCTCTCTCTTAAATAAATAAGTAAAAGCTTTAAAAATAAATAAATAAATATGAGTCTCTTTCTGATCCCAAAACTACTGCTCTCCATCTAAATGTGCTCTCTTCAAACTAAAGAAAACATACACATTGTTTTAGATATGGAGAGAGAAACAGAGATAGAGTAAATGTAGAAAAACATTACTAATTAGTAAATCTAGGTAACGGGTGTTCATTCTGCTACTCTTTCAAATTTTTGAAATTTTAAATCTTCACTTTCAGGGGCGCCTGGGTGGCTCAGTCAGTTAAGCACCTGGCTCTTGATTTCAGCTGAGGTCATGATCTCAGGATGCTGAGATCAAGCCCTGACATCAAGCCCTGTCAGGCTCCATGCTCAGCGGGGAGTCTGTTTGAGATTCTTTCCCTCTTCCTCTCCCCCCGATTCTCGCTCTCTCACTCACTCTCTCTCTTTCTCTCAAATAAATCTTTTTTTTTTTTTATTTGACAGAGAGAGAGACAGCGAGAGGGGGAACACAAGCAGGGGGAGTGGAAGAGGGAGAAGCAGGCTTCCCGCAGAGCCGGGAGCCCGATGCGGGGCTCGATCCCAGGACCCTGGGATCATGACCTGAGCCTAAGGCAGACGCTTAGCGACTGAGCCACCCAGGCGCCCCTCAAATAAATCTTTAAAAAAAAAAATCTTCACTCCTAATGACCTCTCCCTGACCCAGACACTTCCACCTTCCTCATTTGTCCATTCCTGGACATTTTAGATGCATATAATTTTAATGTTATAAATTGTCTGCAAATCTCTATGACTTTACCAAGCATAGACACAGAAATTTTTTCTCTCTCCATTCCTTAATCTCTTAAACTGGGTTTTCAAGTACTTGGATATTATGGAATCTATGTGAGACACCTCCAAAGTTCTCCAAGGCTCCAGTCATCCATGTTGTTTTATTCACCTGGGTCCAGGAAAAAGATCGTCAGCACCCTATTTTTCAAGGAATACCTAAAATGGTTCCTAACACACTGATATTCCAGAAAATGCAGTTTGAAAGCCATTTTCTTGAAGCCATACCACCCCTCCCCCTTTATTTCCAATCTGTGTAATTCGCAGTAAGCCTGAGTCATGAGGGGTATAGGTAGGAGGAGGACAAGAGGGTCTGTCAGGGGAGCATGCCATGTGATGGGTGTTCTTGTCCACCAAAGGTCTAAAGCAGTCATTCTCATTCTCCCTCAAAGAGAAAATGGCTCAGTTCTAGCAAGAAGTAATCTGAGACAGTCAACAAATTACTTTTTTTTTTTACTTAAAGTACACAATGAGATTGAAACATATCTGTGTCAGACAAATTACTGGGAGCAACAGAGGTCTCACCCTCAAAGTACAGAAAAAATGAGACAGTGCCAAGTAAAAATGTTCACTCCTGCTGATGTCTTTTCTAAAGAACAAGGGTTATTAATTCACAATTTCCTCACTCTGCAGGTCATGGACTCTTGCTTCCAAATTCCCTGTGGGGAAATCCCACAAAAAACTCAAATGGCCATAGCTCTTGCTACTGTTAATATTTTAGGTGTTGTATCAGTGGGAAAACACAGATAATTAAACATTTTAATATACAATATGCAAATGTTTTAAAGGCCAAATAGCAAATAGATTCCTCCGGACAACACTTCCATCTAGACAGTTAATAAGAGATATGTAGAGCTTTCCTGAGCTGAAGCAACAACTGTGCTATTTGATGCATGAAGAATAACCAAATAAATAATTGTACAGTGCTCCGGACAAATATTTACTTTACAGCACTACAGCCTAGGTGGTATGATTTGTACCAAGTGGCTTAATTAAACAGGCTACCATGTAAAACACGTAGCCTCTAGTGACATATTGTAATTTAGCCTGCATCTGCAATATCATAGAGCACAGAATAGTTAGCAAGTTGGAGGAGCCCTCCTGGCAGACAGGGAACACAACCATTAAGAGATGGATGGAGTACTTGTAGAATGAGTATTAACTAAGCTTCCTTTTCTCTTCTCTCATATCAGGCCAAAGGAAAGACCCTCTAAGAATAAAGAGCAAAGAACAGGAAGCAGAGCCATTCCTTCTTTTATCTTTTCAACAAGTATTTATGAAGTGCCAGCCTTGCTTGTAGGTGATTAAGATGTAGTAAAGAAGACAAAATCCCTGCCCTCATCTAATTTAGAAGGGTTGACAGATAACAGAGGGAAAAAAACAATATAATAATATAAAAAGCCAATATAACAAACGAGCATGTCTTTTCAGGTAATGGTAAGTGCCAAGAAGAAAAATAAAGCAGAGTAAGGGACTGGGAAGTAAAGGGTTCTTTTTTTTTTTAGATGGAGGGGTCAGAGAAGCCTTCTCTAGCAAGTGACATTTTAAGAGAAGCCTGAATAGAAGTAAGAGAGTGGGCCATGTCAACATCTAAGGGACTAGCTTTCCAGGCAGAAGGAACACCAAGTGCAAAGGCCCAGGAGTGAAAACTCGGTTTGTTGAAGAACAGGAAGAAGGCTACCATAGCAGGAGAGTAGAGATGAGGTCACAGGTGGCCTGCAGCTGGGTAATGTTGGGCCTGGTAAACCCTGGTTAGCATTAGGGATTCTTTCCTGACAGTCATTTAAATGCCTCAAGCATAATGTTGCTGGTGTCTTTACAGTGATGTTAGAGAAGAGAGCATCTATAAACATTCAAGGAGAAAAACTGGGAGACCACAAAAGAGGGAAGAACAGGAAAGGAAAGCAAATGGTATTTCACGAAAGGGGGATAAACTTTAGCAGTTGGACAGTGGGCATGCTTGCCAGACCACCTTCCAGCATGTGTCTTGGGAGATGTCATCATTACTTTACAAAGCCCTTTTTACAGTAAGTATTTTAAAAATTCAATATATTGAATACTTGCGTACACTAAAAAACCAGGAAAACACCATTTATAGACTTGCATTACTGAGAAAATGCTTGCCCTAATTAAAGCAGTAGACTCAGGCTATGAGGCATAGATTTCTACTGGCATTCAGTTCAGTCCATAAACAAAGATAATTTCTGTAAAAAAACAAAAAAACAAAAAAACAAAACAAAAAACCACACATATACACACACACACACAAAACCCTCCAGGATATACACAAAATATAACACAAGCACCTCTAGTAAATTAGGACTGAGCCCTAGGGTTTTTCCGGATGCACCATCCTCCCAAGCACCTCTGCTCTGATTGTTTGATGCATTTGGAGATAGTGTGCATCAGCTAGTACTATGCAGGATGTAGATGATAAATGTAAGGAGATACCAAATTTACCTACTTTCCTCCCGTTTTCCATAAACAGTAATTTGTTAAGTCGTAAAGAATGTCATCAGCACCGTTTTCAATGTTATGGGATATACACAATAATTAGAAGTCATTACTCTCAAATGTACATTCTCCTTTTTCCCTTGGCTTCTAATCTCCTCATCCACCAATCCATTCTCCACAATGCCTGCCAAGTCTCTTACCAAAGTAAAAGCTATTTATGGCAATCCCCTTCTCACTACCTTGCAGTGGCTCTCATTGATAATGGAATAAAGTCCCAAGTCTTGTTCATGATAGTGGAATCTCTAAAGTATGGCTCCGATCTACAGGCACTTCCTCTCTTTGCCACCTTGCATCTCATGCTGTGACTCCAGTGAACTTTGCTCACTTTCCCCCATGCTCTGAGTCAAATCCCAGCTCAGCCCCTTATTTGCTGTGTAACTCTGGGTCCTCCTTGTGCATCACTTATTTTCCTATAAAATGGAAGTAATAATACCGTATAACTCATAACTCATGGGCTTTTCATGGGACTAAATAAGTAAATATATTTAGAATAATATCACATACATCGCAAATGCTAAATAAATGTAAGCTCTTATTATTGTTATGGATTAATGGAATTTCCTTATTTCTATTATTTCTCTGACCAGAAAATGGTCTTCCTGCCCACTCTTCTCCCAGAAAACTCCTACTCATTTTTCAAGACCCCACACAAATGTCCTCTTCTCTAAACCTTTCCTAACACATTGATTGACTTTCCAGTGGTCTTTAATTCTTCTGTGCTCTCATGACAAATGGGGCATGATTCTTCAATAGCATTATTTACACAACATTGATTAATTATTAATACATAAGTTTGCTTGCCAGGCGGTATATGAGTTCTTTGAAGGCAAGGGCTCTATCTTTCTCATTTTGTATCTCCTAAACCCAGAGTAGGGCCTAGAGCACAGTAGTCTCTCAACAAGTGTTTTGTTCAATCAACTGTTCAATCAGTAAATATGTAAAGACACAGGTATTTCTCAAAAATTTTCCAATGTTGCTAGGAAATATTTCAAGTAAATTGAAGAAGAATACAAGGCACAGATTTAGTAGGTTTTGCTAAAAAACTAGGCTTAAATTGCATACGTCTATGCCTACATTGTGCCTAAAATTTAGAGAAAAGTCAGGCATGTACTATATTCATTGGTCTATTTTTACTCTTCCCCTAGTCATTCCAGTTTTGTCTTGTCAGGTAAAAGCTCCTGTAGAGCATGAACGACGTCTTTTAATACACTTGCATTCAATTATTAGACACAAGAGTACACATTTCATGAACCTTTGTTAAAATGAGGGAAGATTCCCAAGATATAGGTAGAACTAAATGAGAGAAAGGGAGAAAAACACAAGTCTTTTTTTCTAATACTAGCTCCAAGTGAAGGAATATTGCTCCCTGGGCAGGCACATTCCCACGGGCAAGCACGAATAGATGGACAGAATGTGGTGCTCACCAGTACATTTGCTCTTCAAAAGGAGAGTATAGGGAGAAGGGGCGCCTGGGTGGCTCAGTCATTAAGCATCTGCCTTCAGCTCAGGTCATGATCCTGGAGTCCTGGGATCGAGCCCCGCATCGGGCTCCCTGCTCAGTGGGGAGTCCGCTTCTCCCTCTCCCTCTGCCTGCCACTCTGCCTACTTGTGCATGCTCTCACTCTCTCTCTCTCTATCAAATAAATAAATAAATAAAATCTTAAAAAAAAAAAAAAAAAAGAGGACAGTGTAGGGAGAAGTGTGTGGTGAGCCCAGGGTGTAGTGAAGGCCATCCCCAGTAACTTTCCTCACAGAGCATCACTCTGCTGATGGTAGAGAGAACCACTGACTGCAGTGAGAACATCAGCAAAGGAAAGAAGACTGAAGAAGCTGGACACTGTGGCAGGTGCCAGTCAGGAGAAAGCAGGCCACAGGAGCCAGGTAGAATAAGATTATGCCTCAGAAGTTGTAACCCGTTGGGGTTAGGGATAAATAATATGTTGACCTAAGGACTCTGGCATTAATTTTCCAACTCCCTAAACATTTCACTGACACTTTGCAATGTAAGATGTGTTTTTTATATTTTCTCATATCATCTAACAATGAGTGTGGCGTCTACTACTGGGTTCCAGAACTCCAAGGAGAATTTGGAAATTTGGGATGGTGATTCAAAGTCAAATTAATGGTTAACAAAGTAGAAATGCATGGTAGAAGCTAAAGCAATTCAGAACATTTTTTTTTATATCTACAACATGTAATCTTGCAAAGAACATGAATTTAGAGTACTCTTATACTTCAAGTGAAACTTCGATGAGATAATATATATGAGCATTCTAGTAAAGAATTTAAAATATAGTAGGTGTTGGAATCCCCATAGGTTGAATCAGAATTTCTTCTTGCTCACAGCAATGCTCAATTCTATATGTTGAGGGTATAAAAAAAAAAATAGTTTTTATGGAACCAGTTAATAATGATCTTTGGATTCATGCAGGTCCTTTTTTTTTTTTTTAAGATTTCATTTATTTATTTGACACAGAGAGAGAGAGAGCACAAGCAGGGGGAGCGGCAGGCAGAGGGAGAGGGAGAAGCAGGCTCCTCGCTGAGCAGACATGGGGCTCCATCCCAGGACACTGGGATCATGACCTTAGCCAAAGGCAGGCACTTAACCAACTGAGCCACCCAGTCACCCCTCATGCAGGTTCTTATAAGCCTTTTCTTAGCATTCATTGAGGACCAAAAATCAGATTATAAATATTATATGTTATATACAGATTGATCATCCAGAAGAATTTTCTAATACCTGGACCATGAAGTAATGAGACTGTGTACCAAATGAGGTTATAGAACGATTTTCTCCAGAGTCATGAAAAATAGGGCAGATTTCCGTATGTCAAAGATGGAGTAATTGTGGTCTGCCCAAGGGTAGAAGGAAGCAATGAGATAATCACCCAAATTCCTTCCAGATTTAGGATTGTTTAAATATTCTGATTAGTGACAACCCACTGAATATCTACTTTTGTTTTCAGATATTTTAAAAATAATCCCAGAGTCAATATTTCACAAGTGCTTCTTCAATCTCCTGCCATTAGCCCACACTTCATAACTTGGGTTTTCAAAACCAGAACTACACGTTCATCTGACCAAAATATGAAATCTACAAATAACTAAAGATAAAAAAAAATTGTTCAGTGGGTTTGGACATAAACTGCATCTTCTGCATTGTTTAGCTTCATCATGAAAATTACTTTAATTTCAATGCTGGAATCAAAACAATCCAGTCTTCTTAAAAGAAGCCTACTGTCTACTGTAAAGTAATAACATGTTTTTAGAGACTTCTAAGTGCATATCTTGGAATTTCTAACTTAAATGCATGGTTTGGAAAATACCAATCGTTGATCGTGAAAGGATGGTTACATTTCATCATGACAAAGAGGCAAAAATAACGTACTTATGCTCTTATTTACTCATGTAACTATTACATACAATGCTAAAAAAAAAACAATTTTTAAGATAAGCAAAAAAGTCATTCAAATACATAAGATATGTGTATATTTTCTAAAAAGAAATTTTCCTGAAATGTTTCATGAAAATAAATTTGAAAAATACTAAACATACACTGAAATAAAACAATAGAAATAAATGTAAATATGGACTTAATCAGGACTTGGGAACAAACTTATATAGCTTTACTAAGAATGATGAGGAGGGGAGTGTGTGAGTTGAGAGGGAGAAAAAGTGAAAATGAATCATGGTCATAACTAATTTTATAAGTTTGGTGACTAATGGATTCTTTAAACCTATATTATGGTACATTATAACCAAGTCATGTGGTTTTTTGGGGGGGCGGTTGACAATTTGTAGAAATTTTTGTTTTAACTCAGCTAGAAGATCACTCCAAGAGCATAAGTTACCTTGGATATCATTTAATTGTTCTTTTTGTAACTTGCTGCAAGAAAATTTGTATAACGCATGAGTGAAACTGGCTCTTTAATCACTTTAAGATTTGGGTTCTTTTGGAAAAGAAAAAAATCCAGTATTTATAGCTCATGTTCCTAGCACATCAAAAATCTATTCTCAGTAAAAGAAAGGTCACATTATTATATTCAGAAACTCTACAATAAGGAAAATATTACTAAAGTTTTAGGAAGATTTACCATTATCTGAAAATTAGCTTACTAAAATTAAATGTCCTTTTGGTCAAAATAATGGTTTGAGATTAACACAAGTAGTTAAACATACAAGTAGTAAAACATACAAGTCTATTAGTTAATTGTACATTTTCCATCTTTGTTCTTTTTATGAGAATTAATTATACCCACGTCCCTTCTCCTATTCAGTAATACTACTTAGAAAACTATATGAAAATACTCACATTAGGGGTGGAGTAAACCACGAGAGAAAGGAGTTCTTCAGTACATACTTATATATAAATCTCTGTATACATCTGCTGCCACTGGTAGGTTTTTTAAAAAATAATCACGTGCATTCTATGCATGAGACTATAATTAAGATTTAATTCATCAAAAAGATGACCAAAAAAATTATCCAATAAAGCAATTGTAGGAACAACAGTCCATTTTCAGAAAACAAAAATAACCATATCATTTTTAGCTAGGTAAAGTATGTTTTAAGCTAAACATGTGGTACCCATCAAAGGCAAGCTACGTATTTCTGGGGGTAAGTTGAATTTGCCAGGGCACTGTGCAGTGGATGAGACAAACGCTTCAGATGAGTAGAAAGCAGAATTTAAGTAAATATTAATCTGCAAACCCAGATATCTTCGGTTTATAATGTTGGTTGGCAACCTAACATACAGTCACGAAAATCACTATGTTAGAACTGTCTGTAAGAAGTACTAGCTCCCTTTATTGCTATGGTCCTTATTAAATAAAAACTATACAGATACCCAGTTTTGAAGGGTATCTTAATCTGAAAGAAAATATATCTTTCAGAGAAATCTGAAATACCCTAGCACTGATGATGAAAGTTTATTTACTTTCTATTGTGCTTTTTCTTACATTTCATTATCATACTGATTTAAGGAAGCTACCCCCTTGTATGTAACATACATGTTAAAGGTGGCAGACTCAGTGCAATTTTTATAGAAAGTTCTTGAATTTATTTACTTGCCACTCCTACGTAAACGGGGAATTTATTTATTATTGCCAATGAATTTGAAGTTACTTTTTTTTTTTTTACAAGAGGCTCTTAAAGATAATAGCAATTTGAATCCAAATAAGACTAATTAACCATGCCATTTCAGAAGTGGGAACTTCATTCTCCTTTTCCCTAAGTAGAGTCAATAGATCAAAAACCCACTAGTTTCTACACTACAAACATGGCAATGCAATAATGAAGTCTGACTTTATCCATGATCATAAGAAATAAATTAGAACTAAGATTAAAACATTAATTCTCGTACCAAAAATAAACTACTAAAAAATATCAACAACAGCCACAAAACACCCCCCCAAAAAAGTCAGCTCTCACCTCAACAGAGATTAAACAGAAAACTGAAGGTTTACAACTCCTTCAGTATTTAATTTAGCTAGAATCGCCTAGGTATTTTTTTATAAGCAGTAATGTTAAAGACTCCCCAGAGTTAAAGGCTTATTTTATCTGGAAACAGCTTGGCAGCACAATGATAATTTAATACACAGTGCACTATGTCTTCCTCAGCGGACCCGCTCTCCAGTCATTTCACACTTATGGTATGCATTCTGAACAAAATTCAAATGTTCTGTTTTCTACATTCCTGAATCACAGCCGCTAACGAAAAGCACCGCAGACACCTCCAAGTCCCGTCTTACCATGTATGAGCCACAGTGAAGCGCCGACGTTGCCGGATGCTTTTATTCACCAGCAACTTTCTGAAAAAGCATGGTGAGTTCCTTGGTGAACTGCGTGGAGAAATTTTAGGAGATGTAGGTCTGTTTCCCGGCAGTCTCGGAAGCTCGAGTTCTAAGTGCATTTGCTCCTTGAAAGTCTTTATGCAAACCTCAGATTCAGAAGCTGTAAGTTCTTTGGAAGACTCTTTGGCTGTCATGTCTTATATGGAGCACTGGCTTTCACCACCCAAAACAAAAACCTCAAACATAGCCGAGACACAGCTGCAGGTTAGGAGGCTGAGGAGTCTGCAAACTGTTTTCCAGTTTAATTTCAGAAGCTGCGGCTCCCGTGTATGAGCTGCTTAGAGCAAAAGCAGCATACTCGAAGAATGGCAAGTCAGGCTGTCACAAGGAGCTTTATCAGCCCGGCTTTGCCTCTGAAAATGCGCCAAAGTGCTTCCTATGTCAGCAGCCTCCTTGTGGATGAGGTTTGTCTGCAAGCTACACACTGACACTCACTGAATTCATTCAGCTGAATATATCAACTCATGAAATATTCATAAGGGCTTCTGATAAATCCTTTACATGCTATTTTTTAAAAGCTTATCACACAAGCTGCACCCGCTAATGGATAGTCAGCAAAACCTAGGCACCTAGTCACTTGTTTTATTTGCACAAAAAGCAGAACTAGAGCCCGTCCAGCATGTGTGATGTTTCAAGTCTTCATTCAGAATCATCTTGCCCTGTAATGCACACAACAGTAACTCCACCTACCAAATGCTTATTGGCCTAGGATTATTTAAATAATTGCACTCTGTTTCCCCCTCAACAACACCCTCCATCGCTCAGATTTTCACAAGATTTATAAAGCTACTGTCCTTATCACAGTGAAAACATTAAATCGGGGACTATCAAAAAAGCCTAGCTAAAACAGCCCCCCAAATTCCATTTTCTGAATGAAAAAGCTGATCTGCTGAAGTTTCTTTTTTTTCCTCCCTTCTCCAGAAGATCCAAAACAGCATCAATATAAAAAAATGTCAGCTAACAGGAAAACATTGGATTTGGTTCATTCCCCTGAGGAATTTAAAGGCTAATCTTTATTCCAATAAACATTACCCTCATTCTTCTGTTTAAGCTCATTGTTCAAGGGTTGCCCACAGCAGCCACTCTGTTAGTTAGATGCAAAGTCACTTCTGAAAGCCAAAGCTTCGCAGAACAGAAATGGAGGTAACAACCGGGAAAAATGGGGCCCGGCAAAGTGCAGAGTCCAAAGTCAAGCATTGTGTAAGCACATTTGCAGGTATGTGTGCGTGCGCGCGTGCACACAGGCAGGTGTACAAGACAGTTTATGTCTGTGAGTGTGTGTGTGTGTGTGTGTGTGTGTGTGTACTTTGTTCACAAGGGCATGCAAATGGGATGTATAGGGAGGGGAATCCAAATAATGTCTCAAGATCCAAAGCAGATCATTGTAACCTGAAATTTCATTTAGAAATAGACTGGAATGCAGCTCCTATACTATAAAAGTCACGTGGAAGTGAAAAGAATATGGTGCTGCTCGAAGTGTATGGATATTGTCTGCACCAGCACTGATGGCCACCAGGGCCAGCCAGTTCTCACAAAGATTTGACAAAGCAGAACTTGGGCTAGTCAGCGAGAGAGGCAGTTAAGAAATGATCCACAGGAAGACTTCAGGGAATAAGGGACACATTAATTTTCCTCTAAGGTGTGAGGGCTTCCACCTTTATAAAGTCATTCACATATGTCATATACTCTGGCTGAATATGTGAAGGACCGAATAAGAGCAGAAGATGACCTAGGAAAAGAGAAACCCCACACCAGCCTTTGGGGGAAGTCAGTCAACTCTAACAGAAAGGATTTAAACTCCTAGTGTACAGGTACTATCTTGGGAAGATGGCGAAGCTGCAATAACACACTAAACTCCTAGTGTACAGGTACTACCTTGGGAAGATGGCGAAGCTGCAATAACACACTAAACTCCTAGTGTACAGGTACTACCTTGGGAAGATGGCGAAGCTGCAATAACACACTAAACTCCTAGTGTACAGGTACTACCTTGGGAAGATGGCGAAGCTGCAATAACACACTAAACTCCTAGTGTACAGGTACTACCTTGGGAAGATGGCGAAGCTGCAATAACACACTAAACTCCTAGTGTACAGGTACTATCTTGGGAAGATGGCGAAGCTGCAATAACACACTAAACTCCTAGTGTACAGGTACTACCTTGGGAAGATGGCGAAGCTGCAATAACACACTAAACTCCTAGTGTACAGGTACTATCTTGGGAAGATGGCGAAGCTGCAATAACACACTAAACTCCTAGTGTACAGGTACTACCTTGGGAAGATGGCGATGCTGCAATAACACACTAAACTCCTAGTGTACAGGTACTACCTTGGGAAGATGGCGAAGCTGCAATAACACACTAAACTCCTAGTGTACAGGTACTATCTTGGGAAGATGGCGAAGCTGCAATAACACACTAAACTCCTAGTGTACAGGTACTACCTTGGGAAGATGGCGAAGCTGCAATAACACACTAAACTCCTAGTGTACAGGTACTACCTTGGGAAGATGGCGAAGCTGCAATAACACACTAAACTCCTAGTGTACAGGTACTATCTTGGGAAGATGGCGAAGCTGCAATAACACACTAAACTCCTAGTGTACAGGTACTACCTTGGGAAGATGGCGAAGCTGCAATAACACACTAAACTCCTAGTGTACAGGTACTACCTTGGGAAGATGGCGATGCTGCAATAACACACTAAACTCCTAGTGTACAGGTACTACCTTGGGAAGATGGCGATGCTGCAATAACACACTAAACTCCTAGTGTACAGGTACTACCTTGGGAAGATGGCGAAGCTGCAATAACACACTAAACTCCTAGTGTACAGGTACTACCTTGGGAAGATGGCGAAGCTGCAATAACACACTAAACTCCTAGTGTACAGGTACTATCTTGGGAAGATGGCGAAGCTGCAATAACACACTAGAAATATTTCATGAACAGAAGCAAAGTTAGGGAATTTCAGAGTTGGAATAAATACCAGGAATCACCTTGTTCAGCTCCTCATTTCAAAAGACAAAGAAACAGTCCTAGAGAACTTCAGTAACTTGTCCCACGTCATATTTGTAGTTGACATTAGAGCTAAACATAAAGTCCAGGCTTTCTGATTCCCAAGAGAGCACTCTTTCATTATATGAAACTGAGGAGTCAAAACAGTCAGTTTGTCTAGCTAGGCCCTAGCACATCTTCCTTATATACTTGAATATATTTTAACTGCCCTATTTGAGAATGGACTGTTAGTAATATCATGGGAGAAAATATTGCTGGTACCTATTATTTACTGCATGATGAAAACAAAGCTAGGACTTTCCTCCAACGATAATGTGATTTAAAGCTGAGACATGTGGGGGCGCCTGGGTGGCTCAGTCGTTAAGTGTCTGCCTTCGGCTCAGGTCATGATCCCAGGGTCCTGGGATCGAGCCCCACATCGGGCTCCCTGCTCCACGGGAGGCCTGCTTCTCCCTCTCCCACTCCCCCTGCTTGTGTTCCCTCTCTCGCTGTGTCTCTATCTGTCAAATAAATAAAATCTTTAAAAAAAAAAAAAAAAAAGCTGAGACATGTGAATATATGATCCTACCAATATTCAGAATGACTCATTTGCAAAAAAAAAAAAAAAAAAAAAGGCAATTTGAAGTTACCAAGGTCTTTCTCAGATTCACTTTTTGAGGCTGCCAAAATATAGTAAGCATTTCAGGGATTGTTTTTCTCCCAAATGATGGCAAATTGCATAACCTAGATTTAGCTGTATGTAAACTGGGGTTCAGATAAGGAAATGCTGCCAGACACGTACCTGAAGCAGCATAATGATGCAACTGTAATTACTTCTCGATTCTTATTGGCAATTTATGTGACATTATGTGACATTTCACATTATTCTTTTCACTTTGCCCACTGTGACAAGCCAATGTCCTAGTTAAAGAAATTTTGAGAGTCATCCTAAGAAATAAAATTCTCAAAAACAAAGTCTGTTAACTCTACCTAGTCTCAATAACATTAAGGAATACCAAAGACAGTTAATTGAGATGCAAAGCTTAAAAGATAATCAGACTATTTTTTTAAAGCTTTTTTTTTTTTTTTTTTTTAAGATTTCATTTAGTCATTTGACAGAGAAAGACACAGCAAGAGAGGGAACACAAGCAGGGGGGAGTGGGAGAGGGAGAAGCAGGCTTCCCGTGGAGCAGGGAGCCTGATGCGAGGCTCGATCCCAGGACCCTGAGATCATGACCTGAGCCAAAGGCAGACGCTTAATGACTGAGCCACCCAAGCACCCCGATAATCAGACTATTTTGAAGTCTCAATTAGTTACCTCTGAAGAAAGGAAATGCCTGTCCACAGGTAAATGCATGAAAGTTTGCTTCTAGAGCCAAAATGCCCAAGAGAAACTCAATACCGTATTAAATATTGAAGTCAAAAGGGAATCTAGAAAGTAGGAAACAGGAGATGGTACCTAAGAAAAAGTACATAAAAGCATAGTAAAGGCAGATAATACCCTGTTATATTTCAGCAAAGAATATACTGTTCTGAGAGAGACAGGCAGAACTGGAGAAAAAGCCCAGAAGAAAACAAACAGAGTTTATGTGCCCTTAGAGAGCCTAGGAAGGAGCCAGAGTAAAAACCTTCGTATCTACATGCCATGCTTAGCCCTTGGCACCTCAAAAGGAGAGATGAGTAATTCTGAGTCAATTTATTAGTGCGCAGATAGTTGCCCTTGGGAATTACTTGAGAATTCCAATTATAGCTATGTCTCAATTTTAAATAATGAAATTCCTGGTATCCACATCCTATGAAAGCAGTAAGAATCAAGAATTTATCATAACATATTATTAAAGGATCTGAATAGAGTTATATGGTCAAAAACAATCAATAATGTATTATTTATAAATATGACAGAAAACTTAAATACATTTTGACTTTTCATTAAATTGAAAAGGAAAGCAAATTAATTACAACCAAAAAAATGATAAACATATAGTGCAAGTATTATAATATTGTTTAAATGTATTTTAAGGGTTATGGCTTTGTAATCAAATTATTTTAAATGAAAACAATTACATTCTTTCCATATTCATTACCTTTCAGATTGTACAAGTTTACCTGGAATAAATTTTCTCTGAACTGAGTGACCAATTTTTAACTAACTACTGTTATAAAACTAAAGTATTTTAAAGGCATAAAACCACAGATTCTATGCAATAATATTATGCATAACAATGCTGAACACGAAATAATATGGCTCACATTTACTATAAATACAAAACTGGATATTTGAAAAGACAGAATTTACTTGGAAGCTTCTTTTTGAAGAGGAAGAGATTTAAGACTATCAATATTAACAGAGTTAAATCATTGTGGATTATATCTTTATGTCACTATCCCGTGCTCTTTTTCTAAAACAACATACCATCTGAGCACAGCCATTAGGCTCTATTCAATTAAATACAGACAAGCTCTTCTTTCAGTCAGACAAGGTAAGAAGTGAATACAGAACACCAAGAAATACTGGTAGCTTCTTTTAACAGAATGCCCCACTCACCACAGATGGCAACTTCTCCCAATTTCTCTATTTCAGAAATTTCTCTATTTGAAGAAATAGAGCTAGAGTTATTCTAATATGACTTCAGAAAAGATAACATTCAGCTGAATGGAGATAGTTATCTAGCCATCTTGGAGAATAACAATTAACTGACCACTCTTTTTAGAATTAAGGGATTACAGAAAAGTAGCTTACATTGATCACATACCTACTGGGTGCCAGACTTTGTGGTAAGCATTTCAACAAGTTACTTCAGTTTTTCCTTATTATAAACTATCCAACAAGTAGTATTGAAGTCTTTGTTGGACTTCCCGATAGTATTAACCTCTGAGGTCCTTGAGGGCTGGGCTGAGTCTTGTTCATTTCTAGAATATGGAACAGAGTCTGGCACAGAGTCAATACTCAATAAATATTTGTAGACTGAATGCACATTATTTTGCTCATTTTCAGATGAGATCATTTTGAGATCAAAATTGCATACTTTTTAAGGAGTTGACCTTATACCACACTTTTTATAACAGAGGAACCTAATGGGACAGAAGAGGGAATGCATGCTCCCAGGGTGGTCTGGTCATGTTACCAAAAGTGCATTTTCACAAGTACTAAATGTGCTTGAGCCTGAAGTCATCTAGCATGTTACCTTTATAAGATGATATCCATATGACACTATTAATTACTCACCATTATGAAACTAGTGCTCCAGAAGGATCAGTTTTAACCTGTACCACCTCCACTGTCCCTTGAATCCCAGGAAGGGAAGCTATATTGCTTATACTCCTCCAAGAATTTACATTTCATGAGAACAAGAACTTTGGTTCACTGGTATAACCCCAATACCCAGACCAGTACTGACCACACAGTAGGTATTCAAATAAATATTTGTTGGATGAATGAGTGAATGATCTCCTCAGTGCAGAATAAGATGGGGGGTGGGGGGTAGTCGGCCAAAATGGGACAAATGACCTCTCTCAAAGGAGAGCAAGAGCTATGGTGGCATTAAGCCATAACCCTTCCACAATTCTGCATATTATTTTATGTAGTTTTCACTGCCTAAACATGTTACTTCTCTACTTTCTTTGCCAAGAACACCGTCTCATCCATTAAGGCTAAACTCAAGTGAAAACTCTTCACTGCCATCTTTCTCAGCTTCCATAGGCAGAGTCAGCTATTTCACCCCAGCCGCGTGCCACCAGCACCTGATTCATCAGCAGAATGTTTCAGAGAACATTGTACTACATATTTTTGTTTGTCTCCCGGAGTAACCTACGAGCTCTCCAAGTACATAAACGATTTTACTCATCTCTTTATCTCCACAGCCTGACATTGCTCTATTAATATTTGTCAATTGAAAATATGCATAGAAAATGAACATAGTGCCCCAAATCATGCCTTCCTGTTAGCCACAGATTGTTCTTACTGTCTTGACAGCTAGTCCAGCCAATATCCTAACTTCTTGTACTTCAGCTTACAAATGTTTCCAAAATGAGCTTCTTAAATCCTAGCAGTTTGGCTATGTTTGCCATTTTAACTAGCATGTCATTTTTTTTTTTTAAAAATTACTATTATTACTATTATTATCATTCACATTCTTACTGCAGGGCAAAAGCAGAATGCCCATGTGTCACAATCTCTGTTCATTAGGTAGTGTAGAGATAGGACAGACTTGCTAGGCCCTCTGCTCATGGTGCTTTCTGGTTTTGGCAGAGTAATTAGGTGCTTCTCTCACAAAGCACATCCTGTGAAGGCAGACTGCATAGACAAAAATACTAAGGAAGTTCCTCTCTTTGTTTCCTAGGTCATTGTTAACATCAAGATATATTAGCAAAGATGAGTCAGATACCTAAATGCAAGGAGAGAAACTGTTCCCATGGTACGTGTTTTAAAATCTACATTAAAAGAAGGTATTCCAGTTCCCAAAGATAATACTAACCTGTCAGCAAATTACTTAAAAGGGTGATTTCAAATGAATAGGATATTAGGAACATATATGTTAAAAACAAAGACACATTGGGAAAACCTCTTTCTCTAAATGAGCTCGTATCTCTTTATTATTTCTACTCTGTTAGTAGTCTTCTGTGAAATATGTAAAAAAATGGTATGGCATTAATCTACAGTTAAAATTTTTAAATGTAAATAATTATCTGTGTAAGACCAATTAACTATGATACTATAAAGATCATAGAAAGAGTATAGCACACATGAAAACTAAGTCAAATTCACTCCACTGCTCTTAAAAAAGAGACTAATATTCAGGGATCCATTCATGTTTGAGTATATACTTGCAAGTATTTTACAGAAACAATATTTTCTTAAATTAGTGGTGTAACAGTATGAGTCTACAAAGGGTACAGAACACATATGAATATGGAAAATGCTTCCAAAATGGTGGATTGGATCATGATTGGCTCACTTAACTTGTTTAATTTGTTTACTTACAACATATTCTGTTAAAGTCTGTTCACATTAAAAATTTTTTAAAATTCAATAACATTAATGATGATGGCTTTTTGATTTATAATGAAGAAAGCAGAATTTTACCTATTAAGACTGTGTATGAAATTCTAGTATTAAGAAGTAACTCAAATTTCATTTCATATAAATATTTCATACGATTGAAACAGTACAATATTAGCATATGTAAAATCCAAGAGTGGGGACATTTTATATGTAAGCATGCTAAACTTTGTAGCAAAGACTTTTAAATAGAATGTATATTTTTATAAAGCTCCCTTGGTTACTTTTCATCTCTCTTGTTTTATTTTTAAATTTATCATACAATAAGACTGACCTTTTTTGGTGCAGTGTTCCATGAAATTTAACACATGTCTGGATTCATGTAACCTCTACCGTAATCAGGATATAGAACAGTTCTGTTAACCCCAAAACTCTCTTGAGCTGTATCTTTATAGTCATACCTTCTTTCCACTTCTGATTCCTGGGAATCGCTAATCTATTCTCCATCACTGCAATTTTATGTTTTCGGTAATGTCATATATATGGGATCACACACACACAGTACTTAACCTTTTGAGACGAGCTTCTTTCACTCAGTGCAGTATCTTTGACATTTAGACAATATTACATTTATTAATAGCTCATTCCCTTTTACTGCCAGATAGTTTTCTTTTGTATGGATGTGCCACGGTTGTTTTTGTTTTTGTTTTTGTTTAATCCATTCACCACCGAAGGCACATTTGGACCATTTCTAGTATGGGGCAATTCTGAATAGAGCTGCAATAAACATCATGCACACGTTTTTGTATAAATATATGTTGTCATTCCTCTATGGTAAATACCAAGTAGTGGGATTTCTGGGTCATATGCTAAGTGTATATTAATCTTCATAACAAAAAGTCAAATTGTTTTTCCAGAACGGTTGCATCATTTTGCATTTCCATTAGCACAACATGAGAGTTCCCAGTGGCTCCAAAGACGTGCCAGCACTTTGTCTTTTAGTATTTTAGCCATTCTAATAACTGGGTAGTGTGTACCTCATACTGATGGTAGTTTACAGTTCCCTAATGGCTAATGTTGACCATGTCTCCATGTGCTTATTTGCCATTAGTACAGCCTCTTTGGTAAAGTGTTCAAGATTCTTGCCCATTTTCAATTTAGATTGTTTCTTTTCTAACAATGGAGACTTCTTCCCCAATCTTCCCACTAATGTTTACTTTTCAGAGTTCTCAAATAGCTGATCCATGCATTCTGCCCAGGACCTAAAGCTGTATTTTGGGGTAAAAACAGAATGGAGCATGATTACTCGCATCTTACCTGGAAACAGAACCATTAATAGAATAATATCAGCTACAAAATCTGAAAGTTTCAAATTGGTTTTATAGTTTATAACACTTTTATGTTATCAACATTCTTCCTGAAGACTTTACTGTTTACCTTCTTGACTTGGCCATTCCTTTACATCCATGGGGCTTGCATTTGGACTATCAGTGATCTCTCATACTCACTCTTGCTGTAATTAGTCCTCCGTGCCACTACTGAGGGCTGGGGCTCTCTCACTGAGGAACAGCAGAATGTCTGATGCATTTTGTGGCTAGTTAGAAAGAGACCCTTCTAGAAATGGATTCTAGGTGACTCCCAATCTCTCTTATCCTGACCACTTTCCCAAGCAACAGTTTCCTTTTTCCACTGTGGCATCATGAATACTTCTGAAAGAAACCTGATCTTTTCACTCCTTCTCCTTACTTCTTTCTATGTTTCTCCTAATTCACACATGCTTCAAAGATATACTTACTATAAGGTAGGTACTATGTGCCAAGAAGAGGATTTCCTATTATCTTTGGTAAGCCTGCATTATTTCTTTAAGTTTTCATATTTGTTACTCAACATAAAATCAAAATTCTAAAAAGCTTTGTTTTTACTTTAGCAAATCTTTATTCTCTACATACATAGTAAGTCTCCATTGGCATGATGTGTACTATCTGAGAAAGCTTCAGCATCAGTCTTATAACTGCTTCCTTATATGTACGTGCTTTACAAAAAAACTCTGTGCTCTTAGAGAGTAAAAACCATAATATATTTTTTTTGAGTGGTTAACATTTTTATTTCAAAAATCAGGATATTGTTTATAACACTTTCTGAAAAATAACTAAGACACTGTATTTAAATGAACTCCATGGGTTTTTTTGAAGATTAAAGCATATTCATTTGACACTAAATTTTGTGTGAAGTCACAACTATAATACTCAACAATATTCAAATTCTTTATGTGTTAACCTCTCTATCCAAAATTCTTGTACACATATACAAAATGCTTTGTGCATAATAAATGAATGTTTAAAAGCCCAGGAATATGAATCAATAGTATGTACATAATTACTGGTATTAACTCATAGTTAAATGTTAACTCATAACTCATAAGTTAACTCATAGTTAAATGTTAACTATGAGTCAGGTACTGAGCTAGTCCAAGGAAAACTGCAGTGAGTAAACTAGACCCATGTCCATCCTCATGGTACTTAGATTCTAATGGCACAATATCACAGCTCAATTCTAATCATAATGCTGAACTTATCTGCCTCGTTATTCACCTGCTCTCCTTTTAAAGGAGGTGAAAACCAGGTTCTCTTCTATTTTCCTCAGTACTTGGGTTCCTCTCTATTTCACAGTAGATTATCCTCATTCAGACTGTCCTCCAAGATAAATAGGGAAGTATTCTTTGTCCAGAGTTTCTCGAGTTTTTTTTTTTCCCCTTAGTATACCCTGCCAATCCCTACTCCTTGCTCCTGGCTCAGTTTATGATTTTTTTTTTTAAATACTGAAGGAATGTTCATGCCCACCTAGCGACACACACCAACCAATGCAAACCAACCAACCAACCAACCAACAGAACCTCTTGTTTCATCTCTCTCTGAATTCTAACTAAGACATAGGTGATTTCTGTCCAGTTTTTAAAGTAAATAGCAAGTCATTTTTCTTCCTATTAAACTAAAGCCTGACTCCCAGTGATGTTCTCCCATTGGTTCTAGTTCTGTGACTTGGAATTACAATGAGTAAGTCACATGAAAGACTTTCAAAGATCTATCCTCTAATATTTTACTTTGTACCCTAAATAACTATAGCTCTTTCAACTATTCCTTATCAAACACAGATTAGATTGTTTTTTGTAACACTTAGGCTGAACCTTTGACATATGTAATAGTAATGGGAGAGGGTGTGTTGATTTGCTGGGTCTGCCATTACAAATACCACAGATCAGGTGGATTAAACAACAGATACTTATTATCTCACAGTACTGGAGGTCAGAAGTCCAAAAGCAAGCTGTTAGAAGGACTGGCTCCTTCTGAGGGCTGTCTTCCCTCTATGCATGACTCTGTGTCCACATTTCCCCTTTTATGAGAACACCAGTCCTATTGGATTAGGGTCCACTTTAATGATCTCATTTTAACTTGATTACTTCTATAAAGATCTTATCTCCAAATAAGGTCACATTCTAAGGTAATGGGGGTTAGGATTTCAACATATTAATATGAGAGGGACACAAGTCAACCCATAACTTTCTACCTTCTGACTCCTCAAATTTCATGTCCTTCTCACAGGCAAAATATATTGATCCCATTTTAATATTCCCCAAATTCTTACCATTCTAGCATCAACTTTGAGTCCAAAAGCTCATTTTAATCATCCAAATTAGTTATGGGTAAAATTTGGGGCAAGACTCATTGTGGGACAAAATTCCTCTCCATCTGTGAACCTATGATACCAGACAGACAACAACAGAGGGAGGACAGGCACAGGATAGATATTTCCATTTCAAAAGGGATACATTGAAAGGAAGAAAGGGTCATGGGTCCCAAGCAAGTCTGAAACCTATTAGAACAAATTCCATTAGAATTTGATACTTGAAAATAATCTTTTTTGGCTCAGGGCTTGGTCCTCTGGGCCCTCAGCCCTGAGCACTGGGGGCCCTGCCCTCCAGAATTGAGGAAGTGGTTCACCCTCTGAAACTAAGGAAGGGTCTCCCTTCTGGAATCAAGGAGGAAATGCCCCCAACCTTCCTGGGCTTATGCCTTCTGGGCTTATAGTGTCAGCAGTAGCCACTGGCCTCTGAATCCCCTTCAAGGTTATTCTTCACTTTTCTTGAAGGATTACACATGTTTGCAACTGGATAGATCTATCAGCCTGTTTCCTACCCATGGAATCTCAGAAGTCTGATAGCCTTCTTTCCTTTCATTCTGGCTCTGTCTCCCTTCAATCCAAACTGGCAGTGTTTCTGTTGATACAAATTTTTTCAAAACCCTGGGGGTCTTCCATGCAATTCACAGGGGTCCAAGCCATCAGATAAGAGAGTCCACCACAGATCTTTCCTGGATAACCATATCTCTATTCCTGATTTCTGCTGAGATGGCTGGATCCATGAGTTGCATGATTGCTACACCCTTGATGTTCTCTCTAGAACACATTTTCTCTTTTTTTCTTTTTTTGCAATAGGAAAAGGCCAAGAATTTTCCAAGTCTTCCAGCCCTGGTTTCTTTTTACTTGACAATTTCTTCTTCAATTTCTCTCTCTCCTCTTGTATTTTACTATAAGCAGAAAGGAGAAACCAAGTCATGCTATCAACACTCTGCCTAGAAATCTTGGCTGACAATCCAAGTTTGTCACTTAAAATTTCTATTTTCCATCCACAAAAAACTAAAACATAATTCATCCAAGTTCTTTGCCAATTTATAACAAGGATCACCTTTTCTCGAGTGTTCAATAATGTGTTCTTCACTTCCACCTGAGACCTCAACAGAAGCACCTTTAATACTCATATTTCCACCAAGTCTCCTCAAGGCAATCTAGTCCCTACCCACAACTCTTCCGTCCTTACCCACAACTGAACTCCAAAGCCACTTCCACATTTTTAAGTGTTTGTTACAGCAGTACCCCACTTCCTGGTACCAAAATCCCAAAATCAGTATTAATCTGATATGGCTGCTATAAGGAAGTACCATGGACTAGGTAGTTAAATAACATAAATTTACTGCCTCACGGTTTTGGAATCAAGGTGTTGGCAGACTTGGTTCCTTCTGAGGGTTGTGAAGGAAGGATATGTTCTAGGCTTCTCTTGAGGGAGTGAAAGGCAGAAGGAAAAAGAGAGAGCAAGTTGGGGGGATAAGATATAGTAACTAGCATTTTTGAGAGCTTACTATGTACTAGTTGCTTTTGCACACATTATCGTCACATACCCCATAATAGCCCTTTGAAGTATAATCTACCCTTTACAGATGAACGAACTGAATTAGAGGAAGGTAAGATGAATTACCCAACATCATCCAGTTAGTAAGGATTTGAATACAAAGTCACTGAACTTCAAAACTCACGCTCTCATCTGCTATACTGCTTTGCAAAGGAAAACAAGAAGGAAACACATGGATATTCCCTAAATATAAAGAAAATTCCACTATATAAAAACCTATTAACTTTAATTATGTTATATCCTGAAACTAGAATTGCTTCTCTATAAATGCCATATTTCAGGACAATAGAAAATAATTTGAAGATGCAATAAAAATTATTAGTTTCACTAAGGCAGCAACTAACTTCACTACTGAGGTATTTTTTAAATAATTTTGTCTGGGGGAACCTGGGTGGCTCAGTCAGTTAAGTGTCTGCCTTCTGCTCCGATCATGATCCCAGAGTCCCTGAATCGAGTCCCGCATCGGGCTCCTTGCTCAGCTGAGAGTCTGCTCCTCCCTCTGCCCTTCACCCTGCTTGAGCTCGCTCTCTCTCTCTCTCTCAAATAAATAAATAAAATATTTAAAATAATAATAATAATTTTGTCTGAATGTGCTCTTATTAGTTTTAAGTCAATTTTGGAAGGGAAAAGATTGACTCAATGGGTCTTAGCATATTCATTCATTTGCAACTCAACATAGAATTTATTTGACCTTCACATGTTGTTAAAAACTAGGACTTTTTGGGGCGCCTGGGTGGCTCAGTCATTAAGCGTCTGCCTTCGGCTCAGGTCCTGATTTCCTATATTCTGTTAAAGTCTGTTCACATTAAAAATTTTTTAAAATTCAGTAACATTAATGATGATGGCTTTTTGATTTATAATGAAGAAAGCAGAATTTTACCTATTACTATTAAGACTGTGTATGAAATTCTAGTATTAAGAAGTAACTCAAATTTCATTTCATATAAATATGGGTCCTGGGAATGAGCCCCACATCGGGCTCCCTGCTCCGCGGGAAGTCTGCTTCTCCCTCTCTCACTCCCCCTGCTTGTATTCCCTCTCTCGCTGTCTTTCTCTCTCTGTCAAATAAATAAATAAAAATCTTAAAAAAAAAAAACAACTAGGAATTTTTCTTGTAAATCTTTTTGTTTCTGATCTTAAATATTAAAGATAGAAACAGCCTCCTATGATTCTATTTCTAGTCTGTTTCAGCTTCTAAACAGAGACTCCTGAAACAACATTTTGGGACTCCCAGGTTAAAAACTTCATTCTCTTGGTTATCATTACTATGAACGGTGTTTTCCTATGAAAGCCATACTGATTCTCAAGTTCTGGGCTCAGATTTTAAACTGTTTCATTTGTGCTACCTTAGCTATAACCAATATTTTTATTTTATTTTTGATAATTTACAAATCTTAAAAGTGAGAGACCAAATTTTTAATGACACCACTTTTGTGTCATCTCTAAATTTTTCTCTTCTTTGGAATGCAAGTCCACGTTTAGCAGATACTCTAAGGTGTCACTTCACACCAACACCCAAAGGAAAATGTAGGGACTCTTTAATTCCACTTGGCAATCTGTGCTAGCACAAATTCTTGGTTCAGTTTTTCTGGATTTTTCCAGACACATTTTGGGATTCAATTTGGGTTACAGTACCCACTAAAATTCATGTGCACCACTTGCCATACACAGAAGCCAGAGAGAGTTTCATCTTCAGAAAAATATACATGCAAAATAAAGCATATTGAGAACATAAACGAGACTCAAATAAAAAAGAAAAGGAACACCCTTCCCCCCTGTGTAGCAGGTGACTTATACTCCCCGAAATCACAGCCTATGATTATGCCTGTAGATTCCATCAGATTATTTTTTACCGCTAAGGAAATGTGCCTCTTGAGGCAGAGATCCAAATTTCTGAATCGTGACAGCAACAGCTGAAGACTAAAGATAGACAGTCAAAATAGCATTTTCTGTACATTTTCAGTTGTTAAAAAAGCAGTTACAGTACATTATGTATGAAGTATATTGTTTTAATCCTGTGATGGCTCTACCGGGGGAAAGACTTATGGCAGAAAATATTATTTCCTGCTTTCATTGTATACACATCTTTAAAATGGTGATGGCTCCTTTTCTTATTAGAATATTTTCAAATGTATTTTATTTTATTTTTTTTATTTTTAAAGATTTTATTTATCCATTTGACAGAGAGAGACACAGCGAGAGAGGGAACACAAGCAGGGGGAGTGGGAGAGGGAGAAGCAGGCTTCCCACCGAGCAGGGAGCCCGATGTGGGGCTCGATCCCAGGACCCTGGGATCATGACCTGAGCCGAAGGCAGACACTTAATGACTGAGCCACCCAGGCACCCCATCAAATGTATTTTATATAGGTGTGTATAAGCTTTATGAACAAAACGTTCCTGTTTTAAATAAATATTGAATTTACATGTGGCCCATCACACGGCTAAGCACACTCACTTCAGGGGCTATTAGCTTTACCTCTGCCTGGAAACCTCCTTCCCTAGATCTTTCTGTGGTTCCCTCATTTCCTCAGATTATCTGTTCATACATCTTCTCCTCAGAGAGGGTCTACCTACCTATTCTATGTAACACAGTGCCCCGAGCCTCCCTCTCACCTTACTCAGCTTTGTTCTGACAGGATCTATCACTCTCTGACATTGGTTGCTATGCATCACTCCCACCAGAACGAAAGTCCCATGAGGACAGAGACCTTCAGTTTTCTTTACCACGCTGACTCAAACACCTACAACAGTGTCCAGTATTTAGGAGGTGTTTAATAAGTGTCTGCTTAACACATAAAGGTCACTTAATTAAACAGTAAGAGCACTTATCAGTGCTCTCATTAAGTACCATCTGTCCCCTTGTCAGTCACCTCAACCAAGTCCTTAAGCAAATTCATTCTTACAGTCCTGAAGAGAGATGCTGAAAGACACGTGCCAAGGCAAGGATAAGACTTGTCTTGAATTCTCTCCACTACTAATGGCCTTTAGCCACCACTGCTGGGGTACCATTGAAAGTCTAACCTTCCATATGCTGAGAAATATCCCAGTTATCTATTGCGTAGCCAGAACACTTCTTGCTAGACAGAAGGCAAAGCAGACATGAACTTGTGACCTTCCCGATGGAGTTACTGCACACCACCCAGCAGGATTCGCTCTTTCAGATAGCACAATGGTAACACTGTGTACAGAGGCATGATTCACAGGAGACACAGGAGCTCCGCCAAAGGCAGAAAGGCAATCTGTACAGAATACTATAGGCTGAGAGGGCTTTCTTTTCACTTCAAAATGAGAAGCAAGTACTTTGGGGGATGGTAACTGTCCAAGTAGCATTATATGTCCCTTAGGTGGGAAGACCCAGGATGTGTGAATCGATTATCTCTCCTTTTCTGGAGCATGGTTCCAATAAGGAGTTTCATTTCGGTGAAGTAATCAACATGTTTTTTGAACTTGATATTCTAAATTTTTCATAGCTCAGTAAACATTGGAGGAAGGCAATGAAGATGATGATGATGATGATGATGATAAAAAGTAGCAAAATGTTTCAAATACAACTGAGTTAGATGGCCAAAAATATTTATTAAAGTGATAATGGTTAATGGGATTTTGAAAAATACCTCTTAAGAATCCCAGATATAAATAAAGGAATGAGAGGCCAAGATGAGAGACCCTTAAATCTGTACAAAATTCTAAATGATTCAGTATTCAAAACATTGAGTTTTTTTTCAAGGAGATTTGTGGCAAGCATAGTAATTCTCCTTTCAATTCTAAGCTATTATTTATATTGTCCAGAAACACTGCATTATAATTAAGAATTATTTTGCCATAGATAACATTACATTTCCTAAACAGTACTCTTGGTGTTTTTTATTAAGATTACTAAGCACAAAAATACAGCAATCTATAAAACTCTGTATGTGAAAATACTTCTGTGGAAACAAATTAAACTGCTGGTAAATTGAAGAGCAATCAAGTAGGAGAATGACCTAAGAGAATGAATTATTTATCAGGAGTTTGTGCCTCGAGATCTAACGTAAGCCAGCTTCTTCATCATCACAGGGTAATTCGTTCAAGCTTTCTGTTTCTCAGTTCCTTGCCTGTAAGATGCAAATGTTCATACCTAGCATTTTGCAGGGTAATTCATGTAAATTAACAAACTCCAATTTAAAATTTAAACAGCATTGCATTTGCAATGCAATCTGGTAGGTACACACATTCAGATAGTATATTCCCTTGTAGGACCTAAAAAGTTAGACATTATCACGTTCATTTTTAAGTATTCCCTGTAAAGAGGGAAATTCCAGCCTCAGCGTGGCTCCTCAGCTTCTGTGCACAGTTCCCTGCTAGGTTACCTTTTGTCTACTTTCCCAAATTTAAATAAAGTAAAACTTTCTCCTCAAGACCTAAGGCAAGATTTTCAAAGCAAAGAGCATATATAGTAAGAATACCATGGAGTTCATTTCTGATAATTAGTACATGTAACATTTCTTGGAAGAAAGAGCAAGAACAATACATCACTGTCTTCATTTCCCTATAGTAACCAGAATAATGCTAGGTCTGGTTGGTTGGTTGTTTTTTTCCATTGCAGAGTGCAAAAAAATTCAAAAGGGAATAAACATTTGTTGAGGGATTATTTGTATTAAATGCTTGAAGTATTATCGCATATAATGCTTAAAATAATTCCATGACGCAGGTTTTCTTATAGAGAAAATTTCATAGAGAAAACCTTCAGTCCCAGATACTTTAAGAAATTTACTCAAAGTACTAATAATGATGCGCCAGAGGCTTTTCTATTATTCTTTGTTCTTTTCATTATACAGTGCTTTTCCAAGTGTGTGTTTCCATAACTGGCACGACCAGCATCACATTAGATTATATTTCCCAAAGCTTATTCCGAACCTGTTTTTAAAGACTGCTACCTACTTGCAGGACCCAGCAGGGTGCTTTAACACATTTTCAGTTGATTGTGATGCACACCAAAGTTTGTAAACTATGGCATTCCACCATGTTTTCAGAGTTGATACCATGGAATTCTAGCATATAATGAAACCAAAAGAAAAAAAAGGAGCAAAATTATACAGTTAGTAGGTCAAGTTTCCTAAATACAGGTTTCCTGGGTTAGATAAATCTGCCTTCAATTAAGATAGCAAGCATGGAATTTTCAAATTCAGAAATGCTTAGGTCAGAATGACAAAAAGGTGTTATCTCAGGTGTCAAGTCAAATCAATTTGGTTGTGACTGCTTGAAACACCAAGATGAGATAAGAAGATTTGTGAGGCTACATTCAGTGGGAAAGAATGGCATGATCAATTACTAATGTCTGCCATGGGTCAGGGAAAAGGGAGTAGCAACACCCAGGAAGTATAGACTGATCAACTGTGAGGACCTCTAATTATGCTAATGATTGAATATAATACTTCCTGTAGAGGGAGCCAACTTAAAGATATAATTTTAGAGATTGAGGGGCTCCTGGAAATAATAGTGAGAATTTAATACAGAGTTGAATTGAAACAACTAATGATAATTACAAGCACAGTCTTATTTACTGTAGTTGGACACATCAGTCACCAATGATGGTTCTCAAGAATACCTTTGAGCTGATTAAAAGTATCCTATTGGAACCTTAAATGATTATTACTGAATGAAAGAAGCCAACCTCAAAAGGCTACATACTGTATGATTCTAACTATATAATATTCTAGAAAAGGCAAAACTATGGAGAAAATAAAAAGATCAGCGGGGCGAGAGATGAATAGGCAGAGGACAGAAGATATTTAGGGCAATGAAAATACTCCAATATTATAATGATGGGTAGATGTCATAATACATTTGTCCAAACCCATAGAATGTACAAAAAGTAAACCTTGAGGCAAACTGTAGACATCTGGAGGGTGATTATGATACGTCAATGCAGGTTCATCCTTGGTAAAAATGTACTCCTCCCGTAAGTGATGTTAATGATGGGGAAAGCTATGCACGTGTGGGGGCAGGGGGTATATGGGAAATCTCTCTGCTTCCCTCTCAATTTTGTTGTAAACCTAAAATTACTCTTAAAAAAATTAAGCCTTTAAACAACAAGAAAGTATTCTCTTACACTGAGACCTCTAAGTAGAGATTGGGAGGGAGGGCAATGATGATACAGAATTTCCACCTCCATGACATAAAAATTATTCCAGCGCTACATTTCTGCCCCATACAGGGTTTGCATTGTTTTGTGTGTTTTATGGATTGTCTCAGATTTGTCTGATGTGTGAATGTGTCTGTCTCCCCAACGAAACTATGGCAAGCTACTTCAGACAGAGATCTTATTTTGTTTCTTTGTGTCCCTCCCACAATATCTTCCTGCAATCTTTTGCTCATAATAGAACTTCAATATTCATTACAAAATAAGGCAACAAAAAGAGAAAAATAGCTGCTAATTCCTAAGTGTCTACTGTGTTCTAGTAGCTTTGCAGATATTACAGTACTTTCACAATATGTATTTTTACCTCCCGTAGTACAGCAAAAGAAACTCATGTTCTGAGAGGTAAGGTACTCAAAGCTGAAAACTAGTCATTCCAGAAGGCTTTATTCAGACCCAGCTCTGTCTCTCTTCAAAGTTCTTTCTCCCACTAGAATGTCTTTGCTAAAATCCAGTTACTCTATAAAATAGAGTATATGTTTATTATAAATACATATATAAATATAAAAATAGTCATTGCATCTGAATACCTACTTTAGGAAACATATATTCATTCATAATAATCTATGAATTAAAGAATTTCTCTGGCACCCATCCACTTACACTTTAGTTCTATGGAAATGGGCTACATTAAAGAATAATTCTGTGTGGCTTTCCGATTAATGAGAAAAAGGGCTTTGTTCTGGAGATGACTTTTTTTTTCCAATATTGTCATTAACTAATGCTCAAAGCTAGCTAGCCCTGGGTTTTCCTGACAGAAACAGGAGGGGCAGATTTTTCAGCCAAAGGAACACTTTGCTCCTAGAACTTTACCTAAAGACAATCAAAAGAATGTACAAGACGGGGCGCCTGGGTGGCTCAGTTGGTTAAGCAGCTGCCTTCGGCTCAGGTCATGATCCCAGGGCCCTGGGATCGAGCCCCACATCGGGTTCCCTGCTCGGCGGAGAGCCTGCTTCTCCCTCTCCCTCTGTCTGCTGCTCTGCCTACTTGTGCTCTCTCTATCTCTGTTAAATAAATAAATAAAAATCTTTAAAAAAAAAAAAAAGAAAAAAAAAAAAGAATGTACAAAACAAAATATTTGCTAGGCTAGAAATTCTCTAAGGCAACAATTTGTCACATTCAACTTTATGCATGATGCAACGTGGGCATTCAATAAATGTTGGGTCCTAAAGAAGTTAAAAACAGTAGGGGCACCTGGGTGGCTCAGTCGTTAAGCATCTATCTGCCTTCGGCTCAGGTCATGATCCCGGGGTCCTGGGATTGAGCCCCGCATTGAGCCCCGCATCGGGCTCCCTGCTCTGCGGGAGGCCTGCTTCTCCCTCTCCCACTCCCCCTGCTTGTGTTCCCTCTCTCGCTGTCTCTCTCTCTCTGTCAAATAAATAAATAAAATCTTTAAAAAAAAAAAAAGAAGTTAAAAACAGTAGAATGTATTATTTTCTCCTCTCTTTATTGAAAAGGTAAGAAGACTAGTAAGTTATAGTACAAATTCATATAAATAAGGGGAAAAACTGAAAATACTGTCCAGAAAGAGCCATGCAGACACAGTCAGTAAATCAGAGTATATTAGATGGGGTGTGATCCCTATACCTTTCCCTTCACTTCCACTACTTTTGGTAAATAAAAGACCTTCAGGTGACTCTGCCTCATCCAATTCCACAGACACCAGTCAAAGAATATCATCATTCTTTGGCCAATGCTAGTTTCAATCCCAGACAGACTGATCCAGAAAAATGACAAATTGTCCCTTCTTCAGGGAAATATTTAGGTTTATCACACCTCTTCTCAAATAATTCTAAATTGATAAAACACCGCAGGAAAAAAATAACCCTAAGGCTCAAAAGGCGAAGATACATGGATTTCCTGAGAACTCAGGATCTGTAATAAATGCATAATCACAAAGACAAAAAAAACCCTGTGCATTTTCTGTAGAAAGTCCACAGAAAATCCAACAAATGTATAATAACATTTTAACAAAGTTGCTTTTTGTTTTTTGTTTTGTCTCATTTTGTTTTTTGTACCAGAGTCTCTACCTAGCCTGGCTAGAAAGAATAGTGTGATTTCATAAGAGAGAGAAGCAACAATGGTGGGTATTTCTTGGTACCACAGATAATGGCTTTTATATTCACAAGATATAAGACAAGGTATTTAAAAGTCCAAAGGAAGAGGGATTATCACCTCCTTTGTTTTGTTATTGATTGTGATGCTCATTTCCAAAATCTCTCAAATTATGTATTGTTATAGCTACAGGAATTTAGCAAAACACTTGCTCAGACATTTCTGGAGATGATTATTTAGAGTTAAGTCAATTTGGGTGTTAATCATTCCCCTTCATTTTTCTCTTGGTTTGTCAAAAACAGCTGCTAACAGCATCTTCTCTGAACACTGTCAGGGCCTATCACGCTCTACTTTTAAAATAATTGGAATAAATGCCATTGTCAGCACTTTCATATCACTTCACCTACGTATCATTCTCCCAACTCTGCCGGTGGCCACATGTGGGCCATCAACTCTTGGCTTTATTCACTGATGGGTTCTTGCATGTAAGTCACGTAAGGCTCTGCATGAAATGATTCCCTTAGAAATCTCCCCAGGATACCTACTGTTATCTATTAATAGAAATGCCTAAATAAGTACCCAGTACCACATAGATTTTCATAGCTGAGGAAGGCAATGGTGCTATTAACATGTATGCTGCTTTCTAACAAATGCATTGGTACTTGAAAGAAAATTTAATGGAGATGTTTTATGTAGAAAAAGCAATCAAATTATTAAAGGACCAGCTGCCATTTCCTATGCACACAGTCATAATATTATAAATTTAAATACAAGAATTAGTCACCTATCTCAATTGCCAAGAATCTAGTCACTGGAGAATAAAGCGGATGAAGCCAAGATTTAAGTTCTGTGTTGCTCCAGGTCTCACTATGTCTAGTTTCTCCCCCTCCGTTTCCCTCTACAATACCTTATCTTCCTGAATATATCAACCTGGCCATGTCACTCTCTTGCTTTATCAGTTTCAAGATCCCAGGCACACGCGAGATAAATTCCAATCCCTTTAGCTAATGCCTCTCCCTTTCTGATCCTAAAAAAGTAATATATTCTTCTGTGACAAACCCAAGCCAAGACCCTGTTCTGCCTGGCCCCGGGCTTTCTTTCAGCCTCATCTCCTGCCAACGCTCCCCAAATACTCTTCGTACCCATGTACTCAGCCCTCCAGCTGCACGTTTTCACACTTCCATGCATTTAATCACTCATGCTGCTTGTTATGCTTGCAATGTTCTTCTCCATCCTCTCCCACAAGAAAATTCCACTCAGAACCCCAGTGAATGTCACTTGATTACCCAACTCTTGGAAGATTTCACAGACACCTCCAGGTGGATTTTCCACAACCTCTTGGTATTTCCATTGTCCTCGGTAGGTAACTTTACCATAAAACTTATTACATTATATACTTGTTAATTATACATTAACATACCTATTTTTCCTAGTTGGCTGTGAATTCCATGAGAATATGGTTTGTGTCTTAATGATCTTTATATTCTAAATTTCTACCAAAGTGTAAGGCCCACATTTGACAGATAGTCACTTTTGGCTGGTTAAGTGAATAAAGAATGGATCCCAGAATATTTAACAGCAACATATCATACAATTACCACTGTTAATAATCCTCCAAATGTATATAGCACTCTTCTGCAAAGCCTCACAGGATAAAATGCAGTCTAGCCCCTGCCACTGGACATATTCCAAAGTGCATGTTCTATTGTTAGATTTGTATTGCCACATATGAAAAGAAGGTTCATTTATGACCCTTAAAGCATGGCTAACTCCCTTAGAAAGCCATTTGTAACTCCTCATACATTTTTAGTAATATCAATATAGTTAGATCAGTTTGAGTGCCTGTTACAGTTAAGAGTACAATAAAGATTTGTTGAATAAGCAAATGAATAAATGAATAAAATTATTAATGCAAATAAAAATGATCCTCTAGGGGCACCTGGGTGGCTCAGTTGGTTAAACATCTGACTCTTGGTTTTGGCTCAGGTCATGATCTCAGGTTCCTGAGATCAAGCCTGGGGTCCAAGCTCCCCACTCAGTGGGGAGTCGGCTTCTCTCCCTCTCTCCCTGCCCCTCTCCACTTGTGTGTGTGTGTGTGTGTGTGTGTGTGTGCGCGTGCACGTGCACACGCACACGCACGCGCGCACTCTCTCTCTCTAAAATAAATGAATAAATCTTTAAAAATAAATAAAAATAAAAATGATGCTTCAGTTTGAAAATGTAAAGTAAAAGGCATTCATACATTGTTTACTACTTTACCTAAGAAAGTTGAATAATGAAATGAATCTTGGAAATTGACATTTAAAAGTCTTGTGAGTCTAAAACGGTTTTCTGACCAAGTCCTATCTGCTCTGGCTCAGAAGTGCTTTAGAATGAAAAATTAGTATGCACATGAGTAGAGTACTGTAATAGAACAATACTGAAATAGCAATTAAAGCAAAACTATGAAAGGGTCTAATGAAAACAAAGGGGATCAAAAACTAATGATGTAATGTATGGTGATTAACATAACATAATAAAAAAAAGAAAACAAAGGGGAAAAGAAGAATTAAAGAAAAAAAAAAACCTTCTCCTATGACCTAAACTTACTTCTTTTTTTAAATGTTTTTGAGAATCACATTAATAAAGTGATTAAAATCCATGGGCAAGAGTGTAGAAGGTTGTCTTAAATCTAAATTTTGAAGATATTGATAAAATTTCAGCAACAAATAACATAATGCTGTAGATCTTTTCAAGAAAGATGGTGCTTTGATATTTTTTACAAATGGTTTCTCAACTAAACAAGTGGCTAGGATAACCAACAGTTAATTGATTCCCTAGCAAATTAAGAGAGCTAATGCCTGAAAACAAGCCTTTCATGCTGTGTATGACAGCAATTAGTGTTATTCATCAATTATCCCAGGTGTCTTCCTTTTAGGCAGATGGTAGGATAGCAGTTCCTGGCCCCCTTGTGAGAATATGCAGCATGTGCCTAATTATGACCAATGGATTGGTAACAAGGTAACTAAGTAATTCATTGCCAGAGTGAGACCTTCCTGAGCTCTCTTTGTCCTCTTGCACTTCTCATGAAGATGTTGGAGATGGTGGCTGCTATCAGCTTGAGTCCCAGAAGGATTATAATCTAAGTACGTCTAGCTCATCGATATCCAAGATGAATGCGTAGTATGAGCAAAAAAAAAAAAATCTATAGTGTTTTAGCCTCTGCGTGTTTGGAGTTTTTTGTTATAACAGCATAACCAGCCTATCCTGACTTACCCTGAGAAAGCGAGGTGTTTCCTAAGTAAAACTAGATGGAATATTTTAGTACATCCACAATTAGGTCGAAGTAATAAAAAGATCTCTGCTGTGCCAAAATGTGACTATGATTATTTTAGTCTAATTGCTCACATTTTATTCAAGTACAGAGATGATCTGCATTAAGAAAAATTTTATAGTAAAAGAAAAATGTAGGTTGGGTCATAATTACTTGACAGTATGCCTTCACTGTAAGGCACTGAAACATTCCTTCTCATCATCCATTTACTCTGGTACACTGAAAATATGACTTTTTATGAAATATAATTTATAACCTGCATTTTGAACATATATCTACATTGTAATGTGAAGTTTACTCACTATGTCACTAAAAAGCTAGAAACACAAAATACATCATTGCTCTGGTCTGTTCACACAATTTTTTTTGGGGGGGTAAAGATTTTTTTATTTATTTATTTGATACAGAGAGACACAGTGAGAGAGGGAACACAAGCAGGGGGAGTAGGAGAGGGAGAAGCAGGCTTCCCACAGAGTAGGGAGCCTAATGTGGGGCTCAATCCCAGGACCCTGGGACCATGACCTGAGCCGAAGGCAGATGCTTAACGACTGAGCCACCCAGGCACCCCTATTCGCACAATTAACAAGGAAATACAAATTGTGAGTTTAATCTTTCTGAATTCATTTCTCTCATCAAAGAGAGCCCTCTGATGACAAACAATTTCCCAATAAGAAGAGCTTCCCATGACTGACTACAAGGTCAGATTTTAAACAATGAGTAAAATTTTTTTAAATGTAGTCAGTCAAGTAGGAGGGCCCACAACTCCCTCGCTGGAAGAAGGGACCCCAAGGCCAGGGACTGCCTGTGCTTTGTTTGCAGGCCTATTCTTTTTTTTTTTTTTTTTTTTTAAGATTTATTTATTTATTTATTTGACAGAGAGAGAGAGAGAGCACAAGCAGGAGGGGCAGCAGGCAGAGGGAAAGAGAGAAGCAGACTCGCCGCTGAGCAGGGAGCCCGATGCGGGGCTAGGACCCTGGGATCATGACCTGAGCCAAAGGCAGACGCTTAACCGCCTGAGCCACCCAGGTGCCCCTGCAGGCCTATTCTGTACGACGCAGCACAATGCCTGACACACGGAGAAGACATTCAGTGAGCATCTGTGGAAAACATTAATAAATACATGAGCTTTGGCAATGGGGAGAGGAAGGAAAAAAAAAAAAAAACCCTGAGGGATCCAGTTGAATAGTAGGTACTTATATATGAAAGAAACTCCCTTTCAAGTTAATCTAGTCCAATCCCCTTTTTAACAAACAGGTAAATGGAACCACAGAGAGAAGTCACATTGAGATAATAAAAGAGCTGGGATTAGAACCCAAGTCACTGGTCTTGGACCTTTATGCTTTCTTTCACCCCATTCTATTCGACAGCAAACACACATTGGAAACTTCAGGTAAGTGCATTTTCAAGCTCTATCAAGTATGCATACTTTTGGTGAGCACCTATTATGTGTCAGGGAGTATGCCAAGAACTCGAATAAGACATGATGTTTGCTTTATAGAAATTTGTGCACAGTTACCTTGATCCATTAATTGGGAACCATCATGGTTGACAGTGTTTATATTCCAGTTCAATTTTTTTCCCCCATCAGATAAACTGTTAAAAAAATGTTGTCTTAGATTTATGGGAAATAAAGACATTTATGTTTAAGTAAAAAAAGAAAAAAAAAGCCAACAAGATTCCCGGAAATTATCTTCACTGTTTAACATTTAAACCTATAAAAGTGTCTAATGTGGTTTGCTCCATTTAAAATATATTTAATTTTTATTTCAAGGATGCCATCTTTCCGTACTGGATTTACTTTGACAACAATATGTGCTTTGTAACGCTTTGAGAATAGGATCCTGCACCAATTTCACTGAAGTTTGTAACCACAGACTATGCAAAGCTGAATTCTAATTAATAGTACAGTAAAAGCTTTGTTCTCCTTGCTCCGTGGGGGAATGAGATGCCTTAACTCTTTAAGCAGGCGTCAATTCCTTTTATCCAAGGTGTTCTCATTCTTCTAGGTTACTTTTGCTCACCTTTCTAAAACCCATCCCTAAATAAAAGGGCAGGAATTTAATGAATTATTCAGATGTCCCTGCTTCATAAATTTAGCACATACGTATGCCTCATTTTATAGTTAATTATCTATGACTATCCCCATCAAAATCCAGAAAACTCACTGAGAATAACTTTTCCTTTAACTAAAATAGTCAAATATGCTCAAGGCAGTAAAATAGGACACAATGAACAATGTAAATAGGAAATGAAGCAATATGATTTGAATCATTCAAACCAGGTACAACAACTGCCAACAGATCATATTGGTATTTATATTTTTCCAGTCACACACACACACACACACACACACACACACAAAAGACACACATATATGTAAAAAATGTTATAAAGTTTTGTAGCTAGTTTTCACTACTTAGCAATATATTCTGAATATCTTTACAGCGGCAAATATTTTCTACAACATGGTTTTAAGAGGTCTGATAGCAATCCATTATCTGTCTGAAATTAAATCAAGTTCATTTATTAGATATGTAGAATTTCCACTCTTTTTTCAGAATTTTAAGCAATGCTTTCACAAACATCTTTATATACAGTAGTCTATGAACATCTATTTAGACTTGTGTCATTTTACATTAGCAAGGACATTAATGGACACATTATAAGCACACAGAATTTTGTGGTGAATTGATTGTCACACTATGGTTTATAAAAGTTAATTTCTCTTGTCACAACCCAAAGTACCAAGAGTGGTAAATCTTGATCTTGATTCTAATGCATGTCTACTGAAAGCTGACACTTAGTATCTTTAGTTACAAGTGTGATTTTGTACCTTTATTTTTACAGTACTCTGGAATAATTTCCCTTGGAAAAATTTTTGCTATTTAACCATTTTATTGGTCAGCACATAAACTGGGAAGACTGTTGTAAATAAACAACTATTTAAGCAATTCACTTAAAAAGGACAGTGGTAGTACAAGGCATTTTGCTTGATTCATTTCAGCTGGGAACTGCTGGGAACGACTGTGTGTTCATGAGCACACAGGTATCTGACTTGAAATAAATTCTGTCCCAGTAAAGGTGCAATATCAATCGCTTAACAATAATACATCTAGCATTTTCAGAAGAAATGTCTTCCAGTCGTATCTCTTCTCAAAAACAAGGAAATTTGCTTTTAGAAAACTGTTAGAAACTGAATTCTTCTGATATTTCACCTATCTCCAAGAATGTATAAAGATCTTTACATACACACAAAATAGGACGAAAAAGGGGGAGAAAAGAAACGAAAAATCTAGATTGTCGGCAAGAACACATTTTGCACCACCTAGGCTTAACCAGTAAGTGCAGGTGATCAGTTTATTTCTACAACAGGTTGGAAGATTCCAGTTTGGGGAAGGTAAAGATGGTGTTCTTTGAAGAACAAAGAACCAGTTTGGCAACACCTGCCTCAGGGCATTGTGAACAAGCTAAGGAGAAGCATTGATCAGCGGGTACCCATGTGGCTAGAGGGTAAGACCATCCCATAACTGAATTAATAAACTTCATTTTCTGCTTGGGGTAGGCTATCGTTTGACAGGGGGTTAGTGTGCTCACAACAATCGCACCTCTGTGAGAATGTCAGAGCCCCAGGCTCCAGATCCCCTGAGAAGCTGTGTTTGCTGTCACAAAGGTGCTTTCCCTCTGCTGGCAGGCAAACTGTAAACCACAGCTGGGGAACCTTCCTGCCGGGGAGCCAATGAGTGACACCTGCAGCAGGAACGCAGCCGTTGTTCACTGACTCCTGTGTATTCCTCACCGCACTGGGCACACGGGCAAGGAAAAAGGACGCTTCCGAAAAGGAACCGGAATGGCGGGTTGTGGACAGACTTCCCACCGCCTACGGTTGCCAAGTCCAAATGCACTCCTGTTCTAATCAGCGCATTTGGAGTTGCAAGGATCCAATACACTCAAAACCCTACGTACACATACGAGGGAGGGGACCTGGGAGAGAGAGTGTTTTAGGTAGGGCGGTACCATCCAGGGTGCGCTGCAGTGGCTCGTCACAGCTTGAGAAAGTTGACTGTGGAATTTTCAAGATTTTTTTCAAACCAGTTGATACCGCGTTGGGAGTTTAGAATCAACCATGGTAGGCGTATTTATGCCACGGAGACTGGAAAGCCTTACAAATCAAATTTTGGTCTGTTGTTGTTGGTGTTGCTGTCGCTATTTCCCAGAGAGCAAGTTGTTAAACACGTCCCACCTCAACTGCATACATCCTAGTTTATGTCTGCAATTTTCCATCTTATGCCTGCAATTATTTATAGCACCCACTTTTACTCTCAAAACTGTGCCATTTGGGATCATAAATTATACGAACTCCCTAATTTTAGGATACAGAGATCTCTGGCACCCAGGACAGGAAACAGACCTGCCTCAGGAGGCCAAAGGAGCTGGGAATGGCAGGTGCAGCAGAAAGGGAGGGGCCACAGTCTCCGGTTCTTCTCAGAGACCTCAGGATGCTCCATCTTCGTTCATCTCTGCACTTGCTTTATTGTTCTCCTTCTAAAGACAGCTTCCTAAGCAGTTAGGACATGGCCTCAAATAACTTCCTGAGTGCCCCAGTTTGGAGAACCTCCCTATTCCAGGGCCATCTATGGAGTAGCAATAGTCTTGGCATCCTTGCTTCAAGGTCTTAAAAGAGAGAATCAGATTCAACCAACTCATCTGTTTGGGCCAAGCCACACAACCCATATGTCCCTAGTAAGACAGGTTCTGCTGCATTTGAGTTAGGGCTCCATCTCTCCCCAACCAGCCACAGCTGGGAGATGTCCCATGTCACAGGAGCAGATCCTCCTTGGCACTTGCCAGGCACAAGAACATATCCATTACACTTAGTGTTACAAATTCTTCAGCCACACATAACTGTTTGCTATTTCCTGCAGAAACCATGCTCTTCTAAGCCTCCATGCCTTGCTTTCTGCCAGGAGATTCTCCACTCCCACCCCCATCTTCTGCTCTCTTAAGGAACTCCTCCTCATCCCCCATGGCACGAGTAATGTGTCATCCCCTTGGTAGCTTTCCATAACCCCATCACATCATTACATATGTTTTGCTCATTTGTCTTCCCATTGAATCACCCTGCAGCCTGCACTTTCAAACAAGACCAAGTGCTGTCTCACCAACTTCCTAGATGTGTTACCTTAGGAAGGCCATTTAGATTCTCTGAATAACAAGAGATAATTATATTTCTTTGGTAGGGTTGTAAGGACTATCCCAGTACACAGCAAATAGTAAGAATTAATTATAGCCATTATTCTTATTATGGACACCTTTAAGAGAGGAGCTATAAAGTCATGTTATAATAGATATTACCTCCTAGAGAGACAAGGAATTATGTAGGAAACCTATTGGTTTTGCATGGTTCACCAGGTCTCCTGGCCTGTTTCTCAAACATAATAAGCACACTTTCATCTTTCAAGGCATTTCACTTTCTGTTCCCTCTGCTGAGAACTCATTTTCCCAGATGGATATGTGGCTCGGTCCTTTATATAATTCAGATTTTTGCTCAGTTTTTACCCTCTCGAAGAAGTCTTCAAGCCAATCCCATCTAAAATAGCAGCCACTGTCTTTCTGCAATCTTTTACCAAGGTTTCTTTTTCTTCTTCTCTTCTTTCCTGTTATTAGCCAACATTCCACGTGTGTATGTCTTTGCTGTCAACCTTACAAATACAAACTCCGGGGGGGGGGGGGGAGGGCAAAGGATTAGTTCGCTTTGGTCACTGCTGAATATCCAGTGCCTAGAATAGTGCACATTTCAAAATGAATGAATATTTCCCTTGTATGTGTTTGGCGCTCAAGAAAAGTTTATTGATTTGAACTAATTAGCTAAGTACAAAAGTAAGGGCATGAATCAAGCAGAAGCTGAATTCAGAGAAGGGAGCCATTATGATCGTATATTTTTACAAGGCTTCATGGTTTAGACACAGCATGTTGTTCTCAAGCATCTTCTTTCTTAAACCTCAAGCTTTCTAGAGACACCCAGTGGCCTCAATGGGCACTGCTTAGAATTGCAGAGGGCTCTGAGTCAGAGGCTGGTCCCCTTGCCCCAAAGTAGTGCAAATTTTAAAAATATGGCTGTTATTTGTTGAATGGGTGTGTGTGTATGTGCAAAAGAAGGAGGAGGAGAAAGGGAAAAAGAGGAAGGAGAAAGAAATATAGATTTCCAATTGTGTAATCTCAGCCAGAGCCCAAAGGCCTGATTACCAGGGAGTTGCTAATGAAACTCGCAGTCCAAGTCCAAAGGCCTCAAAACTAGGAGCGGGGATATCCGAGGGCAGGGGGAGATGTCACAGCTCAGAGAGGCAATTCACCCTTCTTCAGTCTGTTGTTCTCTTCAGGCCTTCAAAAGATTGAATAATGCCCACCTCCCCTGGTGTGAGTGATCTTCTTGACTCAGTCACTGATTCAAATGCTAATCTCTCTTAGAAACACCCTTATAGACTCACCAAACATTAATGTTTTACCAGCTATCTGAACATCCCTTAGCCCAGTCAAACGGACACATAAAATCAACCATGACAGTAGACTCGACGAAATCCCACAGATGAACTGGATGGAGTAGGGAATGAAGAAGTCTTAATATCAAATCAGATTTTTTTTTTTTTTTGCCAAATCACTGAATTCAATCTCTTTCACAGTTGATGGGGAGACAATGCGAAGTAGTCAGTACTGCCACTTAGGAGCTTCGTGAACGGAGGGGTGAAGCACTTACCCCAGTGAAACCTCTACTTCCTTCGTATGAAAATGAGAGTCAAAATACCTACTCTACAAGAGTATTAAGAATCATTGGCAAAGCTAATCCTAATAAAGGGTCTAAGGATACAGCAAGCAACCAAAACATAGTACTTTTTCTTCTTATTATGACTGCAACTACCACCACTGCTATTATTATTGCCCTCCTACTCCCTGTCCCCAAGGGCACCCATGTGTACCGACTTGTGAGACAGCTCGGCACCGATCCTCCTCTCCTGCGGACCTGTTGTGTCATACCTTACAGGAAGCTCACCTGCTCTGTGGGTCACACAGGCCTACCACCTGGTACTCTATCTACTTTCCAGAAATATGATTGAAAATTCCATTTAAATGGATTCAGATTTCTAGAAAATTACCCACACGTCAAAGCTACAAAAGACAATACTACCTAGTCTTCTTTTCAGAAGTGAGTGTTACAGAATCGGAAACAATGAAGCAAATATAAAATGTATAAAATTTGTGTGAATGCTCATCAAAGGGTACTGGTTTCAAAACTAGCATTAAAATGAATTTCACGTGACTGAAAAACAGCCTGGGTCACCCTCTGTGCAATGCTCAAATGATTCTCCATTTGAAAGAGGTGCCCTGTCTGTAAACCTACAGAAATACAGCAGAGCGAGGCCTATGGGAAATGAATGGTGCAGCAATGCTGCCCCCTTGTGTTGTAAAATAAAACAAAGGAATATTTACTTCTGCTTGTCTGGGAGGGACAGAACGGATTCAACATTTTAAATGATTATTTAAATATACTCCATAATCCTTTTCTCATACCTAATTATAAAATTAAGTACTTCAATAAAAATTTTTAGAATAGCATGCTTGCAATTGAGGGTGAGAGTCCATAAATCAAAGGCATCTGGAATATAAATTGCCACTTAGGTCTAGTGTCCCTTCTAGTTTATCCACACCTGAGACAAACACACTGTGGCCTTTGATCAGTCACACGCTGGGCAAGAAATAGGCTGAAATCACCCCCCATACACTATCAAATATACATGTGCATTTTGTTGGTTGTGGTTGGTTGGGTTTACTTAACAAGGGAAAGAATGTGTGGGGCCTGGGGGATCACATGGCATCGTGGCGTGGATTCCATCCCCACTGCAGCTCTTTCCTCCAGGTGATCTTTTATTCCACGAAACCAAATGTCTAGGACTTCGTGGGTCCTCAGGCCTGTGTATCTTATTCATTTGCTTTGAAGGCAATTCTGCTGACAATCACAGAGAAGAGGCTAAAAATAGGAATAAAAAGCTGCTTGAGGGAGAGAAGGCAAGTGTCCTGGTTTCCTCGGGCTGCCACAGCAAAGTACCACAAACCAGGTAACTTAAAACAGGAATGTATTCTCCACAGTTCTGGAAGCTAGCAGTCTGAAATTAAGATGTCATCAGGGCCCTGCTCCCTCTAAGATTCTGGATGAAATACTTCTTTGCCTCTTCCTAGCTTCTGATGGTGGGTAGCCACAGGTCCCTGGCATTCCTTGGCTTGCAGCTACATTATTCCAATATCTGCCTGTCGTCACAAGGCATTCCCCCAATTGTCTGTGTCTTCATGTGGCATTTTCCTCTTCTTTTATAAGGACACAAGTCACCTTGGATTAGGTGCCCCACCCTTTGCCAGGATGGCAGCATCTTGATTACATCCTATTTACAAATAGGGTCACATTGATTGATACAGGGAGTTAGGATTTCCACATATCTCTTAGGACACACAATTCAACCCACAATAGCAAGGAAAATAGTCTCTTGATACTCTTACGGGGGAGGATCCACTCAATTTTTTCCTGAATCTTTCTAGTAATTAATCAGTTAGTGCTCAGAGAGCATCAGTCCAAATGAGGACAGGGAAATAAAAACACATGATGAAAGAAAGTTGTCAAAAGGGATCATCTTAGTTAGCTCAGGCTGCTATAACAAAATACCACAGACTATGTAGCTTAAACAATTTTTTTTTTCTCACAGTACTAGAGTCTAGAAGCCCGAGGTGAGAGTGCCAGCATGGCTGGGTTTTGGTGAGGGTTTTTCTTCTTAGCTTACAGAAGGTCACCTTCTTGCTGTGTCCTCACATGGCCTTCCCTCAGTGTGGGCATGTACAGAGAAAAATCTCTCTCTTCCTCTTCTTATAAGGCCACTAACCCCATCATGAGGGCCACATCCTAATGATCTAATCTAAACCTAATTACCTACCCAAGGCCCTCTCTTCAAATACCACCACAGTGGGGATTAGGGCTTCAACATATGGATTTTAGGGGAATACAGCTCACTCCACAGCAGGGATACAGTAATCTAGAGGAAAGACAAGTCTGCTTTAAAACAAAACAAAATAAGAGGGTCTTATTTTCCTTCAGTTTGGTTATCACGGCACTATACCTTGGGACCATCCTGAAAAATTTTGCAAGAATCTGGACTTCCCTCTCAGAGCTTATCCTGGCCCCTTACTCACTTTGGGATGACTAATGAGGTAAATCATAACTGAAGGAGTCTTGTTCCTCTAATGAGGTGCCGAGAATATAAAACCAAAGACAATGAGCCTACACACATCAGGGAGAAGCTGTGCTCACCGGTTTTCTATTACTAAGGTAAAACTATGTAAAACAGTACACCAGAATTAACTATGCAGAACATATTGACAAGAGATCATCCCTTCTCCTCAAGGACACATTGACGGGCCCCGAGGTGAATGCTAAGCGGAATTTACATGGACAAGGCCACACATTTTAGTCTGTAGCTTACAGCTTTCATGTCCTTCACTGTGATGTTGTTCACATGTGTTCCCAACCTTTTCTCTACAAAAGATCCTTTTGATTATTTTCTTCAGTAGCACGCATGTTTTAAAAGAGTTTGGGTATCTTTCTTAAAAACAGTAACAGTTAACATTTGAATGAATACTATATACCAAGTATGCTGAGAAGTTACAATTCACTCATTTGACATTGACAGAACTCCTAGGATTTTCAGATGGGACACAAAGGATGTTTAAGGAACTTACCCAAGGCATCACCACTGGTAAATTACAGAGCTCAGATAAGAACCTAGTAAATCTGATTCCAGAACCCACTAGCTTAACCTCACTAATTCTCTTTTTTCACATGGTAGCTACTGTAGTTATATTTATTAATTACTTTTTAAAGCAAATATTCAACATACATAAGCCCTGTCATCAATATATTCTCAATAAAGAAAGAAGTCCAGAGGTTTAAGAATCCTGCCTAAGGCCATACAACATAGAGAACCAAGGCTGGATTCCATTCCACATCTTACAGATTTCTAAGGGCCATGTTCCTCTTTCTATACCAAACTGTGTACCCAGTACCAGCTACGTTATTTATGAGGCCAAACGAAAAATGAAAATGTGGGGCTCCTAGTTCAAAAATGATTATGAATTTCGGGGCACCTGGTGGCTCAGTTGTTAAGCGTCTGCCTTCAGCTCAGGTCACGATCCCAGGGTCCTGGGATCGAGCCCCACATTGGGCTCCCTGCTCAGTGGGAAGCCTGTTTCTCCCTCTGCCACTCCCCTTGCTTGTGTTCCCTCTCTTGCTGTCTCTCTCTCTGTCAAATAAATAAATAAAATCTTTAAAAAAAAATGATTATGAATTTCAAGGCACGAACAAAGCATTAAAGCAAGAGTTGGGCCCTTCCAAATGTGGAACTCTGTATCAATCACATGCTCGTGAAGCTGGCCCGCATCTACCTCCATGTCCACTAGTTGGAAGGATGTTACTGAAAACAAACAAGCAGAATATATTAAATTTCTTTGTTATAACGCCTTTGGCTATTTTCTCTCTACTCTTCATTTTAGGGTCACAGCTCACTATCTGAAGAAACTTCTGGAAGTATTCAAAGAAAGAACAACAAACACAGCAAAGAGGCAAAGAGGGAACAAAGCACTAAAGGCTGGTAAGTGCCTTGGTCTCAAGGGTACAGGAACCATAGATCACTTGAGTAACAGAAAAGAGATTCAATTCCCTTCAGTTGGAGGTGAGAAGAGACTACAAAGTGAGTTGGTAACCTCTGGTGAGTTATTTCAACTCTAGGATCTCGGGGGGGTTTTTAAGATTTTATTTATTTATTTGACAGAGATATGGCGAGAGAGGGAACACAAGCAGGGGGAGTGGGAGAGGGAGAAGCAGGCTTCCCGCCAAGCAGGGAGCCTGATGTGGGGCTCGATCCCAGGACCCTGAGACCATGACCTGAGCCAAAGGCAGATGCTTAACGACTGAGCCACCCAGGCACCCCTAAAAATGGGCCAAAGGGGCGCCTGGGTGGCTCAGTCTGTTAGGCATCTGACTCTTGATTTCTGCTCAGGTCATGATCTCAAGTTCCTGGGACCAAACCCCATCTCAGGCTCCACTCTCAGTGCAGAGTCTGCTTCAGATTCTTTCTCCTTTCCCCTCTGCCCCTCCTCACTCATGCTTGTGCACACACGCACTCTCTCTCTTAAATAAAATCTTTTAAAAAATAAAAAAATAAAAATGGGCCAAAAACCTTAATAGCCACCTCGCCAAAGGAGATATGCAAATGGAAAATAAGCATATGAAAAGATCATTAGGAAAATGCAAATTAAAACAACAAAAGACCATTATAATGGCCAAAATCCAGAACACTGAAAACATCAAATGCTAGTAAGGATGTGGAGTAACAGGAACTCTCATTCATTGCTGCCAGGAATGCAGAATGGTACAGTCACTTTGGAAGACATTTTGGCAGTCTCTTACAAAACTGAACATGTTCTTATCATATGATCCAGCAATCATGTTCCTTGGTATCTACCCAAAGGATATTCAAACTTATGTTCACTCAAAAACCTGCACACAATGTTTACAGCAGCTTTATTCATAATTGTCAAAACTTGGAAGCAACCAAAATGCCCTTAAGCAGATAAATGAAAAAATAAACTGGGGATATCCAGACAATGGAATATTAATCAATGTGAAAATGAAATGAGCTATCAAGCCATGAAAAAAAATGAGGGAACTTTAAATGCATATAAGTAAGTGAAAGAAGATAATATGAAAAGGCTATATATTATATGATTCCAACTATATAACCTTCTAGAAAATGTAAAACTATGGCAACAATAAAGAGATCAATGGCTTTGGCTGCAGGGTTGGGGGATAAATAGGCAGAGCACAGAGAATTTGGGGGGCAAATACTCTATATGATATCATGATGATGGATATATGTCATTATACATTTGTCCAAACCCATAGATGTACAACACCAAAAGTAAACCCTAAGGGAAACTATGGACTTTGAATAATTATGATGTGTCAATGTAGGTTCATCCTTGGTTAAAAAAAAAAAAAAGGTACCATTGTGATGAGTGATGTTGATAATGGGGCAGGCTCTGCATGTGGGGGGCAGAGGAAACATGAGAAATCTCTATACCTCTATCTCAGTTCTGTTTTAACCTAATACTGCTCTAAAAATAGTCTTAAATGGCAAATTTCAAAAATTTTGAAAAACTGCTCAACTTCATTAATAATTATGTAAACACAAATTAAACCTACAATATGATACAATTACATACCAACTAGATTGGCAAAGATTAAGAAGTCTGACACTATCAAGGGTCAGATATAATATCAATAAATAGGAGCTGCTGGTAGGAGCTTTTCTGCACTTTGAAAAATTATTTGGTGTTTCCTAGTAAAGTTTGATGTGTGCACACCCTCGAAGCTGCACCATCACCAGGCATACCTCTCAGAGAAAATCTTGCACAAGTGTACCAGGGAGGCATGGATCATAACATTCACAATAGAAACAAAAGTAGCAAGTTTATGTCAAGCTCCATCTCATTTTATCTCACTGATTACTCAGATATTTCACAAACATTTACTGGAAGTCTCTATGTCACTGGACAGTCACCATAGACTCACACAGGAGGAAATCTTCAGAAACTCAAAGAACTACAATCTGTAACTCTTTCTACATCTGCATCTAAAATAGCATTTCTATGTGATGTGATACTCTGTGTGTATATGTGTGTGCCTGAGGACCTACATGTGTGTGTTTTCAATGAAATGGCTTTGAGAACATGGAGGAAGGAAGGAGTGAACGCTTCTGCTCGAAAAGGAGAACGGTTGGTGGAAAATCTTCAGAGAGGAAACAGTAAAGTGCTCTCACTGCTAGTTAAACCTACACCTTTTGTTTCCTGAATTAAAACAGGACCATTTGCCCAAGAAACTAAAAATACTGCTCTTTAAAATGTGCTGAGTTTAATATTCTCAAACCTTAAAATATACCCCAGGAGTCAGAATTTAACTTTGGCAATTAAGGCCACGCTCTCAGAGCTAGCTGCTGCACTTCATTTAGAAGTACTGCTTCAGGTGAAATATCAGGAAGAAATTGCTGACAGTATGGAACAACCCATATTTGAATAAACTACTGAAGAAAACTGTGGAATTGTCTCAGGATTTCTCTTAAAACATCCCAGCAGCTAATCAGTCTGGAACCCAAAGACATTTGACTGACTTCTGAATGTCATGCCCATAACTTATGATTCTATATTTGCTGAATTCCAATGGTGGTAGATTTCTTTTTTAAAATCAATAACTTTCTTATTGTTCTAATTAACTTAGTTAAAAATTATTTGTTCAGCTCCTAGTAGATTCTAGGCACTCTGTTAGGTCTCAGAAATGCAGAAATGAAAAAGATCCTCCTTGTCCTCAAAGATCAGTAGGAGACTAGCATATAATCCCTAAATCGTGTGCTATTTGTAACATCAGAATTATGTTTACAAAGTTCAAAGGGGATCGAGAGGCCTTCCCCAAAGAAGCAAAATATGAACTGGTTTTGGGTGACAAAAGGTATGGTTAAGATGCTAGACAATTAAATGAGAGAAAGAAGTAGAAATACTCCTCTTAAGGAAACAGGCTGGAGTACCAGAACAAGCTTTGTGTGAAGCCAACCTGGGCTTGAATCCTGAGTCTCCATGTTATTAATACAAGCTTGAGCAACAATTCTTCACTATGCATGTGTGTGTGTGTGTGTGTGTGTGTGTAGCCTGCAGAGAAGTACCACATGGCTCATGATGTTGTTCTGCAATAATGGATCACGCCTTTGTTGCCACCATCAATTTCCGCAAGCAAAAGGGGGAAGACACATTTCTGTGGGGAGAGAATAGAATATCCCCTAAAAGGGTGGATGTTCCCCCACTGAGTACCATGCTTAACCCGAGAGGGTAGTTCATAAACTCCCTGCCCCAGAGAAGCACTTCTCTAGAGTTCTTGTCCTAGTGCTCAAAATAAAAGCTCATTATGTCTTAATACTTGAAGGTTTACAGTCTGCGCATTGAGATTGAGACAGACGTAGCTTCAGAGTATGGGGAAGGACTTCAGTAAAAGAAAAGATAAAATACCTAAATATACCCTCTCATACAGAATAATGCCCAGAGTCTCTTATATTATATCATTTTCCAGCCATGCCAAGCACCCATTTTCTCGCTTCTCTCTGCTCCTGCTCATGGTGCTCAAGGTACTCACAAACTGGAGCAGTATTTTCAACATCTGCACATGGAAACTGTAGAACATTCTGCAATATTAAACTATCTGTATTAACAATAAACTGGTATATATGGAAACCTAGATGTAAACTGCACAACACGTGATACAGATTTTTTTTACACTGGCAACCAGATAGACATGGAACCTAGAATTTTTAATAGTTTTATTTTCATAAAATAATAAGATTAATAAAATTCTCAAAAATATCAAATATATTACCATTTTATTTAAATAATTTGTAATATTTTCTTTTTTTTTTTTTTTTTTTTTTTTTTTTTTTTAAAGATTTTATTTATTTATTTGATAGAGACACAGCGAGAGAGGGAACACAGGCAGGGGGAGTGGGAGAGGGAGAAGCAGGCTTCCCGCGGAGCAGAGAGCCCGATGTGGGGCTCGATCCCAGGACCCCGGGACCATGACCTGAGCCGAAGGCAGACGCTTAACGGCTGAGCCACCCAGGCGCCCCTGTAATATTTTCTTAAAGATTCTTTTATTTATTCATTTGACAGAGAGGCAGTAAGAGAGGGAACACAAGCAGGGGGAATGGGAGAGGGAGAAGCAGGCTCCCCGCTGAGCAGTGATCCCGATGTGGGGCTCGATCCCAGGACCCTGGGATCATGACCTGAGCTGAAGGCAGACGCTGAACAACTGAGCCACCCAGGCATCCCAAATAATTTGAAATATTACTGAGGATAGGTCTATGTGACTGGTGCTAAATAGCTGGCAAGAGAAAAGTTTTCTCAAGACAGAATTTTGGCCAAAATTCCAGAAGCATTCCTTGTACCTGGTACAGCTAATACACAGTTTGAATCTATTACTAGAAAAAACAGTCACAACTGGGCTGTTTGTGAACAATTCAAATAGTACATACAATATTGTACAGGTCTACCCAAAATAAAACATCTTAATAAGATACTTACCAAATTTATCCTTAAAACCCCTCATGGCACATGATGGGAATGCCAACAAAATGCTATTTAAGATTTTATTTAAACATGAGAAAGGATGCCTAAAAAAAAATAAGCAAAACGACAGAATATCCTCAAGTAGGAACAAATCGAGATGCTTGGTGAAAATGCAATTAATTTTAAATTGGAATAATTCATCATTATTTAATATGAATTGTTGCTTGCTATCGATGATGTAGTAAAAGCTTTACAAGAACACAAACACAGGTATGGGTTTGACTACTTCATTTTTAAAAGAATAAAAAGCATTTTTAAATTTCTTGAAAAAAATTTTCCAAATTAAAATAAGCTGCGTGTGAAATATGCAACAAAGTGACATGCCAACAAAATATTAGAAAAACAAGATAAAAATATTTGTGTAACAGTGAAGAAGATTTGTGTACAAATAAACGTGAGACTATATTCTGGCCACTCCAGGTCATCCTATAACTTCAACTGAAGTGAAAGTTTTGAACAAATCAAGCATCATACTTCTATTTTTTACATTTTCTTTTAACATCCCAGGATTGAATAAATTAGAAAAAAAAAAAGAATTTAAGTAGAACTCTATGCATCTAGAAATTACTTTATAAATGTCAGAAAACACATCTATATTGGACAGTAATCTATTGCTTAAATTAAATATTTGGGGATTTTTTTCCTGAGACCATAATAGTTTATCATATGTTATCCCCTTAAAATATGTAAACATGATATATAAATTAATAGTTTATTTCTAAATCTAAGTATTCTTTAAGAGTTTTAATGACAATTCAGTTGCTCCTGCCCTAGTAGAGCCAAATTTCTCCAAATTGTAAGGTAACTTACAATAATTCAAGGTGGTCTAATTTAGCAATCCTGTCTATTAAAAACAAGTTCTCTGAACAATATAATGCATAATTATGCTGAAATAAAAGCAAGAAAAATAAATGAAATGAAATAAAAATAATTAAGGAATTCATTTTATTATTCATTTAAATATCACTGGGTCATTCACAGACCATTCACTACACAAAACAATCATTAAATTCAATCATCACTGATATTCTGCCACTATGCAGTCTTATAAAAGCATACATCCACATTTTTTTTTTTATTTCATTGTTATGAAAGCAGGAGGGTTATGGATTCCTTCATGCTGCTATAAAAATTATCACAGACTGAGTGGCTTAAAACAACACAGATGTATTACCCGAACAATTCTGAAGCTCAGAAGTCCAAAATGGGTCAGCAGGGCTGCATTCTACCTGAAGGTTCCAGAAGAGAATCTATTTCCGTGCCTTTTTCTGTCGTCTACTGGCTGTGTGCATTCCTCGCTCATGGCACCGTACCACTCCAACTTTTGCGTGTTGTCACATTTCCTCGGACTTTACTGCCTCCCTCTTACAAGGATCCTAGGACCCTGGTAATTACGTTTGACCAGATTATCCAGGATAATCTCCCTATCTCAAGGTCTTTAACTTAATCACATCTGCAAAGTCCCTTTACCATGTAAGGTAACAGTCACAGGTTCCAGGGACTGTGGGGGCTGTTATCCTGCCTATACAGAGGATAAAACATTTTTTAGCTTGCTCTGTAAATTATGACTATAAATATATGTTGTGTGGGCCTTTAATTTGTACTCTTGCTCCAAGCCCTGTAAATGGTGGGGATGGGCCTGATGTTTCCCAAAAACAATAGCCTGGATAAGAGGAGGGTGTTGAGACCGTGAACTGGAATTTGGACTATGGGAATCAGACATGGGAGAGAGAATCCCTGCATTTCTTTTGGCCTAGCCTCCAAGGACCCTAGACATGCTTAGGGGTGCTTCTGAATTCCAAGGATGAAAACGTTCCATGCCCTGTGGAGGTGGCCTGAGAACTCATGGCTGAGATCCACTGCAAAGAGGGGCTAGGTACTGGTGATGACTAAGCAAAATACAATTTGTTACCATTTACTGAACACCTTGTATGAGTCAGGAGCTTTGCTAATTGCTTTACCTTCTTCACCTCACTTAATTTTTACAACAGCTCTAAAAGGCAGGTATTACTATCATCATGTAACAGATGCAGAGCCTTAATACCAACATGATTAAGTAACAAGTTGGATTCAAAGTTTATACTGGTGCTTTTAACCACTATAACACATTTCCATATTTTATGAATCATTGTATCTAATTATATTTTACTCTAGAAATTCATTTTCCTTTTATTATGGACAAACCATTAGGAAAGTTAGTTTAAATGTTTCAACTGTGCTCTGGCAATTAAGGGTTCATTTGGCTTGAGTGCTAAATGAGGGAGCACTCCCTGAGGCCAGAAAAACTGTATCAAAGGTGATCAGTAAGAGAGTCCCTCAGAGAGTGATTCTCCAACTTGAGCAACGTCTCAGAATTACCTGGAATGTTAAAAAAAACAAACAAACAAACAAACAAACAAACGAACACATGGTGGGCCCCATACCCAGAGTCTCTAGTTTAATAGGACTGGGTTGGAGCCAATAACTTTCATTTTAACAAGTTCCTTAGTGATGCTAATACTCTCATTTGGCAACCACACTTTGAGGATGCCATCCTAAGAAAAGGAATTTGCCTCAGGCAGGAGATTCTCAGTAGACAAGAGTGAGGCCCACAGGTTTCCAGTATGGTTTTCCCCACAGAGAGATGCACCCTCTGTTGTCAAATCCTGGAGTATCAGAATTTGTTTCCTACAGCGGGGATTCAAACCAGAATTATGGGTGGAATTTTGATACCTCAGGAAGAGAAAATAAAAAGGGGACTGCAGCAAGTGGGAGGAAGAATCTCAGGCTGGAACAAGGGATTTATGTCTGGGGTGAAAAGGGATATAATGTGAATACAACTTTAGTACAGACTTCGGAGAGGTTAATTTAAAGCAGCCACAATGCCTTATTTTTATGTGAAGTTTCAGTTTTCAAAGCACTTCCGCATGCGCCACCATTTTTCTGGTGTTTATGGAGCATAGGCTACTCATTCCACAGTGTTCTCAGAGCTTTGGGGAATAAAGAAGAACAGGATGGTTCTAATCATATACTGCTTTTTGTCAACTGGGGAGACAATGACTTATTTACAAACCCTTCAGGAATACTGAAGCCCTGAGCTGAAGTTATACTTTTTTTTTTTTTTTTTTTTGCTGGCAAAAAACACAAATTCCCAAACTCACACTAAAAAAAATAGGAAATAGAAGTCTCATTCTCAACCAGTACCTTCCTTTCGGATCATCCTTTTCATCTTTCCTTTTTTACTTTTTGTCCCCTTTTCGGAAACAATGTATACTAGTATAGAGACATTTTCACCTGCGTATGGAAAGTAAAAAGGCCATTCCAAATGGGACAATGTATCTGAAAGAACTTGTTCTTATAATCTCTCACTCCAATCATTATATAGTAAAAACAAAGGTAAAAGGGGGAGAGAAAAACTGATGAAATAAACCAAGGTCACAGTGGGAAATAACACTCCCAATTTGGGGAGGGGAGGGGAGATCTAATTGGTGTGAGGGTCCTTAGTCAAAGATGGTGAATTGGAAATTTGGGTTTTATAATCAGTGGAATTGAGTGTAATCCCACTAAAAAGAAGGAAAGATTAATACAACCGTCCTACTGAAGGCTAGAGAAGATTTTAACAGTTTAAAGCAATACATTTCTTTTCCTTAGATACAGAATAACTCAAAAAATTTGCTGATTATTGCAGTTAATAATAGCTCTACATTGTTGTGGTGGATGCGGTTGGTGTCTGCCCACATCCTCTATTCTGGCTGGTACACCCCTGTCCCATTTGCTGTGATTGTTGGAGATAAAAATACAGAGGACTGCCCTGGACCGAATGGGAGCATCTTGCTTGAGAAGCTATACTTCTCCCCACCCGTAACCAGGGTTTACTGGGCCAGCCAATGACCTGCTGGCATGGAATTCAAAAGGTCAGCCCACTTGCCCCAGTAGGAGACTGGCTTGGTCATGTCATTCGTGCTCTGGATTATCTTGTGGGATCAGACTGAAGCTAATCTCTACTGAGACCACATTCGTGTTTGCCATTTTTCCTGCCCTGTTCTGTTTCCCTCACCTCCCTTTTCCTGAGAGTATATTCCCAAAGAGCACTTAAACAAGAATACGTATCCCAGGTTTGTTCTAAGGAACCCAATCTAAGACAGTTGACACCAGAAGTGTTCCCAGGAAGCAGACTCTAAATATGGGAATCTTAGAATTGGACCATTTTCTGGCTGGATGTCAATGAGAATCCCATCACGGGAAATAAGGAAAACATGGGTAGTCCTTGGAACGCTAGAGCATCTTCTGGCTTCCACCTATGACAGCCTGTCATGGGTATAGGTGCAAGGCGCTGCAACAGCTGGAACAACATCCTGGGTGTTTTAGAGGTATGAAAACATAGTAACGTTAAGAACTGTGGAATTGGTTATTTGTTGCTAGGTACCACTGATTGAAAAGAGAAAATGGTAGGCTCGGGTCTATTAATGAACAATTTAAATCAAAGTGTGACAGTAAGAGGGACTCCATGGCAGCATTTAAAGTGCATTTCTGCTCCTGCAGCTGGACAACAGTCATAGCAGAACAGGGACAGGACTGAATTGTTAGCAGAGCCTCAGGAAAGGCTGAATCCCAGCCTAGGCTACTCTCTTACACAAACTCAGGGCCCTAAAGGGGAAGAAGTGGGAACCTGACACTTGGAAGGGGTTATCTGTGTAGTCACGGTTAGAAATCTCAAATCCTGGGGCGCCCGGGTGACTCAGTTGTTTAAGCATCCGACTCTTGACTCAGGCTCAGGTCATGATCTCACAGTTTTGAGATTGAGCCCAGCATCGGGGTCCATGCTGAGGTGTGGAGCCTGCTTGAGATTCTCTCTCCCTCTTCCTCTGCCCCACCCTGCTTTCTCCCTCTCTCAAAAAAAAAAAAAAAAAAAACACCTCAACTCCTTAGTCCTCAAATTCTGAATCCTATGGGCCTAAAGAAATGGCCAGTTCCCCCTTATCAGAAGATAGAGCTAGTCACACACACACATGCTTGAAATTCTACAAAGTCCTCAAATGAGGCAAGTACCTTAGAAGATATTTCTTACCCTTTTCATGATTAGCCTCACCTCCTCTCCTGGCTCATAATTAAAGTCAAATAGCAGTATAAACTGATCTAGGAAGTGCTTAGCCAGCTAAAGCAAAAGAGAAAGTATATGCCTAAAGAGATGCTACCTTGAGGAAATAGGAATGGTTTCTGGTGGGGCTAGGTCAAGAGGAAACAGGAAATAAAGCTGAATTAAGGAGAGTTATCAATACAGTGGTACTTTCCGGTGATACAGGATTTAATACCCCAGAAAAGATCCTGATGCCAGCTGTAATAGGCTGTTGGAATGAATGGCCCCTGAACACCTGAAAAAGGCAAAGGCCTGTATTAAACAACACAGAGATGCCACAGTTGCTGTTTCAAAGTATGGAGGAAGGGTTTAAAAGCTCAGAGAAGCATGTCTACTCTCTAAGGTAAAAAAACCTTGTGGCTGACCATGTTCCTTAGGACGTCACAGGAACACTTTATCAAGGCAGAGAGATTAGAAAGACATCACATCATTCAATAGGCTAGAAATAATGACAGGAGATATTATTTAGTACTGCATTCCCTAATAGCAATGCGGATGATAGAATCCAAGAATAGCGGACATCAGTGGCAGCATATACCCGTTAGAAGGAAGGTAAACAGAATGACTAGAAACTGCAACAAGTCCAGATTGAGTCAGCAAGGCCTGAAATTTATGGAATTGACTTATAAGACATTTCATCCCTAGGAGCAAGATAGATATGCAGCCCAGAAAAGGTACATGTATGTATGTACATGTATACACACATACATGCAATGGGGATCAAGAACACATGAGCAAAAGTTTGAGGTCAGCCAGCCCCAATGAAGAGCTATATTCACATGCCCAGTTCTCTGACCTAGAACACATCAACTAAAGAAAAGGAAAGATCCCGCAATACCATAGCTAGCTCTGTGGATTACTCAGATCTTTCAAAACTATTGCATACAGATTGAACTGTTAGCCAAAGATCCCAAACACCATCATGACCTTTCACTAATAGTAGAGGTAGACAGGGGGTGGGGGGCGGGGGGCGGGGGGCTGGGTGGCTCAGTCGTTAAGTGTCTGCCTTAGGCTCTGGTCATGATCCCGGGGTTGTGGGATCAAGCCCCGCATCGGGCTTCCTGCTCAGTGGGAAGCCTGCTTCTCCCTCCCCCATTCCCCCTGCTTGTGTTCCCTCTCTCTTGTTCTCTCTCTCTGTCAAATAAATAAAATAAAATCTTGAAAAGAAAAAAAAGAGAGTAGAGGTATACGGAAGTCAGCTAAGAAACTGAGTTCCAACTATGTCTTATAGTGAAATGAATATACTTGGCAATTGGCAGAATTCTCACTTTGTTCTCTGAATTATAAAGTAAGAGCCGTTATTATAGGAAAGCCATAAGGAAGATCCTCCCTCCAGGAGGATAATAATTCTTACAAAATAGTTATATCACCTCTGTATTAGTTCCCTAAGTCTGCTATAGCAAAGTACCACAAACCAGGTGGCTTTAAAAAAGAGAAATTTATTCTCTCACCATTCTGAAGGCTAGAAGTCTGAAACCAAGATGTCAGCAGGGCCATGCTCTGCCCAAAGCCTCTAAGGGAGGATCCCTCCTTGCCGCTTCCAGCTCTGGCAGCCCCCACCGCATGCCTCCGCTTATGGCAGCGTAACTCCAGTCTCTGCCTCATCTGGCTTCCCTCTATCTATCTTCCCTGAATATCTGTATCTGTGTCCAAATTTCCATCTTGTATAAGGACATCTGTCATATTAAATTCAGGGCCCACCTCCTCCAGTATGACCTCATCCTAACTAATTACATCTGCAATGACCCTCTTTCAAAATAAAGTCACATTCACAGGTACTAGGGGTTAGGACTTCAAAACATCTTTTGGGGGATACAGTTCAACCCACAATAGCATCTCAAAGGGATAGCAAAAACCAGTGCCATTCTCAAAATCTTAAAGGATATAGGAGTGGTGGCCCCAAGTAGGACCCTATTAATATACTAGTCTTGTCCCTGTGGAAACTAAATAATCTACAGAAGGCTATAATCGACTACCACAAGTTAACCAAGCACCTTCACCTCAATTACAGCTGTTTTACCAAATATACCAGGTATATTTACCAGGGCAGATTAATAGCCTTGACTACTTGGTATGTCACCACTGAACTGACAAATGCTTTCTTTTTTTTGTCATACCTGAAGAGCAGGAAGTAGCAAGTGTTCTGGACACCTTAGAAAGACATGCATGTTCCAGAAAGAAACAAAACCCAGAAAGATTTAGGAGCCTTCCACATAGGCAAAGTTTCTAGGGGTCCAGTGTTCTGGGCAACCTGGGATATTCAAAAGTAAAGGATAAGTTATTATTTTGCAACTCCTAACACTAAAAAAGAACCAGAATGCTTAACAGGCTTCTTTAGGTCTGAGAGGCAGCTTGAAAATGAATGCTTGAAAATACTGCTATGACCGATCTGTCAGATGATGTAGAAAGCTATTGGTCTTGAGTGGAGCCCAAGGCAAGGAAAGGTTCTGCATAAGGTCTAGGACTGTTGCTCGGTCCACATCACTCATAGTATTAGAATTATTTGTGGCAGCAAAATATATTATATACAGTACACATTCCTAGGGTTCTAGAGAAAAGCTATGACATCTGTGGCAGAAAAGTATAAGCTAGGGGCACCTGGGTGGCTCAGCCGTTAAGCGTCTGCCTTCGGCTGAGGTCATGATCCCAGGGTCCTGGGATAGAGCCCCGCACTGAGCTCCCTGCTCCGCAGGAAGCCTGCTTCTCCCTCTTCCACTCCCCCTGCTTATGTTCCTGCTCTCACTAGCTCTCTCTGTCAAATAAATAAATATAATCTTAACAAAATAAAAGTATAGGCTATTAACAAACCACTCCAAGCATGACATTGGACCCTAAGAAAAACTGAGCATCAAACCATAGGACCCCAAGTGACATCAAGCAGCCAAAACTTCTATCACCAGCTGGATATAGTGATGTGATGGAGAGAGTTTATACCAGCACATCTCCCTGTGATCTTATTTTGGCAGCTTGAAATCAGCCATTGTGGGGATATTTATACCACAAAACTCAGCAAATGCTACAAGTTAGGATGGTATTTTTCAGAGATGATTACTAAACATTTACCAGCACACCAGTGATACTAACAGACCCAACAAATCATAAGGTCAGGTGACCCCAGCAACAATCCACCATAATAGGGATGCAGCACATCTAGGATCAAATTTGGGCAGGTCCAGAGAGTGTAAGAGAATGGCACAAATATGTCCCTAATCACCATGTCATCTGTCACTGCTGTAGCCGTGCTTCTCCCCTATTTCACACCTATGCACACATGGAGGCTTTTCTGTGATCTGCTGATGAAGAAGGGAAAAGTTCAAGATTGGTACATGAATGGGGTCCAGTATGGGGGTATAAGCTGAAAATAAATTGCTGTTACACTACAGAGTAGCCCTGAAAAATACCAATTAGGGAAAGAAAAAGAAAAGTGGCCTGGCATTGGGATATATGGTCTAATGACTGGGCTGACTGACTGATCAGGACCCTGGAACCAGCAAGATTTGAAGACTAGGTATAGGAAGGTCTGGGTAAGAGGCATGTGGATGGGCCTATGGGAGTGGGCACCAAGTGTGGAGATTGTCCTATGGCATGTTCATGCCAACCAGAGAGAATCCACTGCAGAAGAAACCTTAAAAACATCAAAGATGACTTGGCCAGTAAATGTCAGCCAGTTTCTGTACTTGGGCACCTTGCAGAATCATCAGTGGTCTTATGAATAGAGTGGCCAGAGTGGTAGAGATGGAGAATATGAATGGATCTAACAACATAATGGACTCTTCCTCTTGAAAGCTCATCTAGTAAAGGAATTATCCGAGAACAGTAATTTTTAACATTTCAAAAATCTGACAGTGTATTGGACCTCCACCTAAAAATGCACATACTCAAACAAAATATATTTGGAGACTACTAGTACCTATATGCGGAACTCAACATTTTTGGTTCCAAAATATATATTCAACCTGTAGTTAAGCAATACACATTCTATGATAATAAAATGTTTGTTCAAGAACCAGCACTGGCCAAAATGCTCTAAATGAATACCGGGAAAGCTGGCACAGATCTAGAAGTTATAAGACAAGCCAAATTTGACCCTAATACAAAGAATCATACTAAGGAAAAAGATGTATTGGCCTGTACTTGCTGCTTATACTTTGTACTATGTACTATGCTGTTTCAGGAATAAGGAAAAGAACGGCAAATGGCCTGGGCAGATAACACAGCTTTATAAAAATGGATAAAAATTTAACAGATAATTAACCTACTAGAGTACAAATATGGGAAGCAGCATTCATACTAGCCAAAGAGGGACTGTTAAGTATGGTCCTTCAGATGGAAGCAGAAGTATCTAAAGGACTATCATCCAGGGGTTGGTAGCAAAAGTACAAGGAATAAAATTCTTAAATGGAGAACATAGTTTGTTTAGGTGCTCTCTAACTGCCAAGTCCCTAAGCATAACAAAAATCAAACATATCCGAATAGTACAGTTAGTCAGAATTGGAAATGTAGAACAATTAACTAGAATTTTACAGATTAGGGGAAGATAGGTATCACTTAAAACATAAAGTCCTTTGGGAACCTGTATCAGCACAGTCTTGTAGTATGAAATGGGGGGCATATGGTTATGCTGGTAAGAGACTTGAAATCAGAACTTACTGAGATCTGGCCCTTAAATTTATACTCCAGTCCATGACAATTTTTTACGTAGGCAAGGGCTACTCTTGCCAGAAAGTTAATTCTAACTGACATTCTGTAATGATCTTAGCCTAATTCATAATGTAACTACTATTTGGTATAATAATGAAGTAATTAGTAAAAATAATTTGATTTTTTTAAAAAAACTATCATAACACTGATATCAGTGATCAAGTGTATTGGGAAATTAAATTAAAACCCTCACATGTTGTTCTTCCAATGAAAGCTGATTGGCCAGAGGAGGAACTAGATTTACTTGACAATCAATTAATCTTTATATTAAATCAATCTATTGACACCTTAGATGAAATTCACAATTTGGTGATGAAAGGAAGTAAAAGGGTTGATGAATATGTGCATGAGTACAAACATATCTGTGCTGGATATTTGGAAAACTGAAATATTTCTTTAAAGCAATACCTATACTCTATTGGATGAAACAAATAATTCATATTTTAGCATTTGTATTTTTGCTTTTTTGTTGCTGTTGTTCCATAAATGGTGCAAAAGATTCAGGAAAACAAACGATAATGAGCAATATATAATTAAGAAGCCTTGACCAAGAGTCAGGTGGGTGAAATGTATAACAGAGTTAGAGCTGAACTGGGAGAGTTCATTGCTCATCTTCAGGGACAACTGGAAGTCAGGTACTGATTCTTGGTCAAGATAACAATGAGTAGACTAATGATGTATAATGTGCTGTTAGAGTTTAACACTCCCCTGATGCCACCCAGGGCCAGCCTCTTCAATGGCTCACAACTGCTATAACCAATTTAAGAGCCTGGCTTGGCTATGGAACCAGTGGAGCATTAGAGATCCCTTGGAAACTTTTGCCAAAGTTCTCCTGAAACAAAACAGGCTTTTTGGTTTACCCTACCCCCACACCCAGCCAAATCTTTCCCCAGGCGTTTTCAATCTCAACAAATGTCACCACCATTAACCCAGCTGCTCAGGCAAAAAGCATAGCATTGGGTCTTGATTTCTCCCTTTCCCAGACCTCTACAAGTATTCTGCAGCAAGCCCTATCAGTCTCCTTCTAAACAACACAAATTCTTTCACTTCTCTCCATCTACTCTGGCATCAGCCTGTTTCAAATCACCTTCCTGCAATAGTCTCTGCTTCCACTCTGCCCCTACAATTCATCGTACCCATATACAAAACACTACTTTTTGAAAGTCAGATCATGTCACATTTTTGTCTAAAACATTGCAAGGGCTTCTCATTGCTCTTAAAATACAACAAAACTCCTTACTCTAGCCCACAAGTGTCCAGGTAATCTAGCGGCTCCCTGTCTCTCTAATCCCAGCATAGTCTTCCTCTCCCTTGCCTTTTGTGCTGTAGCCACACTGGACTCCTTTCTCCTATTCAAACATCCTGGGCTCTTTCCCACCTCAGGACATTTACATTTCTGTTCCCTCTGCCTATGAAGTACCCCCACACACACTTTTTGCCAATTAACTGCTTTTTATCATTTAGGTTATCAATCAAATATTATCTCTTCTTGGAAGATTTCTATAGCTACCTTATCTAAAATCATTCCTTTGCTCAGCTCACTGTTACTCTATCACATCACCTTGTTTGCTTCCTTCCTCATGTTGTTTCAGCTTATATTTTCTGTTAATTATTATAATCACTACTGTAATTGGCTTGCACTTCAATAAACAGACTCATATCTTTATCTATTAATTAACCAATTTACTTGAGATAGGATTCGTAAGTACAACAGATAATAAGATGACATAATGAAGTACATCAGATGAGAAGACGTAATGAAGGGATATTCAGCTCCCAGTCTCCCTTTCATCACACTGGCTGGCACACCCAAGTGTAAATTCCTTGCACAAGTAGGTCTCTCTTGTCTGAGGAGCAAGTGACTGACTAGCTTGGGCATTTAGTAAACCTCTTCCTTGCATGTAAAGTACAGCTAGTACTTATTTTGAATAATACGTTAAGCTTAACAGATTCAGCTGTATACAACGTACTTACATATAATTTATTTATACTTTTAGATGACTGCTTTGTGGGATTCATGATCTGGGCATCCCCTTTATGTAAACCTCCACTATAATCGTCTCTGTCTCCCGGTATTACTTATGATACAGGTTCAGCTGCTGTAGCAGACAGAAACCCAAAACAATAGAATTGTATTTACTTCACATTCAAATCCAGTCTGGTGTGGTCACTTCCATGAAGTTGTCACATGCTCAGGGCCCTTTGGTTTTGCTGCATCACCAGCCCTGTGGTTTCACCTGGGCCACAAGGTACAAGAAATCCCACCACTGCATGGCCATTCCAGCTAGTAGAAAAGGGAAGAATGGAAGGAGAAGGATGCCTCTTTATTTCAAGGGCATGTTCTGGCCAGAACGTAGGTTCCACCTAGACTAAGAGGAACCTGCAAGAAAGGCTGAAAGGTAGTCTACTTCCTGGGTAGCCATGTGCTCAGTTACAACTCTGGAGTTTTCTTACTGTTGGAAAGAAGACTGGATATTAGGGAGTTCTCTCTCATACACCCATTAGAATGCAAACTTCATAAAAAGAGAATTTTTCTCCTTTTTCACCATTATACCCCAGCTCCTAGAACAGTACCTGGTACATTCATCTTCCTCTGACCATTTTCCTTGCCTTTGTCCTGACTCATCCATCATCGCTGATGTAGTTTTTGAATGTAGGTGAGGTTTGGTGGGGTGAGGTCGGGACTCAACGACCAAGAAAGAATTCTTTTTTTTTTTTTTTATTTTTTTATTGTTATGTTAATCCCCATACACTACATCATTAGTTTTAGATATAGTGTTCCATGATTCATTGTTTGTGCATAACACCCAGTGCTCCATGCAGAACGTGCCCTCCTCAATACCCATCACCAGGCTAACCCATCCTCCCACCCCCCTCCCCTCTAGAACCCTCAGTTTGTTTTTCAGAGTCCATCGTCTCTCATGGTTCTTCTCCCCCTCCGATTTCCCCCCCTCCAAGAAAGAATTCTTGAACCATCTTTGGTGCAAGAAGATGGTTTTCTTACAGCACAGGGACAGGATCCCTGGGCAGAAAGAGCTATGCCCCCGGGGTTGTGAGGAGTGACTTACTACATACTTTGGGACTGGGGGAGGTAAAGATAAGGGAGGTTCCAAAAGGATTTTCATATGCTAAAGAAAACTCACAGGATACCAGAGGCCTTCCTATTGTCAAGCTAAAGTTGTTTTTCCCTCTAGCAAATCATTAACATTAAGACAGTCGGGAGCTTCCTGGAGGACCATTATACTCTGCCTGCCTCAAATATTTGTCAACTGGCTGCAGGTTGTACGGACGTCTAATTTTATTTGCATTTCCTTCTGGAAGTTAGGTTATTGATAAGATTGCTTTTTTCTTGTAAATCACTAAGACATTTGTAAACTGAGGGAGGCTCAAGTCTTGAAGGACTGTGATCTCTATAATATAGTTAACCATTTGTTTTTCTCTTCCTTAGCTTTAGGGCAGCCAGGAGTGCCTGGGGAATGTCACACAGATCACACCTGAGTCGGGGGGGTTGTGGGGTGTCAGTTTGTGCTTTGTCCTCAGCTTGCCTTCTGCTCCCTCATCAATCACCACTCATTGGACATAAGCCGTGTCCTTCTAAATTACTTTTCTGTCTCCACGCCAATCTATCTTCCACACTGCCATCAAAGCTAACAGTTTAAAATAGGAACAGTCTTCTTTTATTTCTTTTCTTAAAGCCCTTCAATAGCTCACCAATATCCTCAGGATAATTTACCAGCAGAGACTTCAAGGGCCTTGCCAACCACATCTCACCTCACTCACCCCGTTCTCCAGCCAAATAAAGCTGAATATAGTTCTTTCAACATTCCATTCTCTTTCATGCTTTTATGTGTCTACATACATACTGTCCAAACCAGGAAGAATAGCCATTCACTCTTCTGCATTCTCACAATATCTTGTACATACTACCAATGACATTATTTTGTGATTTTTAATTTAACATCTTCCTCTTCTATGGGCTGTTACTACTGAAGGGAAGAACAGAGATCATGTCTTGTTCATCTTTCAGTTCTTAGCCGTGAGTTAAGCACAATATTTTTTTTGTTGCTGTCTGCAATGACCACATGTTTGAAGGAATAAAGCACCATTACTTTATCTAGAATTAAGAAACCTGTTTTATCTGGGCACCTAGCATCCCCTGCTGGATGCTGGGCTGCTCCTGACCAGGAATTTATGGATGTCAGGATGAATGACATGTAGGAATAACAATTATGAAATAAAGTTTACTATTCACAGAGCAAAGAGCAAAAGGATTACCCAGGGAGAAGAGTTCAGGTTCTATCTAAAGTGAAACAAAGTTGAGAGGGGGGTGGAAAGTGGCTTAGGGATTTATTATGGTTAAGGGGGTGGGTGCATATTTTTTTAATCTTTCCTAGATGTGAGGCAAAGGGGAGAGGTGGGGAACTGAAAGCTGTCAGCCATCAAACATCAAAAATAAATTCTTTCTGTAGTATGAAATGATTTTTTCCAATGATTATACTTTATTTGAAGTCATTTTTTATTTGTTTCTGTTTTTACCTTCAGAAATAATGCCCACCTCACAGGGTTGTTGTGGAATTAAATTTAAATAAAATAGGAGATGGAAAGGACATTATATACTCTAATGTATGATAGTGAGAATATTATCTATACTGTAAAGTATTACACCAATTGTCATAATCATACAGGCTAGATCCTATCCTAAGTACTTTCTGCATAAAACCTGCACTTCCCATATCTCAATAGAATTATAAGCAATGATGAGTGGCAGGGATGACATTTGATTTTAAATATCATTGTCCATTATCTCACATACCTGAGATGGGGACCTGGGGCAGGGGGTGCTTTGTGAATTGCTGACTTGTAGATAGCAGTGCTCAAGTCACAAGTCACAAATACAGTTTCTGTAGCCAAAAAATGTCAGTGGGTGGTAAAGCCTGGTGGGAGCTAAACAGATGTGTGTGTCATCAATTTCCCATCCTCGCGCCAGCTTTTGTTGAATCTGTGGCATTTGCACACAGCATCTGTGGGTATTTTGATCTCTAAAATAGGGCTTTAGGATCTGTAGTTGAGAGGCAGCTCAGAAGTGTAAAATATTTTTATCAAAAACCTCATTAGACTGTAAACTTGTGACACATTGTAGGAGCAATAAAGCACATCCCATGTTTCTGAGTCACCACCCCAGCCGACTGACCACTTTCCTCCTCTGTGATAATGAGAACAGCTGAAATTCCTTCTAGCCCTCCATCCAGCAACGGAGAAAATGGCACCATTCTCCCAAATGGAGGTAAAAGCTGGGAGAGTTGACATGGAGGACATCACACCTCATTTAAAGATGCCCAAATATAATCATCCTGTTCACAGCTGAAGCATTTAGAGAAGCAAAGCACGGCCTTCAGGCAAACGGAGATGGGAGACAAGCAAACTGATATTTATAATCTTCTTTGAGGGAATAACACAGGAGAAGCCAGACCGTTTCTTTCCAGTCAACAGGCAATAAGGACCTGACCCCATCAACAACCAAATGAACATGGAAACAGATCCCACCCACCCAGTCAAGCCTTGAAATGACTGCAACATTGGCCAGTAACTTGATTCCAGCCTTGTGAGAGGCTGAGTCAGAGGCACCCAACTAAGCCACAAGTGGATTCCTTATCCACAGAAAATGTGAGATAATAAGTGTTTGTTACTTTAAGCTACTAAGTTTTGGAGGTTATTGATTATGCAGCAATAGATAACTAACACATACACAGAATAGAAAACTACATAAAATTATCTAACATATTTAAAAAGTGAATAAATACAAACTCTAAAAATAAAAAATACAATAACAAAAATTGAAAAAATAGAACAGGTTTAACAGAAAATTAGACACAGTTGAAAAGAGAATTAGCAAACTGGAAGGCAAATCAAAGCAATTACAAAAATACAGCCCAGAAAGACAAAATGATTTTTTTAAAAAATGGAAGAGATTGTCAAAAATGGAAAATAAAGAAGTAGGTCCAAAGTAGATTTAATCAGAAGTCCAAAAGCAGAGGAGAGAGAGGTTGGCACAGGAAATATTTGAAGAGAAAATGAAAAAGTATATTCCAGATATCATAAGAAAGACACCAATTTACATATGCAAGAAATCCAGTAAATTCCATATAGGATAAATAAAAGGAAACCCACCCAGAGACACATCAAAGTTGGACTTCAGAAATTCAGAAACAAATAAACAAAAAAGGGCAGATTACTTACAGTGAAAAACAATTAGATTTACAGCCAATTTCCCAATATCAATGGAAGCCAAAAGACAAGGGAAAATAATTACAAAGTGTTGAAATAAAGTAACTGCTACACAATGGGAAAAAATGCTTTCAAGAATGAAAGCAAATGACATTTTCAGCCAAATAAAAAAATGAGCATAAATTCCAGAGAACTGACCCAAACAAAAAAGCAAGTGATCCCAGGGGGTCTGAGATACAAAAGGGAACTAAAAGCAAAGATATTGGTAAACATCTAAATATAAATCAAAGACTAAATGCAAAGCTAGCGTACTGTGGGGTAAAAAAAAAAAAAATAGAGATAATTAAAATAGATAAAAACAAACTGTAAACAGGGAAGGGCTAGCTGGAAGGAGGTAAAGTATTCTAAGATCCCCTTGGAGGAAGATTAAAATTATAAGATAAAATTATAAAGTTAACTGTCAACTTTCAAGGCTGAGTATTGGCTTATTTCCTAAATCTGGCTGTAGTGACTCTGCTTTGATAAACGTGGTAATCAAAAAACTCCTTTAACTATTTAAAACGTGAAGACACCATAGATGTGGTACTGGACTGATTCAACTTATATGGGACCAAAGAAAACTAGAGCCTTACAGTGGAAGATGACTTAGGCTCACACTGGTTAGGAAGCCCTCACCCTACAAAAGGCCGAAGAACCCTCTAATAAAATGAGAAAATTAAGAAGGTGAGGTGAATAAATTTGAGGCCTCAACTTCCTTGAGCTTTAATTTACAAGGGCAAGAGACTTTGGTTTCAGATTTATTATCTTTACATACTCAAGCAGTGACTGATATTGGAGAAACAAGCTCACAAAGATGGCAGTCATACTGTCCTAATGATATTCTCCTGCTCTGTCCCTCTAAAGAACAGCCACATCCTTGGGGGGACCCCAGACTTAAGAGGAAGAGGAAAACAATTGGGGGAATGGTAAAGAAGAATATGTTTTTCCCATTCTTTGATGTGCCTTCCAAGTGTTAGGAATGCCACCAGTTTAACAGTCCCAGCCTCCTTCTAGCTCCTTACTCAGTCTTCCTCAGGGAGAAGGCATAATTTAATCTGTGCTGGTGTTTCCAGAAGGAAAAGGTGGGCATGCACAACTCAGTCCTTCCCCTGTACTTCCTCAGATGAGCAGGATTTCTACAGCTCTTCCCTGCTACACATTTTACAGGGCTAGGTTCTCCCTCTGAAGGGGAGGCTGCCCAGGCCCAGCATCTCCTGCTACTGGGTGGTAAGTCTGTGTAATTCTGGTGTTCAGTTTAAGAAGCCTTCTTGCCCAGACAGAGATTATATATTCCAACATCAATTTTACCAGTAATTGATGTAACACCTTGTTTTCATATCTGACTTTTTTTTTCATCATATTTCCAAGTTGGTTCCAATAACTCAGGTGGTGAATTTCCCCCAGAATCCCCAACAATAGATAATGCATAATTCTGGCTACTTGGTCTATATATAACAATAACCTCAACAATAATAACGGCAACAACATCAAAACAACCACTAAGTGCTGGTTACTATGTTCTATGCATCACACACATTACCTTTAATTTTCATCACAACTCTGAAAAGTAGGTACTATCTCTCCATTGTTTGTTCATTTGGGTTTCTGTGGGATGATGAAACTGTCATCCATGTGCTCTCCCCAAACAAGGGCTAAATTTATATTAGTGGTTTTCTATTTAACCTTATATACACTGGGTACCACCTTTCATTTGCACTCACTCAAAGTCCTTCACTAGCTTTAAAAATGTTATCTCTAGCACACAGCCCTATACCTATGGCTCATTTACCACACTAACCAGGAACTCGAGATCAGTTTCACCCAGTTGTAACTGTCAAAGCAATTATCAGAGCAAGAATCATGTCCCAGAGGAGATCTTTTCAGTCTAGATCAGGAGTCACCAAACTGACTGGCAGGCCAAAGCTAGCCCACTACCTGTATGGGTAAATAAAGTGCTACTGGGACACAGCTACATTTATTTATTATGCATTATCTACAGTGACTTTCACACTACCCCAGCAGGGTTGAATAGTCAGGACAGAGACTGCAAAGCCCACAAAACCAAACATACTCACTATCTGGCCTTTCACAGAAAGTTTGCTCACCCCCAGTTTAGACGTGGAGGTTGATTCCATATTCTCAGTACTCTAAGTGGTCAGTATAATTTTTTCTCACATATGGTCATAGGCTGTATCCTTTACATCTGTGAACTTGCATCAAGTTGATGGCAATAATGATAGTTGGAGCTCTACTTCCTCACTTCTAATCAAATGTCTTTCAGTCAGATTCCTCAGCCAGAGATTCTATCAGTCTGCAACTATCAATACTCTGGTGACAACATTTTTAAGGAATATATAGAAATGCTTTTAGTTACTTATATTTAAAAATAAATTTAGAGTCAATGACTGATACTCTCTCCTATATTAAAAAGTATCCAGGTAATTGAAATGAAAGACATGCTATGAATGAATTACTAACCTGTAGTATTACCAATTGCACAACATAAACTCTCTGGATAATGGCTAAATCCTCCATTTCAATCTGAACTATGGACACCCAGCATGAGGGCACTGATACTTGAGACATGGTTTCTAGTTTTCAAAAGGCTTTACTGGATAATGTTCAAGAGGAGAGAAACTAACATTTGTTGATAACCTAACATGTGCTTTTTACTAAGATAGGTACCTTATAGAGATTATGATATTTAACCCTCACAATAGCCTATGAGGTGAGTGTTATTACTGTCTCTGTACAGATTAATACCCTCAACTGAGAGAGATAGACAATCTTATCCCAAATGTCGGTCGGGATTGGATACTTCTACGGGGAGGACAATTCCACAACTCTCAAGACGTCCTTGAGTTAAATAAACTCAAAATTTGCAAGGTACATTTTATCCAGATTGTTATTCTAAAAAGTATATCATCAACACCTGCCAAAACCAGACCCCCGCTGTGCCAGTCATCACCTCTTTAGTTGCTGGACTGTGAGCAATTTACTTCTGGGAAAGAGTCTGGGATGGTACAAGGGGCCATCAGAGAACTCAGGAAAACATACATTCACCAACTGGTACGAAAGCATTTCAGTATTGTAACAACTGGTACAACTGTACTAGCGCCAGCTTGCTGAAAAATAAATCTGTGGAATTCTTTACAATTCCAAATCTGCAATTCTGCAGAAGCATAACCAAGACTAATTACAGAAGCTATGCAATTGAGTAAGCGATCTGGGAGTGATGTGCCCATTTTAGTTCTCAGTGATTGGCTATGACTATTCTGATGTGAATTCAGCTCAACCGAAGATGGTAAGTCAGTGCTTCTCAAGTTTTTAACCCATTCTCCCTACAATGTGTTACCATGCTTCTGCATCACACCCAGACTGTCTGATGAACCATTTCATGCCAATAACTAGAATAGCTAGAGTCTCAGTGACCTAATTCTGAGTGGATTTGATAACCACCAACTAAGAAGTGCCCTGCATTATTCAATGGGTATATATTGGGCTACTCATCAGCACTGCAGAGCTCAGCATGTACCAAGTGTATATGGCACACCATAAAAATCAGATTTTAATGACTGACTATGTTTAGTCCTTCTCCTTAATAAATGATTTAAACAAAAAGTGTACCATAGTTTTATAATTTAAAATTATATAAATATAGAGAAAATATTTTTCATTTTAATGATAAAACTCCATGTTATGTAAGCAGGCCATTCGTGGAAAATATTTGAAAATTACGTAGAGAAAAAAAAGAAAAAAGAAAATGCTGATTATTAAATATATGATAAAACAAACATTTGAAGCAGCATCACGGCACAATTTTAACCACAGTTATAAAATTATATGTACTTGATTAACTTCTCAACCCTAGATTAAAATAGCCTCTTTTTACAAGTATAGACCCTGCAAAACAGTCCAACCATCCCTCACAGTATAATTTTCATTCCTCTTTTGACTTATAATGAAGTGTTTTATTTCATACATAATCATAAACTGAGATTAGTAAAGTGGTATTGTAATAAGAAGAAGCTAGGAATAATTATATGTAGAGCAGAGCAATAAGAATATCTCCTGTCATATATACATGTATAATTCCTTTAGGTACTCTCATGGGATTGTGCTTTTCTAAATGGAAACATATTGATGCTCACTGAATAGTTACTTAAAAAAAAAAAAAAACAGATCACAGGCAGTAATTTTGTTTTCCCTTGCTTGACATTAATAAAAATGTATCTCATTCCTTCCTCAATAGGCTCCTTCCAATCTTAACAGGCTGAAAATATCTCTACTGTGTAAAAGGCCTCCTCTTGCTACCCAAAGGAAAACAAATTCTCAAAATGTCAATAGCCTTAGTTATTGCACAAATAACAAACATTTTAGTAACAGGAAATTATGTTGGAATAATCAGAAAGTAAAACTTAGAACTGACATTTAATTGTAAAACTACTCACCACTCCTGGCTTACAGTTGTGATAGCAATGCTGGGAAGTGTCCTCAAAGGCAGTGTGGTTGGTCTGGAAATGCCATCTCCCTCAGGAGTCCTTGCTGTCTCACTCTGTCTTTGGGACAGTGGTGGTAACTGTAAGTTTCCTGAGCAACACCTTCTCCCTCTCCAGAGGTCAATCCCAAGTGTGTTACTAGAAGAACTGTAGGATTTACTCAAGCTACATTCCAAATAATCTTTAACATTCTGGAGGAACCACAGGGAAAGAAAAGAGAAGAAAAGGAGAATGAGATTCAAATGTTTAAAATGATGTACAGTAGAGTGAAATAAGAATCCAAATGATCAAGTCATCCGTCATAAAGTCCTGACTCATGATCTCACAATCAGAATCTAATATTGACGGCAAAGCCTTGAGAGAAAACAAGAAGTGGGCGGGGTGGCTAATTCTCAACTTTTGGAATTCTTGGTGATTTTTAGGGTCCCCGTTACAGGTTACCAGTTATAGCATGTGGGTTAGAGGGCTTCCTATCTTCTTTCTCTTTCGTAAATTTTTCTTTCTTTTTTTCCCCTTCTTTCTCTTTGTTTTTTTTTTTTTAACTTGCTAAAATGAAAGCTTGTAATTGAACATATATTTTGGAAATCAATGTTATCATTCTGCAACATGGGGGAGAACTACATTAGCTAAGGCATATACTTTCTTGTTTAGTGTTTTAAAGTAAAAATACTTTCTATCTTAGGACAGAAAGATGTTGATAATTATGAATAACTGACTATCTCTGTTCCCATAAAAGATCTACTCAGAGTTTCTTTTTCTTTCTTTCTTTTCTTTCTCTCTCTTTTTTTTTTTTTTTTGGTAAAATTATGTAAGAGCTCAGAAAAAGAAGAGCATACTTTATCCAGCCCTGAACAGAACTTCATGTGTTCAGTGCATCCCCTAATGCTGACATGAATGAAATAGTTGTGAGAAGATAAAGACATTGTACTATAACCACTGATAAGAGTTATTCATTTTTCCTAGATCTCTTAGTGACTGTGGTTCCTGGTACTGTTGGGAGTGAGAGCCCCAAATGAGCCACTGCCTGTGCACCATTCATACAGGCTCAAAGACAGAAAACGTCATAACACAGCAAATACCCATGGAGAGCAACGCGGAGTTCAAAAGATAGAACTGTCGCTCTCTCCTCTTATCTTAACATGGAATAATGGAAGTCCTATCACCGGGCCAAGGTGTCTCACCTGAAATTCACTCTGTGGCCCTAAAAAGACAGGTCCTTCCTGCTAGTCTTTCAGAAAAGACTTAGGAGAACCTGGGAATAGACCTCCAAAGGTTTAAACAAACAGAAGTTCTCTATCTCCCACTCCACCCATCCCTATCCTCGTTCATACAAGAAGAATTAACTCAAGTTTCAGGGTCTAGCTGGGTTCGTGCAACAAATATTTGTTGCACACCTATTACAGTTTTACACTGTGCTACTCAAGAAGGATACAACAGCAAAAGGAAGCACAGTATCTATGCTCACAGAAACCAATATTCTAGTGATTTATGCTTATCTGACACAAGACCACATTTTGAGGAAGGCAATTTGGGCATGAATAGGCCTGACAATTTGCAGGGGCCCCACTCTTCCTACCTGAAATGGGATATCATCACATTTTCTTGTCCTTGACAAGAATACCATTTATTTGAAATTTAGTAGGACCACAATTCAATAACAAGAAGACAAAACAATCTGTAGTTTTCCAGAGTTTAAAATATTCTGGAATGTGTCCAGTGTTTCATTATTTACTAACTGGCTATTATTTTAAATCCATTGTAAGCCTAGCACTTAGTGTAGTCAGTGTGTGTGTGTGCGTGTGTGTGTGTGTTTTACAAATAAGAAGCTGAGGGGAAAGCTTGTATATAGAAGTTTTTTCTCAAAAGACATAAAGACAAGTTAATGAAACAGAATACACAAAGTATTCTTGAAGAGATTCAAAAACAAACTAAGAGCAGAACTCATGACTGTAAGTCAGACTACTTCCAAATATTCATGTAAAGAAAGTACTGGTTATCTGGAAAGCAAGTCATGAGTATATATTTCACCTGAGCTATGCAAGAGACTTTGTACCAGACAACAGAAATAAGGATATCATTTAGTTAAACCACCAACCACTATAGTCTCCTTAATAAGGTTTTTGGATATTTTTCTCTTTTAGAAAAAGGAAGTATTATCAACTAGGTTTAATTGTAGTAAATGAACTAAATGGGTGCTTATTTGGTATTTGCTATTTGAAAAGTAACAAAGTCACACCTGCCAAAAAATATCTCCCACACTGACTTGCCAAGAGGCTTGAATTTACAAATTTGAAGTCATTCTTTGAATTAAAAGAATTCATTTTAAAAGACTCCTTGAAAATGTATTGCCACAAAAGAACATAATGGAGTGGCTTTTTAGAAATTAAGTTAAACACTGGGAACATTAATATTGTTTCACAAACACTCATTAGCCCATCTAGAGTTATTCATAATTACCTCAAACTCTCTCACTCATACTCATAATCTATATAGCACTCTCCCCCCCCCCCCAAATTGCTAACATCCTCAAGGGAACAACGTAATTCAGTCAATTCTCAATTACCGAATTTGAGATCTTAGACTTATATTCCTATTTTAACTAGCATGATTCTGGCTGACTACACCACTCACCAGATCAAAGATTTGGGGAAAAGGAACATTAATTTGAATGTTACTTCTGGAAATCACGAATTTTAAAATGTATCATACTGCCCCAGGTTCACCCTATATCTCTATAATCCCAAGGGATATAACCCAGTTTGGGATTATCCTCATGCTCCTTGATAACTGTTTGTTTAAAAATTGATATTTTTGCCAATATAATTCCAAAAGGTTATCACAAAGGAGAAGCTGGTGCGAAACCCTGCACCTAAACGGGAAAAGTCTGAAGGGAGGAAGGGAAGGGGATGCCAGAGGGACTCAGTCCTAGCCCCATATCAAAACTGACTCATTTAGGACCACTGAAATGCACAGTTGAGGCGTATCAGGGGCTGAGTAGTTACGACTTTGTTGGTGTTGCTCTTGCTTTATTTTCCCTTTGTTAAGTCTGTCCCAGTCATTTTTGGAGCTTGCTCCAATTTTTGAATTCTGATTAAACTCCTGGTGAGGAAATGAGATTGGGTATTTCCAAGGACTTCTAGTGTGCTTGGGTACAATTCAATCTGGACCATAGGTCAGAGCTTTTCAAACCTTATAAAACCGGAAATGGAAATTATGGGAAGCATCAAGTGACACTTAGGGACTCTGTGAAGACTAAATGTCACGATGCTCCATGAGACAATAACAAAAGTAATGTTGTTTTTGAAAAACACAGTTTTATCATAGGCAATCACCATCAATTATGAGTAGTTGCCCAGAGGTAAATAATATATTTTATGTATAAAATCAGCCCCTCCCTCTTTCTGTGTGTGTGTGTATGTGTGTGTGTGTGCATGTGTGTGTGTGTGTCACCCACACACATATTCCCTGGTTCTTCTTGCCTACTCTCTTTAGCCATTTTCCCCTTTCAACTCCTCCCCAAACCAGTAATTCCCACCTCTGTAAATTACTCTGTAATCCCTAGAGTCATAATTAATTGCTTGTGCTCATTACCTGAATAGTGCTGAATTTGTCCCTCACTTCTGGGACTTAGTTCCCAAATGCAAAGTACTTAATGTATACTGTTCCTATGTCACTCATCATATTAAGTCTCCTATTAAAGGTATTTGTGTACTGCAAATAACTGTATGCAAACACAGTAGTCACAGTTATTCATTTGCTTATTCTGACAAAGCTAAACATAGTGTCTTACATGTGGTAAAAGCCTTTGCATATGTCGTTCCTTTTACCAGAAATGCTCTCTCAAAGAAAGAAAGAAAGAAAGAAAGAAAGAAAGAAAGAAAGAAAGAAAGAAAGAAAGAAAGAAAGAAAGAAAGAAAGAAAGAAAGAAAAAGAAATGCTCTTCCCTCTTCAGAGGCCTCACTCCCTCATTGCCCATATGTCCTCTCTGTCTGTATGTCATCTCCTCACATTATCCCTCCATAAACACTCTATTCTCACCATCCAAGCGATCTTTACCCACTGACCAACTTCATTTTTCTGTACAGCCCTTATCATACTTAGGATTTTTTAATAATCTATCTATGGATTTTTTCCCCTCCTCTCTGGAATATAAGCTTCAAAGGGACATGAACACTATTTATTGACTCTCTAGAACCTAATCAGTGTTTGGAAGATAACAAGTGCTAAATTAATATTAAGTGAATATTTAAATCATTAAATAAATGCTGAATTAAAATAAATAGAAATATGATAAAATCCTCCTGACTTAAGGGTGAAGACTTACTTCAGAGTGTGGCATATAAAATGTAAAATCTGCTAAGTTGCTCTTGTTGTGAGGGAGGAGATACTGTGTGTAACAATAAGTATGAGCTTTCACACTGTACTCAAAGAGTCGAGGTGCATTGGCAAAAGTTCCAGGTCATCACTCTCCACTAGAAATAAAGTGCAAGCCACAAATGGGATCCAAATGTACTAAATGAAGTTTTAAATTTTCTAATAGCCACATTAAAAAACTAAAAAAGAAACAGGTGAAATAAATTCCAGAAGTTTCCCTTTAGATGTCCAGAGCAGAGCATGGAAATATGAACATCGTTTTTTACAGTGGGTACTGAGAACTTAGAATATGAGATAAGGGAAGTTCCCTTGTGGTCAGGGAGCAGAGAAGGGAGAAATAAAGGAAATCTTGTCACATGTGATGAGACTAGAACACTAATCAAGAGTAGAAATGGCAATGGCAAAGGGGTGTGTTTTGGAGGGTGAGAGCCTCACAGCATAGCTAAGTCTCCCTCTGGACTTGTCGCTCCAAGAAGTTCCCACAAGCACCTACAGGGACACAGAAAGTAGCTGAGAATTAGCCTCAGCTTGCCTGCTAAGAGATTTGCTTCAACATGAGGCAAAGGGACCAGAAGTCCGTGGGGTGAGCAGACCGAAGGTAAGGGCTAGACAGAAAGCAAAGCTTTTAAGCAACCAGACGCCCCCACTGAAAGGTTAGGTGAAGAATCCAGACAGTGAAGGGGCAGGTCAAACTCACACTAAGTGCACTAAGAAGGTGCACTGCTCACAGTGAGAGCAATCATCACCTGATATACACATCACCTGATACACATCATGCCTAAGCAGCACTGGACCAAGGACAGAGACTTGACAACAAAAGACCTGGGGAAATGAGTGGTTCCTCCACTGAACAACAGTAGATGCTAGTGGAAAGGGGACAATACAAGATAAGGACAATACCACACATCTATTACTATAATGTTAATTAATGTTAAGTCCCTTTGCCCAATGCCATGTGATTAAAGGGAAGGAGTAAGAACTGGGAGAAATCCTGAAAGATAGACCATTTACCCAAAGACAGAATTTTACATAAACTGGCAAGTTCAAGTTCCTCCCAGCCCCTCCCCTTCTGTTGAACCAGGAGCTTAACAACAAGATGAGTTATTACAGAAAGCAAGGAAAATTACTACTTTTCCCCCCCTCCCTCCCTTCCTTCTGCACATCAGATTGGTGGCATATAATTTCTAGCTCAATTACAAACAGAAACTGAGTAAAAACTGGACAATTAAAGACACACTAATAGGGGACTGGTCAATTGAAAGCAAAGGAGATAATTAATCTCAGCTGCCCAAGATGCAAAGTTATGAGATGGTGAGTTTACAGACTTCTTCAGATGACCTGGCACAGGGCTTCTAAAAGAATGCATGTATCTAGCCACTCTGGGATCTTGTTAAAATACAGTCTGGTTTTTTGGTCTAAGATGTAGCCTAAGATTCTGCATTTTCTAGGCAATGCTAATGCTGCTATTCTGAGGATCACACTTGAGTAGTCAAGACCTAGAGGATGTGTACATCACACGCTTCTTACAAGCAGTTGTCAAAGACCCCACTGTACGAGGTGACTCTCAAGGATTAGCTGTACCTGGGTAAAGACAGGGAAGAAAGTAATCAGGGAACTGATAAGGCAGGCAATGTAGAAAGAGGAGTTTCTAAGAGCTAGAAGGCGGGCATCCATCAGAAATTGGGGGTTTTGTGAATGAGACCCTAAACCTCAACCTGAGCCCATCTCAAGGCTGCAGAGAGAGCAGTGTTCCTGCTGTCTACCTCGCAGAATTCTGGGTCCAGGTGCTGGCAATGCCTGGGTCACAGAAACAACTAGTGATAAAGTGCTGATGTTAAACAACCTTGCCCACTCTTTGGATAAAATTATGGAGCAACTTCTTCATTGAGCAGACAAAAAGCAGGTAGAATCAAGCTACTCTGATTTTTGGAACTTACATCATCAGCCGCTACTGCCATAACACTCCTGCTTTTCTTCATTGTAGAGGTGAAAAATATAGGAGATATAGGATGTCTGTTGTTCAGCAGTTTTGCTAACAATTTTTAAGACCTATAGGAGAAAAAAAAGAGACACATACACAAAAAAGAGCTCAGTATCCTTAGTTGAATACAAATACATGGCTTCTTTGTATTCTCCAAACTAACATTTGAATGTATGCAATGTACATGTATAAGTAAATATCACAATTTCCCAAGTCCATTCAATCTGATATGTGAGAAAAGAGGTTCACTAAATTAAAAAATCCAAGAAATCAGTGCAAAGTTACTCAGGAGGAGAGAAAAGAAAAGAGGGTAACACTTAGGCTCCCAAATAATCCATTATCATTAAGAATATAGAAATAATACATATTTGTGAAGGGCTTTATACTTTCTCCTACAATATTTCATTTAATCCCCATAACAGTCTCTGAGATTATTTTCATTTTTTTTTTTCCTAATGAGGGAACAAATGATCATAAAAATAACTGGACCAAGGTAACAGTTAAAACATGGCGGATTTAGAATTTAAGGAACACAAGTCTTTGATATTACGGTCAAAAAAAGAAAAAGAAAAACAAACCAATACAGAAAATAGACATCACCGGAAAAACCTAATTTCAATTTTACCATCAGTTTAAATCTCTTATATGTATAAGCACATAGGCAAATATTTATCACAGAAAATTTTAATTAGAAAGAGCTAGAATTCCCTGGTCTAAATCACACAAACCTGGCCATTTTGAAGAAGAAATGCTGCAATTCATGACATTTGTTTTGTGTAGATCATTGGAAGCCACTTCAGAAATAAAGAACCTCAATAACGTTACCAAAATTTAAGGGTGCACCCTGGTTGTGCAACTCCAGAGAAAAACTAATCTCGTTTTGAAAACCCAGGCCTTTAAAAAAAGGCCCAAATTTCAAGTTTAGGCATCCAGTAGTCTACAAGAGAATATAAAGAATTCTGTTTGCAGAATTGAACTGGAAAAGATATCCTATAGAAATCCCTGAATCCAAGACTCATTAGTCCATATGGTCGTTTCTCAAAATCTTGGTAAAAAAATGTCCTGCATCATGGCTGAACTTAAGAAGCTCCTATGTTTTCTCACTCTGTACATTTAAACTCTTAATACATGCCTGATTTGAAAAGTCTGCTTCTCTGAACATGAAGATATATATAGATTAAGAGCGTGATGGAATTGTAGCTATGTGACTAGGAATACTAAGTAGTGGCATTGTACCATCACCCAGGAAACCAGGGTTGAATTTCTAACACATAATTTGACTATATTATGCAGGAGTTGGCAGCAGAACTGACAGAGTGGGTAAGAGAGTGGGGGAGGGAGAAACTTCGCCTTTGTAAGTGTTCTGGGGAGAGAATCCCATAGGTTTTTCAGGAGTTTGATTCAATATGCCCAGGAAATGCATTTCCTCAGCATACACCAAGGAATGATTGAACTTTTCTAATGCTGACCAAACAGGAGTAGCCAGAATTTTAGAGCTTTTACTCAAAGGTTCCTTGACACCTAACAAAAATAGACAAATAGTATTTTATCACATAGGGATCTTCAATCTTGAAGGCTTCTATAAGGTAGAATCTGAAAAAAACAAAGTTTACGCTCCTAAGTTTTTTTTTTTTTAAAAAAAAGCAAGATTCAAAATTTAAGTTTTACATTCAGGATACACAATTAGATATACCCAATGATTATAATTCTGTAAAATAAAAGCATGGAAAAATACTAAAGAAGCTGTGTAAATGGTAACAGTGGACATCATGTAAGGGTTCTATAAGAGGTTTTTCTTTCTTTTCCATATTTTCTAAATTTTTTGTGATGTATTATTTTATAAGCCAAAAACTGATTTCATATATATTTTATATATTTTATTATATATTATTATATATTATGTTATAATATATATTATATATAATATATTTACATGTGTATTTTATATATACACATAAAATAAGGACCCATAAAATACATAAGAATATTAACTTATTTTTTAAGTTATTTTATTTCTACAAAACTTAGTGTGCCATATATTTGATGGGCCATCTTTTTGTGAGGTAAATGATATCTACTTATTTGGGTGAAGAAACTAAGAACAGTGACAGGCTAGGACTTAAGTGTTAGGCCATAGCTAGATGATAAATTATGTGGTCTCTTAAATATCTACTTGGAGAGTGCCAAATGAATTTGCACAGTTAATAAAATACATGCAGCATTATGTCACATCATGGTGCAAACACAAGTAACAGGTAAATTTAGCATCGGTACTATCAAGATGTGGGGAAGCTGGATGGCTCAGTTAGTTAAGTGTCCAATTGTTAATTTTGACTCAGGTCATGGTCTCAGGGTCATGAGATCAAGCCCCACATTAGGCTCCACGCTGAGCGTGAAGCCTGCTTGAGATTCTCTCACTCTCCCTCTGCCGCCACTCACACTCTTGCTCTCTCTCTATCTCTCTCAAGAAGGAAGGAAGGAAGGAAGGAAGGAAGGAAGGAAGGAAGGAAGGAAGGAAGGAAGGAAGGAAGGAAGGAAAAAGGACTATCACAATGCAAATGTTATTTGCAGTCAATTTCAAAAAATCATAATTAATAGAGCGTGGGTCTGGGAAAAAAATAAGAACATCAAAGTGATCTCTAATAAATGGCTTCACATACTAAATTAGTAGGAAAAATCTATGAGGCAAAATTTACTTTTTATCTTGCATCGATTTTGCTCGGTAGGATTGCACTTAAAAATAGGATAAAACACTGCAACTGGAATAGAAACCTTAAGCTATCTTCAGCAGGGAGGGACAATGATCAAGTTTCCCCAGTAGAAATAAAGACCTTAACAATACCTTCTCAGACTAACACAAAGTATGATGGGATCCAAATGAAGCTCAATGCATACTTAGGTTGCTTTCATATCTTGGCTATTGTAAATAATGCTGCAATAAACACTGAGTCCACCCATAGACAAATGGATAAGGAACATGTGGTACACATCGACAATGGAATATTATGCAGTGATTAAAAAGGGGGTGAGATCTTTCCATTTATGACAACATGGGTAGACCTGAAGGGTATGATGCTAAGTGAAATAAGTCAGACTGAGAAAGACAAATGCCATATGATTTCACTCATATGTAGAATCTAAAAAACAAGACAAATGATTAAACAAACAAACAAAAAGCAAAATCAGATCTATAAACACAGAGAACAAACCAATGGTTGTCAGAGGGAAGGAGGGTGCAGGAGTGGTGGGCAAAATGGGTGAAGGGGAGTGGGTGATATAGGATTTCAGTTATGGAATGAGTAAGTTATGGGATTAAAAGGCACAGCATTGAGAATATAGTCAATGATATTATAATAGCATTATATGGTGACAGATGGTAGCTATACTTGAAATGAGAGAGTATAACATATACAGAAGTTGAATCACTGTGTTGTACACCTGAAAATAATATCATATTGTGTGTCAACTATACTCAAATACAAAAAATTTATTTTAAAAAATGAAGCTCAAAGCAAATCTGGCCCTTGAGAATTTTAGGTCTAATGTGGAAGGAAAAACTTACACATACTAAATATGTACTTGGTAGATAGTAGCTTCTCAAAAATATTTGTAAATTTAGTAAATCAAAGAATATAATTAAATGCTAAAATCCTATGTGTAGATAAACTCTTCTTTATTTTGAAATAAAGTAGTTGTGCTGTGTTTCAGAAGGAAATGAGGTTGAGAAGGAAATGAGGTTTCTTTGTAGCCTTAAATAATAAGTAGGATTTGTTTAGTGGAGATAATGATGAACAATGTGGTATGCAAAAATATGGAATGGAACTTAATACATGAAGGGTGTGATACATGCAGAAAGATGCTATGCTAAGGAAATTTATGACTGGCAGAAAGATAAAATGTTCCAGGGTAACATCAGTAGGTCTTCTGGCAAGCAAGAGTACTTTTAAGAGGTCTAAGCCATGGAAATAAACTTCTTTTTTATGACACTTTGAGTGTGAGAGCTTACTGGATAAATTTATATGCCTTTAACTGAGAGCATGTCCTGGCTAGGAAAAAGCAGGATCTCAACTTACAAGGCAGTTTTCCAAATGTTATATATTAAAAATATTTTTACTTTATATTCAGAAATAAAACACAACATCTGTTATATAAAACAAGGAAAAAAAAGAGAGGAGAGATATTTTCTGGATATTCCTCATTTTCCAATCAAGATCCACCCCTACACCTTTTCTATCCTGGGCATAGTCCACGGGCTCTCTACCCCTTTGGTTCCTGGGTGTGTTCAGTCAATGGGAAACAGAGGCAGTAGACTGGAAGGCAAGAGGAAAGAGAGGTCCCTCTCTGTTGGCCATGGTGTAGCAATGGCTAAAGTCTTCTACTCTAGGTCCACAGCTCTGTAGGCACCTATCTTTGAAGGTCCCTAGGTTCCATTAACTAGTGTCTCCACTTGACCCTTCAGACATAGGACTGTGGCTAGTCTTGTGGTGCTTCATCACGCTTTTCTGCTTAACCTCAACCCTGCCCACAACTTTTGTAAATAGTACCTCCATTAAATAGTACCTCTCTTTCACCCCTTTGAGCGTGCAACCTATTTCCTGCTGGGACCCTGACTGATAACAGATGTGACCCGAAAACTTTACAAAGCCGATGGCAATTTCAAAGTATCCCCCCCCTCAGTGCCTAGTACAGTGTATAGTGACAGACACAAAGCAAGCTCTCAATAAATAATTGCTCAAGGAATGAATGAGTAAATGTAGTTGGAGTTCTAAAATGGTTTTATGGTTTTTAGAAAAGAAAGTCAGCCGTCATTATCTCAAGTTGCTTTTGTAAGGCAGAAATAGTTTTATGTCATCACTCTATGATGGCAATAGTGATTTTATTTGGGAATTCTGAGAAAGTTTATAATATGTTAATATTACATTAATTTACAGTATTATACTATTATTATATAGCAATATATAATTTAACACATTACATATTATATTATGATATATATAATATCATGTCATATATATATTGGGGAATAGGGGTTTTACAAACCATTCTATTGCTGATTGTTAGTGCCAGTTGCCTTTCATTGAGGCTAACATAGATTGAGAAGTTTTGCCAGTTTAAGCACTATACGTATGTGATTTCAAATACGTCTCATAAGAGCAGCCAACCAAAGGAGGTGGGCACAATAATAATGACAAGTGAGGAAATCAAGTCTTAGAAGAGTAATGAAATATGCCCAAAGTCACACTCTCTGCTGGTTCAGACCAGAGCATTCTGGTTCTAAAGCCAAGCCTCTCAACCTATCACTGTACAGCTGATTGGGTCTTATTCACATCTTTTCAAGGTAGTAGTGAATGAAGTGATTTTTACTTCATTTTCTGATGTTGGAAATACAAGTTAAGTTGATCAGTTTTCTGGAACCGTGCTCCCTAATCATGTAAGGACAAAAAGAAATACTTTTTAAAAGATACTGAAGTTCTTAAGTGCCTCAAATTTAAGGCAAATGGAGACAAGAGAAGAGATCAAGTTCTCTTAATTTGAGATTATCCTTCCATTAGCAAAATCTGCTTCTCAATACACAGAACACCATATGTTTCATTAAAACAAAATATTTCTAAGAATTTCTAAGGTGATGAGTAAGTATGATGACTATAAATTCCATTTCTGGTATATTTTAATAGTTTTCCTATGGTTTTATATTTCACTACCTAAATGATGCTTTTAAGCGTATGTTACTCTTTTATAACATTCTCTTACGTTCAAAGACTACAGTTCTTCATTAATTTCACCTTCCCTTCTTTCTCCTTTCTCCACAGAGATTTAAAAGCTAAAATGAGGGAGAGGACTCTGGTTGCAGTAGCACTAGTATGAATTTCTCTTTTGACAGGTTATAGCTATCAATACTAGTAATCCCTGACTGATAAAAATTTCAATGACTAATAATAAACATTCTAAAATCCTACATCATGGATACATGCTAGACCAAACCATGACAAAAGGAGAAAAATAAGGGTAATATTTTTGAGTTTTTAAGATAGCTTTTTTTTCCCATTTAAAGATTGCCCTTTATTCTGAGATGATGTCCAAAAAGTTTGATTTTGATTTCTGTGTAATTGATTTACTGAACAATCTGAACTCAGTATGTAATAGTTTTAATTTTTCTCCAGTAACTGATTTCCATCTGCAATGTCAAATCCATTTTCTCTTCCTTAACAACAGTTCAGGCTGAGTCCATTACTGCAGCTTGTAACTGCTTTAAATCACATCTCCTTCTCTTTTCCTAGCTCAATGGCCAGGCTCTGTGGGACCACTCAGTGACCAGTGTTTAGGACTTGGAGTGGAAAGAAGGAATAGTCTACTCGTTTATTCCTCTTCCCTCCCTTCTCTTCAGGTTCTAGTTCTTTCCACATTGCAGCAGAGAGGAAGAATTAATGAAGAGGAGCAAAAGTCTTTTTACTTAACTGGGAATTTAATTGCGGCTCTATTGAGTGCCACTGCTTTTCCAACAAAAGGCACTACATATTGATGCCCTCTCTAAGGGGTGTCCAAATGTTCATTCTCAGGGGTAAGTAGGAGTTTTCCCATTGCGAAAATAAACGTTCTAGTCTCCTCAGCTCCCATCCCCATTGATTCCCATTGAAACTCTTGCTGATAAGACCCCTTTGTGCAATAGTCTGCTCTCTTGATTGAAGTACTGATAAGATGGCTCAGGCCACAATGCACTTGATCCAGAATAAGCTCCAAAATCCTTGTCACACCAAGTGGTGAGAGTATAGGGTGTTTGCCGCTATCTCTTCCCTCTGCCCTGCTAGCTCTCTCCATTTCTCTTTCTCCCTTGCTCAAGAAGTCACAAAGAGCAGATCAGAAAGTATTCTGTATAAGTGATCAATGGAGAAATGAGATACTATGTCAGTTACTTATTAATAACTTTCAGCCCCAAGCTAATCATTCTAAACCTGTTCTGTGATGCTGGGGCAGAGACTTTGCAAACTACATTTACAGGTTCTCTTCCTAGCTAGCTTCTTTTAGGTGCTGACAATGGGAATCACTAGTAGGAAGCTGGAAGAGAATTGGAGGAAAGGGACTCTCTTCCTCCATCCAAGAGTAGAGACAACATTGGCACTCCCTTCTGGCAGATTCAGAACCACCCACACAATACCCCCATCAAATGTCTGCTCACTAGCTTCAGAGCGACCCTTTGTTGGTTCCAGCTCCTATGGTAGTAAGCCCTCTTATACATGCCTAGATCTCATAACACCATCTCCCCCACTTCCCTAGGAATGGAAGCCACTTTCACTATTCTTTGGGTTACCTGGCTGACCTCTTTTCACTTTCTTCATTCAACACTTGCATAATCAATTTCTTGTATTAAATCCCTTTTGCTTTCCTAACTAGAATCTAAGGGATATAGAAGCTAACCTTCTTTTTGTGAAAGATACCCCTGATCTCTACAAGTGGTTTTCCATCTCCAGTAGGCCAATAACTCCCTTCTCCCAAACCTCTCCACATCCATCCTCTCCCCACCCAGAGTGATTATATGGGCATTGGAAGGTTGCTGGAGTAATGGTCGGTATCAGAACCCATCTGCTACTCTCACAAGGAGTTGCCTGACCACTTTTGTATACAGCTCTCCATACAGATATTTTGATGGCTTTAATCCTCTGTTCTGGATTAAAGTTGCCATTTGTAGCTTAACAGGAAAAGTCCTACTCATCATTCTTTCAGATGTTAGAATTTCCTTCCATGAAATGATGGTAATATAATGGGGCATGAGCACTTCTTTCTTTTCTCAGTGGCCTCAACTGAGAAAATTAAACATTGGCAACTCTGTCAGTCCTCTGATTCTTTGAAAATTTTACTGACTCACAAAGTACAAATATCTAAGATCCTTTGCACCAGACCAATTAATGTCTTACCTTTTTAAAATAACTAGCATAAAGTCTAGTTCAAGAAAGGGAGGGTTTTCTGCTTTGGGCTAACATCTAATATAGTATGCATTTGGGGAAGAAATGCTGGACAAAGAGGAGTCTGAATTGGTATCTCTTTTCAGAGGCCCATAACCACCACACTATAGTTATCCACTATGAAAACTGATAAAGGGAAACCTCACTAAAATGGAGTTGGGAGGCCAGAAAGGGGAGCACAGAAAGGAGAACCATATGACTCAAATGTCAAATAAGAAGACTGTCAATTACAGACTCCAGCAGAAGAATTATCACCAGGAAAGAATCATTAATTACAGGTACCAATAGGGAAAGATGTGCATTGCATCTCCTATAAGAAATTGACTACCCCTGCAACTTAGTCAATGAGAAATTGTCATCAGCCTGAACTCTTGATTTTCTCCAATGGACTTCTATTCAAAACAACCCCTTCCAGCTTCCTCCTTCTTCTCCATAAAATAACATTCCTTCCCTCTGTTTGACTTGCCTATCGTTTTGCTATAGCTTGCATGTCCTGAATTGCAATTCTCTGCTATACCCAAATTTTTGCTGATAAAGTAACTTTTGGGGTGCCTGGGTGGCTCAGTCATTAAGCGTCTGCCTTCGGCTCAGGTCACGATCCCAGGGTCCTGGGATCAAGCCCCATGTCGGGCTCCCTGCTCCACGGGAAGCCTGCTTCTCCCTCTCCGACTCCGCCTGCTTGTGTTCCCTCTCTCGCTGTGTCTCTCTCTGTCAAATAAATAAATAAAATCTTTAATAAATAAATAAATAAATAAACTTTTAATTTTAAGGTTAACACCACCTAGCTCTGGACCTTTGACATCTCAATTGTCAAGGGGTTTGTTCAGGTGTTGTATTATAATTATCCATAAGCTTTATGAATCTAATGAAATTCTAGTAAACTAGTGGAAGAAAACAAAAACTATTAAAATCAACTCTCTAGAGTCAACAAATACATAAAAATGTCCAGAATTCAATACATAAAGTATAAAACACCTCTCTTGAGTTTGCAGCTACTGGTCTTATCACACTTTCAGAAACTTAGGACTACTGCACTCAATTACAACTGATATTGTGTTTAACTATAGGGAAGATAAACAGAGGAGACAAATGTGCTTCCTCTTAAAAACTGTTGTAGTGGGATGCAAATAATGGAGAGCAAACAGGGGCGCCTGGGTGGCTCAGTCATTAATTGGCTGCCTTCGGCTCAGGTCATGATCCCAGGGTCCTGGGATTGAGCCCCACCTCGGGCTCCCTGCTCCGCGGGAAGCCTGCTTCTCCCTCTCCCACTCCCCCTGCTTGTGTTCCCCCTCTCGCTGTGTCTCTGTCAAATAAATAAATAAAATCTTAAAAAAAAAAATGGAGAGCAAACAAATTTGAGAAAAAATGTGTATGTAATAAGGCATTTTCTGTGTAAAACTCCTTAAGACTGTAAGTACCCAACACTTAGATATAAGCATTTCTGGGAGAGAAAATCAGTTTGTTTAATTAGGCAATAAGCATCAAGGACTTTTGAGATAAAAATTGTAAAGTATTAAGAATTAATATGAACTTAAACCATTAGCTTAGCCTGAGAGAATAATAAGTAACAAAGGGATAATAGAATTCTTTTAATAGTCATCAGACGGCAAAGTAGCTAGGCTAAATGCTGCTCTGAGTAAAATGTGTCTCCTGAACAACCATTCAAAATCAATTTCTACTATAAAATGTGTTCTCTGTAAATTACTAATAGGATACAAACTTGAAATCAGTACACAGGTTGACAGAAGAGAAAAAATTCTTAGTATACAATTTGTTTGGATAAATGTTAATTTCTAACAATAACAGAATAACAATAACAGACAGAAAGTGACAAACTATTCCCATGTCTCTACTTATATAAATAATGCCTTAATGGTCTTCCACAAGATGGCGGCGTAGGAAGATCCTGAACTCCTCCTCCCACAGACACATCAAATCAACAGCTACATATGGATCATTTGCTTCTGAAAAATATCTAAAAACTAGATGAATTGTTTCTCCACAACAAAGGATAATAAGACCATCCCCACTGCCTAAAGGTCTAGTTTCCAATCAGCCTGAAACTAGGTGCTAAATAACCTCCTTGACTTTATTTTTTTAATTTATTTTATTTCATTTAAATTCAATTAATTAACATAGAGTGTATTATTAGTTTCAGAGGTAGAGGTCAGTGATTCATCAGTCGTATATAACACCCAGTGTCATTACATCACGCGCTCTCCTTAATGCCCATCACCCAGTTATTCCATCCCTCTACCCCCCTCCTCTCTAGCAACCCTCAGTTTGTTTCCTAGAGTTAAGAGTCTCTTATGGTTTGTCTCCTTGACTTTAAAGTGCCCACAGTCTCATCTTCAGAGGAATGAATAAATGATTATTCATTCTACAATACCTAATGTGTCCTTGGCATGTGTCAGGATCACAGCACAGTGTCATAAGTGCTATGACGGAAGAGACAATAGGTTCATTAGGTGACCAAATGAGTGAAGGTCATCTCTGCAGGCAAAAATTGTAAGGCAAGCTTCAAAGAGGAGGTTACAGTTCTTTTACAGGTACTGTAGCTAGGGAACAAAGAAAGGAGCCCTTCTACCCACCTTCTATCTATTCTCCAAAGTGATCTTTTAAAAATGCAGAATTCCTTATATTACTTCCCTGCATTACATTCTTCATGGCTTCCTGTTACATTTAGGATAATCCAAAACCCTAATATGTCATACAAGTCCCTATAGATCTGGGCTCTCCTTGCCTTTGCAGCCTCATCTTCTTCTGTTGGCTTCCACCTACTTCCCCACCTAATCCCACATCACTCTTCCCTTTATCTCATTTATCTTTAGCCAAATTACATTTGGGGTTTATCCAACATGCCTTCTTTGCCTCAGGACTTTTCCTGCACTGTAATACTTCCGAAATTTTGCCTGGCTCACTCATTCCTCAGCCTTCAGCTTAAATATCTTTCCTTCAGAAAAATCTTTATTGAATTACCCTTCTTGTCACAAGGGCTTACCACATCATCACTTTTTTCTTAGTCACAGTATTTATCATAATTATATATTTATTTGTAAAAATGCATAGTTTTGTACCTCTCAGAAGCTCATAGTGAATCTTGCTAGTCACTATATTCCCTGTGCCAAGCAATACATATTTACTAAAAAAATGTTTGAATGAATAAAATATATATGCTCTATGCCTCTCCCTGAAACACTAAAAGTGTGATAATCCAAAAGCAGCAGATAGGAGGGGGCAGGAGATTGAACCAAAATGCCTGATAAACTACAAATATCATCTTACAAATAACCAATATTGATAGAATATATGTTCTTACTCCTGTGATAGGAATAGTAATAGCTTCGCGGTAAGCACTATTTTATAGTCCCTAAACATATTATCTCATAATTCTCACAACTACCATTGTCTCCATTGTACAGGTAAGAATTCTGAAGCATTAAACGGGTAAATGACTTGTCCAAGCTAACTCATCTAGCAAAGGACAGAGACAGGATTCACACCCAGGAACTGTGCCTCCAGAGTTCATGCAATTAACCATTATCCTCCACTGCCTCTTGGCAGAGGCAAACAAGCATTATTATCAGAGAACAAGAGCAAATGAAGATGGGTTAGGGCCATGATACAGAGGATAATTGGGAACAAAAGTGGAAGTTCAGGACAAGATAGGACCCAGATAATTTTTAAAATAACGAAACAAAAAAAAGAGATTCTATTGTTCTCAGAACATATGGAGCCTATGAAAAGCTACTCTTTTATGTAATCTCATACAGATTTACATTAAGCTGGAAAACTTAGACTATGTGTATAAAACATAACTAAAAAGGCATACTAATTTGCCTCTGTTTTCTCTTATACTTGAGCAAGAATTCACAAGTATTTTCTTTTCCTGTCTTTGCTTCAATATCTAAAATTATTTTAAGTTAATACAGAAGACTCTTGATACTCATCCACAAGTGCTACATCCCCAGGCTTTTAAAAATTGTCCACCAGCATAACGCTCTTCAAGCATGTTTCATGGGACATGTGGGAGATAGGCAGAATTTTTATCAAAGTCTTCTTTTTAGGCTCAAAGACACCAGACACCATAAATTTATTTTTTTTCTCTTTTCCTGAGAAGACTAAAATCACAAAGTGTAGCGGCTCATTATTGTTTTGAGCAAGTAAGCATACAAAACTCCTGTGTGCTCCTTTCTCAGAAATATAAATACTACATCATTACAGACTTCCTATGAAAAAAATCCAAGAAATGTAAGGAATCTTCCCAGGACCTCAAGTGAATTAATGGTATGGCACTTGCTGATTTAACTGAATTAATTGGATATTAATTCTGCCAATGATTATTGCCCATTTAGAAGCAGACACCCAATTTAGGGCCAGTCTGTCCCGGGCCTCCTAAAAGGTCAAGGATCCAGATCTAAGAGGACGTATGAAAGAAACAAACCTCACAAGCAGAAGGCTGAAACTAATTTGGTGACACCAGAATGCTGTGTAATACTGTTTTGATATGGCATAAAAGAACAGAAGGAAACATTTGTTACTGGTCTTTAAGTATCTTTATATTCAGAAACTATAGCTCTCTTGCTTATTTTTTAAAGATGCAAAATTAGGCCTCACCCTGAGAATGGACTCACTCATGAATTTAGCAAACACTTGATATAACTGATATATAAGAGGTGAGAGAACAGAAGGAGAAGGTATTAGAGAACAACAAGGGCTGTTAGTCACAAAATCTCAATTTTTATGTATTTCACATTCTAAGTCTCTTTGTAAGATTTTATTTGACAAGAGGTTCTACCCCTCAAAAAGAAAAGCTTGAAAACCACTACAGTACTCCCTATAATACCCCCCAAAATACCCTATCACATTATAAGATCCCTATAACACCCCCATAAAATGCCTTAGAACAGTATTTTTCAAAAATTTTCAAGTACCATCTTTGTAACTTTTGCCATCTACAATTTCCTCATCTTACAGGTGAAATACAGAGCCCTTAAAAGCTGACTTGGCATTCACCTAGTGAGTGCCATAACTGGGACTAAAATTCCAGTGATCTGGGTTTGGTCCTCAGTTTGCTCCACTATAATGCCTTCATGTGTTGCCTTTAAATTAAAGGCTTTTATTTTGTTTTGTGTTTGTATTGTTTTTGGCAAAGGCTTATTTATGCATTAGAGAGCATGCTAACACACACACACACACACACACACACACAAGGCTTCATTGCCAAGCTATTTATGAATTCATATATTCATGTACTCAGGCATTCATGTGTGCATTCATTTATACAACAACCATTCACTGAGCACTACTGAGAGCCATGTACTTTCTAGGCACTGAGAATATACAGATGAAAAAGCATGACTTCTGTCCTCAAGGACTGCAGAGCCTAAGTAGGATAGTGTGGGAATGGACCATTCATACAACTAATTATATTACAGAGATATTTACAAGGTGCAGCAGTCACATACAGGAAGGTTACAGAAGCCTGCCTAGGAAGACCAGAAAAGACCTCACACGGAAGGTAAATCTAAACCATGCTCTAGTAAGACATGTAAGATTTTATCAGAAAGGGGAAGGAAAGTATAATTCCAAACAAAACAAGACATCCTCTCACTGATATTTAGCCACCAATAAAAGCCCAATTAGTGACTATGGGATCTTTAATAAGTCATTTGATCCTTCTAATCTTGTGCTTCTATTAATGAAAAATGATTATTTGCCGTATCTATTCCTGATATTGCTGCAATCATATATGATCAATATATTTTTTTAAAGATTTTATTTATTTATTTGACACAGAGAGAGACAGCGAGAGAGGGAACACAAGCAGGGGGAGTGGGAGAGGGAGAAGCAGGCTCCCCGCTGAGCAGGGAGCCCGATGCGGGGCTCGATCCAAGGACCCTGGGATCATGACCTGAGCCGAAGGCAAACGCTTAACGACTGAGCCACCCAGGCGCCCCTATGATCAATATTTTAAAATGTTAAAGTGTCGCATGCTTTTGAATGATGGAAGCAGTATATTTCTGGTATTAGTGATAGGCACCTGCAGGTTCCCTAGTACCAGCTGTACCCAGTGCAACCCAGTTGTTGTATAAAGGAAAGCTCTCTGAAAGTGAATTTAAAAAACTCTAGGTTGAGATTCCAACTCTGTGGCACATTTAACAATTTACTTGACCTCTCTGAGACTGTGTTCTTATCTATAAAAACAGGCACAATGCCTCCCATTTCACAGGCTATTGTGAGGACTAAATGAAATAGTGAGTGGTGCCTGGAAGGGTCTTGTACATGGTGGGTCCTCATTAAATATTTTGCTGAATCACAATCTCATCAAAATATTTCCATTAAGTCTTATCTTTTCACCTTACCACAAAGATGTCCACTTTTAACATCCTTCCTTTTAGAAAACATAACTGAAATAACAAGACCTTATATAACTCTGCTTAGAGCTATTTATGTCTGAATTTTCTTATTACCAAGAGAACATAACAACTGCTTCACTGGGGAAAGAGTCTCCAGGGATCTGAGCAAGGGGTCAAGATGAATCTGAGAAGATAAACATTACAATCATCACAAAAGGACAATCATCAGATGAGAAAATAATATAATGTCTGAAATGACAGTAATTCCAAATCCTCTATAGTCCACTTATGTATGATTATAAGAAATAACGAATACTGGTAAGTCATTATCTAACCATGAATATAATATAGAACACTTCCCCTCAGTAATTAATGAAAAACAAGTAATACCTACTTCTCTCTTTCATCATAAAGCTAAGTGACAACGTCTGGGTCACAAAAAGTCTTTTGGCCTTATTTATACCTTATAGATTGTCACTATAAATGGGTCATTGTCCTAACAACAGCCAATCCAGATTAAAAAGTTTAATAGTTGTTCTGCAGGCTGTGTTGTAGAAATTATATATATAAAATACGCACACACACATAATGAGAGTGTAGATCAAATTTTTGTAAAAATGTGAACAGACTCCAAACACAGAATGCAAAGTTACACAGGTCTTCCTATTCACTTCTTAGGGAAATATTATTGATGATTTGAGGCAGTGTGGTTATTTTTTATCTTTGCCTGATGACAATAAAACAACCACCATTATCATTTGTTATGCATGTATTAAATCTAAAACTATACTAAGACTGAATAGAGAGAAAACTACCTCTTGATTCATAATTTGTATCTGTGAGTTCTCCTGTTCCTTATCATCTGGTCATGTTTTTAAGTGCCTGATAGGAAATGAGGTGATGGTCTCAAGCCTAAATCTTATGAGAAATCATTCATTTATTTAAAAAAAGAAAAGAAAAATTGTTAAAGAAAAGAGAGGTATAGATCTAGTATTTGACGGGCACTGCTAACAGAGGACACCAGTTTGGCTGCCGAAGAGGTCACGTTCTAGGACACGGTAGTGTTGAATGGGCAGTAAGGAGCATTACGCATTATGGACAGAAGAAACGCCTCGAAGGGATTGATTAGCACAAAGAAGAGGGCCTTAGATTTGTACCAGAGCATGGTTTTGAAGAATGAATAGATTTCACCAAAGAAAAATAATTGGAAAGTTAATCCAGCTACAAGAAGCATCACAGAGACGTTTGGCATTATGGCATGTTGGGTGAATTACAGCTAGTCTGTATGGCTGCAAAGAATAGGATCTGTAGGACGAAGGCAGTGGAAAACACAGCTGGGAAGATGTGTAAGAGACAGAACATGCTGACATTTTAATATAAAGCTAAATGGTATGGACTTTATTCCAAATAGAATGGAAGTAGGAAATATTTTTGAAGAATTGTAAGCAGGGGATCAAAATGTTCAACTCTGCATTCTAGAAAATGTATTCTTGTGGCAATAAGAAAGTAATTTCAAGGGAGGGAGTAGGCTCTTGAAAGAAGGACAGTAATAAGACCAAAAGGATTTCTCAAAAATATTAGGAAGAAAATAAGGAGATAATAGGGACAGAAACTAAGGGTGTAAGAAGCTTTAAAGATGAGGCACAATAGACATGGTCTTACGACACAGAAAGATCAGGCAAGATAAGGACTGAGCAGTGATTATTGAACACAGAAGTTAAGTGGTCATTAGCCAGCTTTGAAAAGAAGAGTCTCCAAAAAGTTATAGAGTTATAAGCTTGTCTGAGGAGGCTGCAGGATGAAATTAATATCTGTAGAGTCCCTAAGTACCGAAAAGATTAGAGTATATTCCTATGTACAGTTCAAAATAAAAACAACATTGCAGAATCAGTCTAGGTTGGCTGCGAAGAAATAAAGTCTAAAATAAATCACCTAACCCTATAACGGAGAATTTCTTTTATTCCTAAAACAAAGTCCCGACTCCATCCTCATACAAACCTCCAATAAATAATTGACCAAGAAGAACCCACTTCACTCAAAGGTGAATGTGAATCAAAAGAGAAAGAACACAAGATCTATGCAAAGGAAGGAAGGAAGGAAGGAAGGAAGGAAGGAAGGAAGGAAGGAAGGAAGGAAGGAAGGGAGGGAGGGAGGGAGGGAGGGAGGGAGGGAGGGAGGAAGGAAGAAAGAAGGAAGGAGGGAAGGAGGAGGGAGGGAAAGAAGTTAGTTCAAAGAACACCATCAGAAAAATACTATTATAAAAATTTTAATCAAGCACATTGCTATTAAATTGTTCATGTGTGTGTGTGTGTGTGTGTGTGTGTGTGTGTGTGTGTGTGTAGAGAGAGAGAGAAGGTGAAAGAGAGAGAAAGAGGACTTCTATTAAGTAAGACCGCATAGAAGAGAGACACAGTTGAGAGAACAGTACTTAATACATGGTAGTAGAGACTCAAGAAATACCTGTCAAAGCAATGACTATTGTAAAACAACAAAAGAAGATAAGGCATGAATGTGTGAATTGGCAGAGCTTAGTAAAGAAATGGAAGCACATGGTAAAATCAACATAGAAATAAAAGCCAAATTGCAAGCAGCAAAAGGGAGAATTGATGATGCTAGAAACATATTAGGCTACAGACCTATATAAAAGCAAGCATTTGGAAGTGAACAGAGTTAAAGGGATTAGAAAAATAAGGAAAATATGCAACACATAATTAGTATCTTTGAAAAAGGAATGAAAAATGGAAAAGCAATAATATAAGAGGCAAATATCTAAAGGTATAATTTAAGATAATTTTCCAGAAATAAAAGAACATTGAAGAAGAGTGAAAAGACATACTGTGGTCCAGGAAAAAGTGACCCATAATGATCATATCTTAGTGAAGTCAATAGATTCAAAAATGAAAAAAGAATCTATTCAGATTCCAATAAAGAAATTAAGCCACTAATGAAAAAGTGACCCATAATGATCATATCTTAGTGAAGTCAATAGATTCAAAAATGAAAAAAGAATCTATTCAGATTCCAATAAAGAAATTAAGCCACTAATAAAATTTTTAAAGAATTTCTACCACACTGGGGCGCCTGAGTGGCTTAGTTGATTAAGTGTTCTGCCTTCAGCTCAGGTAATGATCCCAAGGTCCTGAGATCAAGCCCCACATTGGGCTCCCTGCTCAGTGAAGAGTCTGCTTCTCCCTCTCCCTCTGCACCCCCACCACTTGTGCTCTCTTGCTCTCTCTCTCTCTCTCAAATAAATAAATAAATAAAATCTTTAAAAAAAAGAATTTCAGGGGCGCCTGGGTGGCTCAGTTGTTAAGCATCTACCTTCGGCTCAGGTCATGATCCCAGGGTCCTGGGATCAAGCCCCATGTCGGGCTCCCTGCTCTGCGGGGAGCCTGCTTCTCCCTCTCCCACTCCGCCTGCTTGTGTTCCCTCTCTCGCTGTGTCTCTTTCTGTCAAATAAATAAATAAAATCTTAAAAAAAAAATAGTGGCCCTGTCTCCCGAAGAATTATAAAAACAGCTTTTGAAGATATACATGGACAGAAATAAAAATAAAAGAGTATAAATGGGGCAGAGAAGGGGTGCCTGGGTGGCCCAATCGTTAAGCATCTGCCTTCGGCTCAGGTCATGATCCCAGGGTCCTGGGATCGAGCCCCGCGTCGGGTCCCTGCTCCACGGGAAGCCTGCTTCTCCCTCTCCCACTCCCCCTGCTTGTGTTCCCTCTCTCGCTGTGTCTCTCTCTGTCAAATAAATAAATTTTTTTTAAAAAAATCTTTAAAAAAATAAAAAAATAATTTCTACCAGGATATGTAGTTATGAACTTCACATACGTGCAATTATATAATATGTTCTCTTGTGTCTAGTTTCTTTTGTTCGGCTTAATGTCACTGAGTTGTATCTGTTTTGTCACATCTATCAGCAGTTCATTTTTTCTTTTTATTGCAGAGAAGTATTCCATTTAAAAATATGTCAAAATTTGTTTATCCTTTCTCCTACTGAAAGACAATTGAGTTGTTAACATTTGGGGGCATTATAAATATCATTGCTAGAAGTATTTTGCACAAGTTTTTGTGTGTTCATATATGTTTATTTCTCTTAGAAATTACTTCAGAGTGAAATTTCTGAATATAATCACAGAGAATATTTAAATTTAAAAGAAACTGCCAAGCTGTTTTCCAGTGATTTTACTATGTTATATGCTAACCAGAGATATATGAGAATTCCAGTAGTTGCAAATTCTTACCAGCATTTGGTATTGTCAGGTTTTGTTTTGTTTTTTTAACTTTTGACATTTTACAAGGTATGAAATGGTATCAAATTGTGGTTTCAACTTACATTTCCCTGATAATAGTACTGCTGAGAATTTTGTCGTGTGTTATTTTGCCTTTGGCATATCTTTTATGAAGTGTCTGATCAAGTATATTAGACATTTTAAATCAAATTGTTTGTATTTTCATTATTAATTTTTGTCAGCATTCCTGAATATTGATACAAGTTCTTTACTAGATATAGTTCCTCCAGTTTGTGACTTGCCTTTTCAGTTTATTAAAAGTGTTTTTTGTGAGAAGTTTTTAATATTGGTGAAGTCAAATTATCAATTTTTTTCATTTACATTTATTTTATAGTCTGAGATCTTTGCCTACCTAAAAAACACAAAGAGCTTCTCCTATTCTATTGTCCTATTTTCATGTTCTTCTAGAAGTTTTATAATCTTATCCTTTATGTTAAATATAATGTCTATATGAAATTAATGCTTGGGTTCAAGTGCCATTGTAAAAATCAGCATACCTGAAGTAAAAATAGTATATTAAAAGTCACAAACCTGGGGCGCCTGAGTGGCTAAGTCGTTAAGCGTCTGCCTTCGGCTCATGTCATGATCCCACGGTCCTGGGATCGAGCCCCGCATCGGGCTCCCTGCTCGGTGGGAAGCCTGCTTCTCCCTCTCCTGCTCCCCCTGCTTGTATTCCCTCTCTCGCTGTCTCTCTCCGTCAAATAAATAAATAAAATCTTAAAAAAAAAAAGTCACAAACTTTAAGTTGACTAGTGTACAGTTCTATAACACCACCACAATCAAGATATAGAGTATTGCCATCACCCCAAAGAGTTCTCTCTTGCCCATTTGCAATAAATCTGTTCTCCCACAACTAGTTCCTGGTCACTACTGATCTGCTTCTTGTCACTATAATTTTGCCTTTTCTAAAACGTAATATGAATAAAAGAACATAGCATGCAGACTTTCACATATGGAGTCTTTCATTCAGCATAATGCTTTGAAATTAACCCATGTTACCGTATGTATGAACAGTTTTATTGTTAGTCCGGAGTGGTGTTCCATGGAATGAATACACCACAATTTATCCATTAACCAGTTGATAAACATTTGGGTTGTTCAGGGGTTTAGTGATTGTGATCAAAACTGAAGTGAACATCCAAGTATCATACAATATTTGTAAGAACACATGTTTTCCAATCCCTATGACTGGGATAGCTGAGTCATTTGGTAAGTGTATGACTTCATAAGAAATTACCAAGTTGTTTACCAAAATGGCTAAATCATTTTGCATTCTCCATAGCAGTGTATAGTTCCAGATGCTCTGCATCCTTGCCAAAACTTGCTATTGTCAGGATTTTGTTTTTTGTTTTCTTATTTTAGCCATTCTAGTGGGAGAGTACTGGTATCTTATTATGGCTTTGATTTACATTTCCCTAATAACTAATAATGTTGAGCATCTTTTCATGTGTTCATTTTCCATTCATATAACTTCTTTTGTGATTTGTCCAAATCTTTTATCTGTAACTTTATCTGGTTGTTTTTCTCCTTACTGATTAGTAGGAGTTATTAATATATTCTAAACACAAATTCTATACAAGATATATGCTTTGCAAATATTTCCTCCAAAGCTGAGGCATGTTGTTTTATTTTCTGAATAGTGTCTTTTAAAGAGCAAAGCTAAAAAGTTTGATGATTTCCAATTTATTTATTTATTTTATGTTGTGGGGTTTTTTTGTGTTCTAAGAAATCTTTGCTTAGGGGCGCCTGGGTGGCTCAGTCATTGGGCGTTGGCTTTCGGCTCAGGTCATGGTCCCAGGGTCCTGAGATCGAGCCCCGCATCGGGCTCCCAGCTCAGTGGGAAGCCTGCGTCTCCTTCTCCCACTCCCCCTGCTTGTGTTCCCTCTCTTGCTGTCTCTCTCTCTGTCAAATAAATAAATAAACTCTTTAAAAAAAAAAATCTTTGCTTAGCCCATGGTCACACAGATTATTTTCTTAAGTTTTCTCCTAAAAATTGTATATATTTTACCATATATGTTAAAACTAGCTAGAATTTAAATAAAAAATTGAATTCAAAAACAAAAATAATTGTATATACTTAAATTTTACATGTATGTTTAAGTTCCAATTCGAGGTTTTTTTTAAATATATGGCATGAATTATGGTCCAGATTATTTTTTCTCACATGTATGTGAAAATATCCAGCACTAATGGTTACAAATACTGTATTTTCCCTCATTGAGTTAATATAGCACTGTAGTTTAAAAATTACTTGATCATATATTGCATGGACTATTTCTGGACTATGACGTTCCATTGGTCTTTAGTGTTTATCCCTACACCACGCTGTCTTGAAATCAGTTAGTATAAGTTCTCTATTTTTCTCTATCAAAATTATTTAGCTATTCAATATATTCACTATATTGTCAATATAAATTTCAATGTAAATCAGGAAATATTTAAAAGGTACTATAGCTTTATTTTTAAGTGCAGTTTGAGTGAAAGGTAGCCATGAATTCCAAAAAGGCCCAAAGACTGATAAAAAAAAAAAAAGTGGTACGGAAAGAATACTCCTTCCAAAGAATGATTCCCACACACCCTCCTTGCACAACCATTGTCCACCATTAATTCATCTCTTTGTCTTTAAGTACAATAAACCTTCATTACATTGCATTCTAAGTACAAACTATTTTTATCATGTTATTATTACTCATAAGCTTGTTTTCAATGGATACTTTCTTAATTTATGAAAATTGTTGAGTATCATGGGATAGGATGAAACCAATCATATTTTCTCCCTGAAAATTAATGAAAATATTTTTTCATTAAGGCCTTTTCACTAATCAGCAGGATTTTAAAGAACAAATTAATTAAGCAAGGGACTGGTATATTCTGTACCTTGTCATAATGATATTAAGTAGCTTATTTATAAGGTGGCTCCCATTTAAGAGTCTATTTTAAATATAATATTTAATTATGTGTGATACTTAACTCCTAATCTATGTTACTAATTTTATATATTTATTAGGGGGAGTTGTTTTTATTCATTGTTATTTATTACAAGAAATAATTAACTTTGCAACACTATATTATTTATTCCACTAACTACAATTTCACTCCTCACTACTGACTGAGGGGTGCATTTGAATTACTGAAATGGAAGTAGCATCTGTAGGCAATGTCTTCATGAAATTTAGTTATATAAAAAAAGAGCCAAGAGAATAATATATAGAGAAGAAAGAGCCAAGAGAATAATATATAGAGAAGAAAAAGCAGATGACAAAAGATTTCTATTGTTGTTTTGGGTAGGAGTGGACTTGAATAAGTCTGTTTGTGAAGAGGGGAGAGCTGATACATAGGGAGAGGTTGAAGGCAAAAGGATAATGATGACGTAGAAGGGGATTGAGATCTACAGCACGTAGACAATTAGCCATAGACAGAAGCATGGGCCAGGATTAGGATGGGTGCCAATGAAGACACTTCCCTAACTGGTGACATAGGTTAAATGAAGAGGGTTTATATCTAATATTGACCATTTTCTTTTAAAAATTACTGTCCGATATTAGGAAGCTGGAGGCATCATGACTTACCAGACTTAATAGTTGAGTGAAAGGCATAAAGAGGCTTTGAGGCTTGTTTTGTTTGGTGATTCCCTTTCATAGTAAAACAAGATCTTGACCTATCTAAATAAGGTCACTCAACCTAAAATAATTACCTATTTGTGGTGGCACCTGTCAAGATGTTTAAGTCATGTGCTCTTAAATTACATACCTACTATCAATATTGCGAACATCTCTGATTTGTAGAAGGTTGATACAGAAGACCTGAGTTCCAGTCTGTTTAAATTACTAAGGACTCAAGCAAGTAAGACATTTTCATAGGCCTTGGTTTCCTCAAAACAAAATAAAGGGATTCTGAAAGACAATTGCTACACTTGCAGCTCTAAAATTCTATGATTCTGTGGCTTTGCTAGGTTTTAAAAGGGAATTACTGTTATAACAGTTTCCTTTACAACAAAGCACAACTAGATGAATGGATATTAAACATAAAAAATCTGCAGACAAGATTTAACAATGCACCTTTACTTCTGAAAAGGACAGTTATAAAGAAGATAATCAGATCAAGGATGACATCATGGGCCATCTGAGGCTGTATCCAATCTGTTATTGACTCCTAGAACAACTGTTTTACCTCTAAAATACACTTATTTCATTTTCCACAGTGAGAAGTAAAAATAATATGTTCTTCTTAATAGTAATCATGCAATCCCTCAAAACAATTTGCATAGATGCCAACTATTAGTACACTCGACCCTGGAAATTCTGTCATGACCTTCACTAAATGAAAAAGCATTTCAGTCTTAAATCCATTAAAACACTGAAATATTAAACAAATGAAATAACTAAGATTAATTGCAGGGATGTAATCTATTCGACATTTCTTATGTAATTCAGACTTTTGTTGCTGAAACAAGGAAGGCGTGTTTTGTAACAATGAGCTCCACCAGATAGTATTGGCCAGTTCCTTTACTTGGACACACAGAGGATGATACACCAAAGAAGTGTAATTATACTATATCCTTATAAGAGCCGTAGTAAGTATAACTACCAAGGAAGGAGAAGTGACTACTAATCCTTACAAGAATATATATTTCTCCCCCTCCTGAAGAATGAAGGAGGGGAAATCGGAGGGGGAGACGAACCATGAGAGACTATGGACTCTGAAAAACAAACTGGGGTTTCTAGAGGGGAGGGGGGTGGGGGAATGGGTTAGCCTGGTGATGGGTATTAAAGAGGGCACGTTCTGCATGGAGCACTGGGTGTTATACGCAAACAATGAATCATGGAACACTACATCAAAAACTAATGATGTATGGTGATTAACATAAAAATATATATATATTTCCATCAGCTGGTAATTATTTACATACATACATACATACATACATACATAAATAAATAAATAAATAAATAAATAAATAAATAAAGGTTCTGGTCTCAGGGAACCTTTAGCAATACAACAAAAGTAAAAAACTTATGAACATCTTCCACAAAGAACATTTACTGAAGTCTTATTACATGCTAGATTCTATTCCAAGTACTTGATCTCCTTCAATTTACTTGCAAAACAGATGCAAATATTCCATGCTATATCCCCTCAGGATGTTTGCATACAGTTTTCTTTTGCTTGTCCATTCTCCTCCATATATCCAAATTCTTTAAAATCAGCTTAAACTCTCTCTCTCTCATGGGACTCTATGCCTCTCTCAACTCTGATTATAGCAGATTTCAATTATCCCTTAATTGGTCAGTATTACTTTGTCTCCACAAAAGTACACTGAGACTGAAAATATTTTATTTCAACGTGTCACAATGTCTAGTTTGTTAACTGATTAAGTCGGCTTGGATGCTCAAGTGACCACAGGAAGAAAAGCCATACTGAGACTAAGTATATTTGCATCTGCTATGGTGTCTAATTTACCAACTGATTTAATTTCAGAATTCTCAAGTTTCCAGGGTAAGAAAAGTTTAGGTCTCAACTGTATTAAAATAAAAATACAACTTCATGTACTCAAACACATTTATTCACACATACAATCATATCCGAGCAGACATAGGAATGGTCTTTCCAAGCATATGCAAAGCAACATAAGGCAAATGAATTATCTTTAAATTTTTTAGTTTAAGTAGGGAAATTGAACCTAAATTTGAAAAATAAGCAAAAGCGATATTGGATTTTGCCCAGTCAGGGGGAAAACAAATTCATGAAGATTTAAATTACAGAATTTCCCCAAGTCATTATAAGATTTACAGTTCCAGCAATTCTAAACTCCTCATATTCTTCATGGTACAAATAGGATTTTTTCTAAATTTATGGATTAGCTGTTAAAGTTGGAGAAAGCTGAACTTTCAAACTCTTGAGTTTGCCAAATTAATAACTACTCAACCTTGGCATGATTCAGTTTGGGGATAAGTTTGAATTTTTGTAGGATTATAAACCCAGTGGAGGCTCTGCACTAGGAAAGAATATGTACTACCTTTGTTGTTCATAGCAATAGTTACGTACTCTGTAGCACAGAATTATAACTTTTTCATGAAGATGTCTACTAAACACAATGACTCCAAATGAAATGGAACTTCTGAGTAAAGGCACATTGTAGCCCATATGCTAATGCAATGTGTCTGTTCTGAAATGCCCCCACCATATCAGCAGCCACCCAATAGGAGGCTGCTGGAATGTTCTAGGAAGACTGTCCCTGTCTCTCCCCCAGCCAATTCTCAGTCAGATGCTGAGTTATCTGGCACATCATTAAAAGGACAAATATTTTCCAGCAGCAGCATGTGCCTTCCTTGGCTTCAATTCTAAACATACTTGATATTATAGAACATTTATTTTTCAAAAAAATTTATGATTTTATTTTATTTCGTATTTTTAGCACTTGGTTTTGAGTTATCCATGGTGTAGATACTTAAGTGTGAAAAGAAGGGAGTTAATAATAGAGTTTGCATAACATTTTACAGTTTACAAAGCATTTTCACAAAGGAGTCTCAGCTAATTCTCTTAACTCCACAAAGTAGATAATTTCTAGTCCCACTTTTCAGATGAGCAAATGAGGCTCAGAAAGGGCAAATGGTTTGTCCAAGGTCAGAAAACTAACAATGTAATACAAATTAAGGACTCCAATTAGGACCTTAATTCCAAGTTCAATGTTCTTTCCATTCGTATGGTCTAAATTAGTTCATTTGCATCTTAGAGGCATTTTGATCTTCAATGTTCTCTTTTAAAATTCAAACACTCCTATAATCTGTTGCATTATTAGATTACTTTTCTTGTACAGACTTTTTGAAAAACATTGCATGTATGTGTGTATATACCATACAAACCTACATAAACATTAAAAATGTCATTCTTTACCCATGGGCTGATCCTTTCACATATACATCATTTTTTTTCAAAGTAGTTACCAGTCAACAAGAAAATACAATTTAAAATCCCTTGTTTAACCTACCCTTACGTTGTAAACACTTCACTATGTGGCTTTTCAATATTAATAGCAGTTATTGACAGCATAACATTTCATTATATCTTCATTATTAGACATTGAGATTATATCCAGATTTCTGTTACACACTATGCTACTGAGAATAAAAAATTCCTACATTTCTAGGGAAAGACTGATTATTCAGTAGCCATGGTAATAAGTAGTAACCCAGCCAAGTTTATACTTATTTAATTGGTCAATGATAATTCACCTCAATAACCAAGTTTCTGAAAGTCAGCCAATTAAAGACACCTCAGGATTCTGAAAGTCAGCCAAATGAAAGCAGCTTCGCTTCAGTGATCACACTTTTGAAAGTCAGCCCATCAGCTGACTGACTGGTAACCATGCTTCTACAACCACGGGTCAACCAATCGTTAAACAGTTCCATGTTGTTTTAGGCACCCAAATACTTAAACTTCATGCTTCCCCAAATCTTACAAAATCAGATTCATGCTTTGCTCAGAAAGGCCTGTGCCTAAAAAGCAAGACTCTCCCTTCCTTAAAAAAGTAAGAAATTTAGTGTTTTGTTTCAGATATTGAGCAATAGCTTCTTCTGTCAACAAAGATGATAATTTGTGCATATAGCTTTGTTATTCCTTTTAATTGTGTAAGAATATATTCTCAGGAAAATGACTGTTAGGCCAAGTAGCATAATGCTGTATAATACGCTATTTTTCTCAAGAGTTATTTTTATTAACAATGCCGTCAGCAGAGTATAAATATATCTGTGCCACAACAACTTCAACAATGCTGGATGATATATTTTTAAATGTTTGCTGACTTGACTTAGGTAGGCATAAATTGGTAGTCTGGGTACCTTTAATTAGTATTTTTCGCTCATTTTTCCTCAAGAGTGCACACGGACCTAAAAGTATGAGAAGACCATAAGGGACCCCAAGAAAATGAACTGGGAAGGTACAAAAACAAAGCTATGTCCATTGTGGGTCTTGTTGGTAACTACAGGCAAGAGAAGTCAATTAATCTTTAACAAGAATTGGCAGCACACATGCTTTTTAAGAATGAGTGTCGTAAATTGGGCTCTCTGTGGAGTGAACGCTGAGGCTGAGATCAGCATTCCAGATAATTATTGGGGAGCACTCTCGACATCCGTATTTGTGCAAGTGTGGACAAAGAAACAGGTCTGGCAGGGGGAGAAGATGAGCTTCAGTGCAGTCCCAAAACAGGTCTCAAACAATCCTATGACTGTCCCCCGCTGGATCCAAAGGACCAAACCCTTCATTTCCCGCACATCAATCAGTCACTGGATGCAGGCTGCTCCAGGAAAGAGACAGGACCTTCGTGAGGGCCGCTGACTAAGGGCAATTCCTAAGAAAGCAGAAAGCCATTCATCAGTCCTGAAGGAGGGACTGCAGCGTGTAGCCCAGTATCCAAAACACAAATGGAGAACACACTCACAGGGTTTAATTTAAGAGCATTTAATGAAGGGACACATTTTACAGAGCTACAGGCAGGGTTAAGAAAACTGGTAAGGAATGGTGAAGCACCAAAGGACTAGCAACAGCTGCTGTTGTTCTACCTCTAGGCCCAGTGAGGAGGGGTACAGTGCTACTGAAACTTGAAAAGAGCTGGAGGCAAGATTGAGTCAAAGGAACACAACATGTGCCAAAACTATGGTCTGGGAGGTAGGTGTGCTGGTGTGTGCAAGCAATGAGAACGGAAAGAAGATGGATACAACTCATCTTCAATAACCTGGGGAGTAAACAGTCCTTAATTCTGGTTAGGAATCGATACTCTTCAAATACATAAGTGACCTTGGGCTAAAGAGCAATTGACCATTCTCTTTGCATTTTCTTTCATATCCCTTGTACACCAGCTCTAAGGGCTGACTCACTGTACCTGATAAACAACTCCCTTTAAATCTTTCACTGTATTCATGCTTTCCCTGTGCCTGAATGCCTAACTAACTGGATTCCAGACAATCTCCTTCTTTCGAAACCCAGCTCAAATCACATTCTTTATAGCTTTTCACACTTCTGCTTCCTCTGGTCCCAATTAAAACTTTTCTCATCTGTTCTTCTGTAACACTCTTTATACATACTTTATATCATTTATGTTTTGCATATGTTATTTATTTATGAATTTGTCTCTTCCTCTACTAAGCTGTTGATTTTATGTATCTTTGAATCGCATTCATCTAGCAAGTACTTAAGATTTGTTAAACAAATGAATGATCGAGTAAATTTCATACGATACTTTGGAAATACCAGGAGGGGGAAAAGCAGCATACAACTGTGCCTGTTACACAGTAGGCACATGTTAGTCCTGGGCCTGTTTGTCCTGGGATCTACTCCTTTCCCTTCTCCTGGTTTGGTCTGTTTCAGGGGTATTGAACTTTGAATACTGCATTTCCAGGGAACTCCTGACCGGTAACTTCTGGCTTGGGTCAGCTGAGGGAAACACTGGTGGGAGACTGGTGGGCACGGGGAAGGAGGAAATCATAGTATCCCTTTTGTGAGTCTCAGTTTCTTCATTTCTAAAATGAGAATTATAATACTTATCTTACAGAGTATGCATGAAGATAAGTGTATGAAGAGTTCAGATAATACCTGGCACATTATAACCCCTCATTAATTAGTTATTCTCATTATTTAAGTATTTTCTAAATTTTTTCATATTGACTTTATAATTTTTTAAAACTCTGCTAATTACATTAATTTGAAAATGTCACACAGAAATATACTTACAGACTATCATTTCCAACCATGAAAACATAGCAAATTGTATGAATACAGATAACAGTGATTAATAACTATATATGTAAACTGTGTTATAAAAATTTATTAATGAACAGCTTTAAGATCATATATTTTGGGAATTCTGATCACCAGTAATTGAAATAATTTACTGAAAAGAACCCTGAAGAATTTGGCCTATGCACTGACACTAATATAAAAAGATTTAAATAAAACAATATATTGATTTTATTTTTCTAATTTAATAAGTTTCAACCTAACAATAAAATTTTGTGTATATATATGTGTGTGTGTATGTATATGTAATATATATGTAACCGTTAATATTTGTTTCAATCATTTGACAAAATACTAAGTATTTTTCCATCGTGTGCTGTGATATTCCTAAGAAACTTTATAATCCTAAGCAACAGATACTAACAACTTCTTAGAGACTATATTTTAGTTAACTATATTTTTGTAAGGGTTGATGGCATTAATTATATAAAGAAATGTTTATGGTTAAAAAAACTTGTACTGTGTATATACTGGTTAATAGTGGGGAAATCTAGAAAAAAACAATAGTGAAGTAATTATTAAGTGATTTAAGTTAAAGGTGAAGGTTTAGGATATATAACAAAATTTTTCATCTATGTTGTTCTTTAAATCCTAAGACATTCATCCTGCCAGTCCACTTTGTATCAATTTTTGATCTACTTTGACTGTATATGAAAATAAATCCACTGCAATAGGATGAAGATCAAAAATATAATACAAAGAAAAATCAATTTACATAGAATATCCTTGAATAAAATATGGAGGAGAAAATAATCAGAATTTTACAAAATCTCTAGCTCTATTTATGAAGTATCATGTCAAGCCCCAGCACATATTTATAGAACTCAATACTTCTATAAAATACAGGTCTTGAACATTAATCTGAAAAAAAAATCCTGATAGCAAAGAGAATTATTTATTTTCACATATTCAATTAAAAGAGTTCTTTTATATTAAATTCCTAATTAATTCCCAAAATATTTTTAATGTCTTTTATATTTTTCCAAAGAACGATTTAGGAAAGTTTTGTGATCACCCTTCTACTAATTCTACTAATGGCTTCATATAACATATAACATAGTTAATTTTAGAAGAGAAATGTTTTAAAGTGATCATTAAGAAACCGGTTTCTCGTCTCTCATCTCACACCTTACATTACACACATCACACTGTACCATATTAATCTCCCTTTTTTTTTTTTTTGAGATCACCCTAATGCTTAAAAACCCTCAGTGATCCCTTACCTCATAAAGCTCAAACTTTGTGCCTGGCTTTCTGGGACGTAATTCCCAATTTTTCTCTCCAAGCATCTTTGCTGCCTCTAGCCAGCTGATCTGCCTATCCTATAGTCCTGGGCTCTATCTTGATGCCCCTGCCATCTCCCCTTCCCTTTGAAGGGGAGCACCCTGCACCCCCTGCCCCCCCACAACTTCAAAACCAAGCAGAAACACCCTGTCTTCCCTGCCAGCATGAAAAGTACTTCCCTCTCTGAATTTTCAGTGCATTTTCACTTGCATCGGCACCATCTATCCAGAGCCCAGTATTTTCTTTTCTTTTTCTTTTTTTTTTCAAAGATTTTATTTATTTATTTGACAGAGAGATATAGAGAGCCAGAGAGCATAAGGCGGCGGGGGAGGGGGTGGAATGGCAGATGGAGACAGAGAAGCAGGCTCCCCACTGAGCAGGGAACCTGCCATGAGCCTCGTGGGGCTCAATCCCAGGACCCTGGGATAATAACCTGAGCTAAAGGCAGATGCTTAACCAACTGAGCCACCCAGGTGCCCCGAGCCGAGTATTTTCTACTTGGAAGTATTATTTTCCCATCTCCCCTTCTGAAATGTGAGCCCCAGGGAAGTAGGGGCTTTTTATCACAGCACCAGTACTTGGCACATAGTAGGCCCTCAATAAATATTTTTGAATGGATGCATATGTATATATGAAGATGCGAATCCAGATGCCAGGCCTGCAGATGATTGAGCAAATCATTTAATTTCAAAAAACCCCAAGATGTCGTAAGTGGAAAAAATAGTAACATCTGTATTCCTTCCTCACAGGGATGGTGCAAGATCACACGAGATGCTACATGTGAAAGATTTTCTTTGCTTGAAATGTGATAAAAATGCTTATATGGTACTTTCTTATATCCCTCCACAATGCTTAATATACCGTACTTTGCCACAGTTCTTTGTATACAGTAAGTATTCAATGAAGCATGCTGATTGACTGAAGGTGGAGAAAAATTCCACATCAATTAACATTCTGTCCTCCTTTGAAAACTATGATGGCTAAATAGCTGCTTTTTTCTCTTCTCTAGACACTAAGCGAACTGAGATTTACTCCAGAAATCTATTCACTGAGTGCACAGGATTACAAAGCTGCTATGGTTCGGAATTGTTAATAACTCTTTGATCTAAGTATTAAGTAAGGTATGGTTAAACCACCACTGTTCTTTGTTTCTTTCCCATTCTTGCAGTGAACCCAGCATCACCTGAAACACCGAACTTACGGAGAGGTATCTGCTCACAACTGCATTTTAAGGACTGTACATTATTTGAGGCCAGAATCTCTTTACTGTGTTTCATTATTTGTCATTAATTATTATCAATTCTTCAATAAATTGCACATGCAATTTCATTACTCATAAACGTAATCATTATTTCATTACTCAGAAACATAACCATTTTTCTGAAAGTAATTTCAAAGTCCTAAATAATTTGGTGTGTAGTCAGCAATTTTTTTTAATTTACATTTTCTGAAATGTGGCTAAATTTGGCACTTATAAATTTGAAAAAAAATGAGTTTGATAAGCAATGAGGAAGGAACTAGATAAAAACTTACAAATTACATATGTAGGTTTTTCCCATAAAATTAACCATGAAACCAAAACAGTAACTATTAAGAGAACAATTTTTAACTTCATCTATTCTTTTTTTAAAAGCATACTTGCATCTTATTCTTACAATTCTCAGTTTTGTTTTTTTGTTTTTTGTTTTTTGTTTTTAAAGATTTTACTTATTTATTTGACAGAGAGAGACACAGCGAGAGAGGGAACACAAGCAGGGGGAGTGGGAGAGGGAGAAGCAGGCCTCCCACCGAGCAGGGAGCCTGATGTGGGGCTCGATCCCAGGACCCTGGGATCATGACCTGAGCCGAAGGCAGATGCTTAACGATTGAGCCACCCAGACGCCCCCAATTCTCAGTTTTGAACAAAAGAATTATATCCACAGGGGTGCCTGGGTGGCTCAGTCCATTAAGCAACTGACTCTTGATTCCAGCTCAGGTCATGATCTCAGGGTTGAGATCAAGCCTCGGGTCTGGCTCTGCGCTGAGCGTGGAGCCTGCTTAATATCCACTCTTTCCCTCTCCCTCTGCCCCTCCCCCCCAACTTGTGCATGTGCACCAGCTCACGCTCTTTCTCTCTCTAAAAAGAAAAAGAATTATACACACACACACACACACACAATCTCCATATTAAATTATATTCAAGAATGGAATGTCATATTCAGAGCTTAGGCAAAATTGATTAATATATTAAACAGATCTCTAGAGATAGGATTTCAGATGTTTTATTTCTTGGTAAGCATTATCACAGGATTTTTATTGATACCTCTTACAGAACTGTCACACAGTTCAGCCAGGCTGACAGGCACAATGAGAGAGGCAAAGGGTAGCCTGCAGAGTGTCTGGTCAGATGAAAGAAGATTGTTTGCCAACTGGTGCCTGAGTATCAATCCTTCAGGCAAACTTAAAGACCTCTTTTTATACCTGGTAATTAGAATTTAAAATAAAGTACAAATTCTAATGAGCTATGTGCCAGGAATTATGCCTACTACTTTACATCAATCCTAATGAGGCTGTGAAATAATTTTCTTATTTTCATTGTTTAGGTTAAATAACCTGACCTGGATCCCAAAGCTAGTAAAGGGATCTAATACTAGAACTGCTATGTTTAACCACTATGCTGTACGTTAGTTAGCAGTTAAACTAACAGACCAGTTCATATGAGAGCGAAGAGGAACTGTGTTTCACCAGGGGATGAATCATCAATGAGAAAGCTTTATATCTTAACTCTCACCTGCAGGCTGTGGTCCAACCGCCCCCCACCCCCAGACTGAGACCAAGTCTGACCTTAGTTATAGGGAGATTGAAAGCATACTAAAAAGAGATCAAATTAGTCTGCCACATGAAGGGTACTGACTCTAGGTCTACCCTAATTGCCAAGCTTCTATCTTCTCCTTTACAGTAAATCTTGACCTTGAGCCCCAATTCTGATAGCTGGGTTCCCTGCTATTGCCTCCTGTTCCTGGGTCTAAATATTCTGTCCAGGATCTCAATGTTGAGCACATCCCAGGGCTGCAGTGCTGCCTTTGCACATCACGCTCATAGCATGGTCCTTCCTCTAATTTGGGATCTCCTGACCCACATATTCTCTTTCTTACCTACCTGGCTTTTAGACCATTAAAATTGCCTACACCTGGACCCACCCAGGTCACAACATATTGCTACCTATCACTATGCTCTCTGATAATCTTTCATGGCTCTAAATTAAGCAAGGTGACAATAAGATACTCATCTTACTGCTGACAGTTTGCTTAAATAGTCTGATCTACATGGGAAAAATGAAAATGAAGTCCCTCTCCCCACTAAAGACTAATCAATAAATTAGTTATTCATGATTTGATAGATGAATTAGTGTATTGTAACTTTTTTACTGATTTTCTTTTTTAGTTCCAAAGATTTTTACAGAGGGATGCCATCAACGCACCCAGATGGAAATTTTTTTATTTTTTCCAAATTAAGTCCAAATATCCTCTGGATGAGTTTGCTGCGTTCTAACTAGAAAGTAATATTTTTGCTTGTCTATTCTTTAACTTTTTGCCTTTTTTTTGACTAATGGTAAGAGAGGTAACGGGCTTAGTAGAGGACTATTAAGAAATTATATCCTTTGATAAAATAACTGTGTGCTCAATAAAGAGTAGAATGTGCTATTATGGGCATTCTGGGACGTCATTTGAGGACAAAATAACATCCAAGAACATGAATATTTTGGGGGCGCCTGGATGGCTCAGTCATTGGGCGTCTGCCTTTGGCTCAGGTCATGACCCCGCATCGGGCTCCCTGCTCTGCGGGAAGCCTGCTTCTCCCTCTGCCACTCCCCCTGCTTGTGTTCCCTCTCTCACTGTGTCTCTCTCTGTCAAATAAATAAAATCTTTAAAAAAAAAAAAAGAGAACATGAATATTTTGGTTCTGGAGAAATGGCTAAGATATGTAAACCATATCTCTGGGCCTACCTCTGAAATTTATTCAGCTGGGAGAGGAATATTAATGCATAACAAATCAATCCTCTTGGGAAATAATTCTATCTCTGTGGTCAAAAGTTTAATGGATATTTTAAATCTTAGCATAATACTGTATAAATGGAGAAAGTGAGCACTGAATGAAAAAAATATCTAGTCTAAAATTAATCTTATGACATATGTGACCTGTCTTAGTTCTCAAATCCTTCCCACAACCATACTCACATTTTTACCATCTCTAATGAAAGCAGTCAAAGTTATAGAGATAAGGCCTAAAGGCTCTCATTGCCTTTATGGGAGCATTTCCCTGAGATGATGAAAAAAGTCACTAGTTATAAGCCAGTTTAAAGTAAACTGGAATTCTTGCCTTTCATACTAAGAGACTCAGAAATTCATATTTTTAAAAATGTAATAAAGGCAGGTCTTTGGTGGGGCACTCTAGTGACTAAAACTTAAAACAAATAAATTAATACAAATATCACCTTAGAAATTATCAGGAGTAAATTTCAGTCAGCTACTGACAAATGTGCAGAAACCATGCAGCCTCCCTCTGGAGGGTGGAGTTCCAACATTCTTGGATGTACTTCCTGCTGTTGGAAACTGACAAATGATTCTTCATGATAACATCTGTTACTATCAGTGGTTCATAAATTAATTCTATGACATTCTGTAAGCTCCTGAACTCTTTGTACTTACAATGCACGCACACACACCTTGCTGTTTCATCCTTTCAGAAATGCCACAACTAACATTAGTTCAAAATCCCAAACTTTAAACAGTTATATTTATTGAGCAACCTCCCGGTGACAAAAGTTCTTGAGTTACATAAGTTATACTTAATACTCCCCAAAATCTTAAGAGTGGCTACCTTTATCTTCATTTTACAAATATGAAAACAAAGGCACAGAAAGGATAGCTTTGCACAAATAATACATGGGGGATGCGAACCCATGTAAATGGTGCATAATGTACCTAAAATGTAAAGTGATTTAACTGCATTATCTCTCTATACTTCCAAAGTTATCTCATTATAACCCAGAATCGGACCGGGCTTCCCATTCCCCCACTTGGACTTGATCTGTGAATGTCTGATCCTATTCCACTCCCCATCCCTGACCCACATCATCTGTATTCACCATGTTGTCTCTCTTGGACTGGTGCCTGTTCACCTGCTAAATCCCTGTCACATAGTATGTGCTTAATAAATATTTGTTCAATGAATGAATAAATAAATGAGTGTTCTGTTGCTAACCCCAGCTACCTACAGAAGGGAGGGTCAGTGGAAGGAAAATGTTAACCCAACTCTGTATGTCATCCTTCAGCCTAATGTTCACATTCTGTGAAGCCCTCTCTTGCAGTGCTGTCCAAAACTCCCTCTGTTCCTTGTGTATACTTGTACAGTGTTGAACAGTCTCCCACTGGACAGCAAGATTCCCAGAACCTGGAACATAGTAGGATGGTCAACTACTGGTCAATTAATAGGAGATGATAACGCTAAGAATGCCTGTATTTCCTCACAGGCAGCAGCAGTTGGTGAATTATATGAGAGATGGAATAAGCTGGGGCCCGAGGGAGTCTAAGGAGCCATCTGGAACTCCAATAATGATGAAGTTTCCATAAAGCAGAGGTCACAGATGTCAAATTTAGCACTGAGGACAAACAGACTGAGTCCTAAGAAAAGAACAGGGGAGTAAGAACCATGGTTCACAGATTCGCCTCTGTACCCCCAGGACCCAGCCCTGAGCAGATATTTGTTAGCCACTCAGTAAATGTTTATTAAATGACCACTGAGTGAGTTCACAGGTGACTTCTGTAATATCAGTGTCAGGGGAATTTGCAACATAAGAGTCAGTGGAGAAATAAAGGGATTTTTTTTATAAAGAACCGATGGTGAGGCAAAGTACATATTCTCCTACCCCCCATCTCTTGGAAATCACTAAGTATGTGTTGGTTGACAGACTGGCATCTGCTCCTTCCTGAAGTGTGTACCCCTGTTTGAAAAAAAAGACACTGACCACTCTGAATAGTTCCTAAGTAGAGAGAATAATAAGTCAGGTTTACGATTTAGTTTAGTGCTTTCCAAGAATCTTTAGGGTATGACACATGTAAGAAATTATAATATCTGTATAATATATTAAGGCAAAAAGACGAGGCTGCTTACAACAAAAGCTGAACGTCCTAAGGGCACCTGGGTGGCTCAGTCGGTTAAGCGTCTGCCTTGGGCTCAGGTCACGATCCCAGGGTCCTGGGATGGAGCCCTGCATCGGGCTCCCTGCTCAGGGGAGAGTCTGCTTCTCCCTCTCCTTCTGCCTCCTTTTCCCCCTGCCTCCCTCTCTCTCTGTCTGCTGCTCAGCCTGCTTGTGCTCTCCCTGTCAAATAAGTAAATAAATAATTAAAAAATAAAGCTGAAAGTCCTAGTCCAGGAGATTAGATGACTCAGCCACTCCAAAAGCTAAAGCAAACCTGTAATCCATTCTCATCTCCCATGCTGGGAAGCCCTGGTTTGGTAAAATGTCAAGAGAGTTGCCAATCTGTCAGACAGACTTTTTTAAGTGCAAGATACAAATATATTACAAAGTCAAAAAGAAAGGACTTTGAAATTACCTGCTATTGTAGATTGCTAGGAGCCATAATATTTGAACAGAACTAGAATGATTTCTACTAGATATCTAAGATTTTAAAATCTGTTTTGGCCTTCCTTCACTTTCTCTTGAGTTTATAGCCCATCCTCTGGTCCTTATAGTCTCATTTAAACATCTTTTTGTTCTCTCAGTGGATTTTTAAAAAATGTTTATTACAGGAAATTTCAGTATTCCACAATAGAAAGAATACTATAATGAATCTCAATCATCCAGCTTCAAAAATTATTAACTCATGACCAATCTTGTTCCATCTATACCTCATTTTATTTCCTCACACCAGACATCATATTATTTTATCTGTAAATATTCCATTATACAACTCCAAAAGTTAGGGATTCTTTTTAAAATGGCCACAATACATGTATCACATCTAAAAATTTGTAATTAATAATTCCCTAATACAACCAGTTATGTTCATATTTTCTAAATTTTTTTTATTTTTTATAGTTTGTTTGAATGAAGATCCTAATATAATCTATAGATCATAATCAGCTAAAATGTTAATATGTCTCCGACGTCTCTTTATTTTTTTTGATTCCATTACTTGTTAAAGGTATCATTTCTTCAGTAGAATTTCTTCCCACAGTCCAGAATATGCTGACTGTATTCCCGTAGTGGGGTTTAAGATGTCCCTATGCCATATTGACAGGAACTGGGTAGTCACATCTAGAGGTTGTAACGATGCAGGTCTTACTGCTATTGACTGTATTTGGGGATTCATACCTTGTCAGCTACTTTTTTGTTACAGATAATGTCTATAGGTTTGAGGCCTGCTATCCTGGTTGCTTTTTTTTTTTTTTCATGGTTAATTCAGGAAAATTTTTAAACTACCTATCATCACTATCATATTCTAAAAATACTTCTTCAAACTGACTTTATTTTTTAGTTAAAATTTCAAAATTGCGTTAGTCCTTTTTTATTTTTGAGTTTGGGAATGCTAGGATGATTCTCTTATCTCAGATTTTCTGTAACTTACGTGATATATGAATGCATATTATAGGAAGAGCATGCTCAGGGATTCTTGGTGTTGGCTTAACTTATTTTCATTGTAATTTTGCTTATATTTGCATAACATTAAAAAGGAATGAAATCCTTTGCATATTGCTCCCATATAACCATAAAAATAAAGCAAATTTACAAAATAAATGAATGAAAAAAACTGGGGTTTGACAGGCTTGATAATGATTAATTCCTCTCCCTCCAAAGATGGGAACTAACCAAGAAAAAAGAAAGATGGAGATCAAAATATCATCTTTCATACTGATAAGGCTATTAAAGAACTTGGCTTAGTATTAGGATAAGCATTCCCTGCCCTAACCCTTCAAGTCCAATGCTTGTCCAGCCTTTCCAACTGATTCATAGAAAGTCTAGCTCTACAGAACAGCCACAATCTATAATGGATCAATGGTTATCATCCTCCAACCAGGTTGTTCTTCTCCTCCATGGCCAAGATGGAGGTTGCAACAAGATGTCAGGAGTGTTTCTCTAATGAGTATCTATCTACACAGAAATAAGAAGAGTGGAGAAATTTCCTCTAACCAAAATTACAAAACAATTACCAATTTAACTACATTAATTTAATGTGATATATAATTTTTTACAAAACTAAGTTGTCAACCTTGAGCAAACTAGCAGAAAGCTGTACTTATATGTTTTATGTCAGTTACTACTGGTTTGATTATTATTATTTTGAGCATATTTTGACCATTGATTAATTTTTATTTTCCCTTTTTAACAGCAAACTCATCTTTGACAACCAATTGGTCATTTTATATGACAAATATATTAGTACACTAAAATGCAATACCAATGTTGTTAAAATATTGCTTATGAACATAACTTCATTGAAATGCAAAACAAAAAAAATAAATACTGCAATTTGTACAAAGATAGAATCTACCCAATCACCCAGTACATTCATATGCAAAATAAACATAGTATGGTACATATTCTTTATATTTGAGATCCCTATACCAGCAACTTCTGATGATTAAATCCTCTCAACTCTTTTCTCAATTCAAACTAAGGCAAAACTTTAGCATTAATTATTCTGATGTCAATTGACTCACTTTGTTCCAATGTAAATGTAAATTCAACAGAAAATGGGCATCAGGGTACCTGGGTGGCTCAGTTGGTTAAGTGTCAGACCCTTGGTTTAGGCTCAGGTCATGATCTCAGGGTCCTGGGATCAAGCCTCGCACTGGGCTCTGCACTCAGTGCCACATCTGCTTGTCCCACTCCCATCCCCTCTGCTCCTCCCCCTGCTCCTGTGTGTGTGCTCACTCTCTCCCTTTCTCTCTCTCTCTCAAATAAATAAATTTTTTTTTTAAAGATTTTATTTATTTAACAGAGAGGGACACAGCGAGAAAGGGAGCACAAGCAGAGGGAGTGGGAGAGGGAGAAGCAGGCTTCCCGCAGAGCAGGGAGCCCAGCATGGGGCTTGATCCCAGGACCCTGGGATCATGACCTGAGCCGAAGGCAGACGCTTAATGACTGAGCCACCCAGGTGCCCCATCAAATAAATAAAATTTTTAAGAAAGAATGAAAATGGGCATCCAGATAATCTAAAACTTTTTATGTCAATTACCTTATCTCATCAAATGGAACATCTAAACATTCTCCTTGTACTCAGGGATAGCCAAAAACAAGTTCTCAAAGATTTAGGTATCTATAGATGCCAGTCTGAGAAACAATGGACAGAGAAGGGAAATACACAAATATCTGAGGTAGAATACATGGATGCCAAAATGTGGCAGTAGAGTAAATAATAAAATTCAAACAGCATCAGAGATAACTAAGATTTCATAAACTACCAAAGGCAAATACCTCTAAAATAGGAGCAAAGCCTCCCTCTTCCTGTCTCTCTTGATAATGGTCAACTACCAGAATGTGGATTGTTAAATTATGGGAGGGAGGCTAAAGAGAACAAAGACAGAGACAAGTACAAAATCCTTTGTAAAGTTCCTGAATCTCCCCAAGGACATCACATAGTCTAATCACATACTGTTCATGGCCCTCATGAGATCCAGAAGTCTATTCACTTTTCTAGAGAAGGAAGTGGTTTCTTTTTCCTAGAGGTCACTCTGTGACTCTAAAGGACCACAGTTACAACATCATGATAATAAGAACATAGATTATCTTTGTCAATGTTCCAGACCAGAATTCAGAGCTTAACTGCATCGCCTTTCATTTACCCTGCTAAGAAGTTGCTTGGCAAACAAAATCAGGGCCACAAAAATAGCCCTTTACCATTCTGTGATAAAATCTCTGTCCTTCTGTTAACAAAACCGCTAAGCTTTTAAATGTTAAAATGGCCAACCCTAGTATCTGATCTGCTAGCCAGGTGATATAGGCACAAAAGAAGGGAATGCTGTATACAGGCTGGGGGAAAAAAAGGAAGGATGAAAAAACTGTGAAATGAAGCCTAAACGTCATAACTTAATGCTTTTAAACTTCCAACTTCTGGGGGCGCCTGGGTGACTCAGATGGTTAAGCGTCTGCCTTCGGCTCAGGTCATGATCCCAGGGTCCTGGGATCGAGCCCCACGTCGGGCTCCTGACTCAGCGGGGAGTCTGCTTCTTCCTCTCCCTCTGCCTCTTCCACTGCTCGTGCGCTCTCTCTCTCTCTGTATCTCTGTGTCTCAAATGAATAAATAAAATCTTTAAAAAAAAAAAACTTCCAACTTCTGTATATAACATTAATTCAACATTGATTGTCACATTTTATCCAGTATAATGAAATGTTTCTAAGTAAACGTAATCCCCAGCATGGCATCAAGCTACTTTCAAAAATGTTTGCAAATCAATTACTTGGAACTTGCAGCCAGATAGCCTCACAGATGCTTTGAACTTGGATACACTTTCTCATAAAAAAAAACGTTATAAATCATGTAGGTACAATGATATTACTAGAATTACTTTTCAGCTTCATGTGAACAAAATAGGCTTTTGTGGGTTGGCCTGTACACCTAACCAACATTTATTACAAGGAGGTGGCAAGGAATAAACACTGATTATGTGAATTCAAATGCTCACAGCTGAACTGAACTCATTCTTAACACTTTCAAAGAGGTTATTCGTGACTACAATGAGCTGCCCTGGAATTTAAATTAATGTTGCCAGCTGAGAATGAAACCTTCAGAAAGAAATCACAAACAACAAAATTTGTTCTCAATAAAAGCAACCCAGGGTAAAAGATATACAACTGAGTCTATCTGGGGACCTCTAAGTCCAAGCAAAATAACTGGTGTGCAAAACCAGGAAAATATGTCTGAATACAAAAGAAAGCTCTATGCTAGTCATGGGTTATTATGTAACCTGCCTGCAAAAAGAGAATGTGGCAACAGGGTGGTCTGTGTGAAGTCTAAAAGAAAGGGGGGGTGGTCATAGACCAAGAATCTCCGAGTTTTTGTACAGCACTATCAAGGGCAAAGAAATACTGAGTCTGGAAGGCACAAGTATCTGGTCACCAAGATAACTGACCTCAAATATTCATTTATTCCACCAATATCTCTTGAGTGTGTACAATGTTCTCAACGATATTTAGGCAACAGAGATATTCTAATGATTAAAACAGACAGAAACTATATTCTAGGTGAGACAGGAAGAAAATAAACAAAATAAATTGATAACATATTTAACTATATTGTATGATAACCAATCATACTGAAAAAATAAAATAAAATAAAAACAAAGAGAATTATGAGGAGGGAACGGGGTGTAATTTTAAATAGATTGGTCAGAGAAGACCTCACAGAGAAGGTAGCTGCTGGTGGTGAGAGAAGCAATGTAAATAGTTGATGCAAAAAATAAAAAACCAGGGGTGGGGGCGCCTGGGTGGCTCAGTCGTTAAGCGTCTGTCTTCGGCTCAGGTCATGATCCCAGGGTCCTGGGATCGAGCCCCACATCGGGCTCCCTGCTCTGTGGGAAGCCTGCTTCTCCGTCTCCCACTCCCCCTGCTTGTGTTCCCTCTCTCGATGTGTCTCTTTCTGTCAAATAAATAAATAAAATCTTTAAAAAAAATAAAATAAAATAAAATAAAAGTGAGGGGGTGGAAAACCATTTACCATACTAATGGACACCAAAAGAAAGCTGGGGTGGCAATCCTTATAACAGACAAATTAGATTTTAAACCAAAGACTATAATAAGAGATGAGGAAGGATACTATATCCTACTTAAAGGGTCTATCCAACAAGATCTAACAATTGTAAATATCTATGCCCCTAACATGGGAGCAGCCAATTATATAAGCCAATTAATAACAAAAGCAAAGAAACACATCAAAAACAATACAATAATAGTAGGGGACTTTACCCCCCTTACTGAAATGGACAGATCATCTAAGCAAAAGATCAACAAGGAAATAAAGACTTTAAATGACACACTGGACCACATGGACTTCACAGATATATTCAGAACATTCCATCCCAAAGCAACAGAATACACATTCTTCTCTAGTGCCCATGGAACATTCTCCAGAATAGATCACATCCTAGGTCACAAATCAGGTCTCAACTGGTATCAGAAGATTGGCATCATTCCCTGCATATTTTCAGACCACAATGCTTTGAAACTAGAACTCAATCACAAGAGGAAAGTCAGAAAGAACTTAAATACATGGAGGCTAAAGAGCATCCTACTAAAGAATGAATGGGTCAACCAGGAAATTAAAGAAGAATTAAAAAAATTCATGGAAACCAATGAAAATGAAAACACAACTGTTCAAAATCTTTGGGATGCAGCAAAGGCAGTCCTAAGAGGAAAGTATATAGCAATACAAGCCTTTCTCAAGAAACAAGAAAGGTCTCAAATACACAACCTAACCCTACACCTAAAGGAGCTGGAGAAAGAACAGCAAATAAAGCCTAAACCCAGCAGGAGAAGAGAAATAACAAAGATCAGAGCAGAAATCACTGAAATAGAAACCAAAAGAACAGTAGAACAGATCAACGAAACTAGGAGCTGGTTCTTTGAAAAAATTAGTAAGATTGATAAACCCTTGGCCAGACTTATCAAAAAGAAAAGAGAAAGGACCCAAATAAATAAAATTATGAATGAAAGAGGAGAGATCACAACCAACACCAAAGAAATACAAACAATTATAAGAACATATTATGAGCAACTATATGCCAGCAAATTAGACAATCTGGAAGAAATGGATGCATTCCCAGAGATGTATAAACTACCCAAACTGAACCAGGAAGAAATAGAAAACCTGAACAGACTTACAACCACTAAGGAAATTGAAGCAGTTATCAAAAATCTCCCAACAAACTAGAGCCCAGGGCCAGATGGCTTCCCAGGGGAATTCTACCAAACATTTAAAGAAGAATTAATACCCATTCTTCTGAAACTGTTCCAAAAAATAGAAATGGAAGGAAAACTTCCAAACTCATTTTATGAGGCCAGCATTACCTTGATCCCAAAACCAGACAAAGACCCCATCAAAAAGGAGAATTACAGACCAATATCCCTGATAAACATGGATGCAAAAATCCTCACCAAAATACTAGCCAAAAGGATCCAACAGTACATTACTAGGATTATTCACCACGACCAAATGGGATTTATCCCTGGGCTGTAAGGTTGGTTCAATATCCGCAAGTCAATCAATGTGATACAATACATTAATAAAAGAAAGAACAAGAACCATTTGATCCTCTCAATAGGTGCAGAAAAAGCATTTGACAAAGTACAGCATCCTTTCTTGATCAAAAATCTTCAGACTATAGGGATAGAGGGTACATACCTCAATATCATAAAAGCCATCTATGAAAAACCCACAGTGAATATCATTCTCAATGGGGAAAAACTGAGAGCTTTCCCCCTAAGGTCAGGAACATGGCAGGGATGTCCACTATCACCACTGCTATTCAACATAGTATTAGAAGTCCTAGCCACAGCAATAAGACAGACAACAAAAAGAAATAAAAGGCATCCAAAAAGGCAAAGAAGAAGTCAAACTCTCACTCTTTGCAGATGATATGATACTTTATGTGGAAAACCCCAAAACTGCTAGAACTCATACAGGAATTCAGTCAAGTGGTAGAATATAAAATCAATGCACAGAAATCAGTGGCATTCCTATACACCAACAACAAGACAGAAGAAAGAGAAATTAAGGAGCTGATCCTATTTACAATTGCACCCAAAACCATAAGATACCTAGGAATAAATCTAACCAAAGAGGGAAAGAATCTGTACTCAGAAAACTATAAAATACTCATGAAGGAAACTGAGGAAGACACAAAGAAATGGAAAAACGTTCCATGCTCATGGATTGGAAGAACAAATATCGTCAAGATGTCAATGCTACCTAGAGCAATCTACACATTTAATGCAATCCCTATCAAAATACCATCCACTTTTTTCAAAGAAATGGAACAAATAATCCTAACATTTGTATGGAACCAGAAAAGACCCCGAATAGCCAGAGGAATGTTGAAAAAGAAAAGCAAAGCTGGCGGCATCACAATTTCGGACTTCAAGCTCTATTACAAAGCTGTCATCATCAAGACAGTATGGTACTGGCACAAAAACAGACACATAGATCAATGGAACAGAATAAAGAGCCCAGAAATGGAACCTCAACTCTATGGTCAGCTAATCTTCAACAAAGCAGGAAAGAATGCCCAATGGAAAAAAGACAGTCTCTTCAACAAATGGTGTTGGGAAAATTGGACACCCACATGCAGAAGAATGAAGCTGGACCATTTCCTTACACCACACACAGAAATAGACTCAAAATGGATGAAAGACCTCAATGTGAGACAGGAGTCCATCAAGATCCTAGAGGAGAACACAGGCAGCAACCTCTTTGACCTCAGCCGCAGCAACTTCTTCCTAGAAACATCGCCAAAGGCAAGGAAAGCAAGGGCAAAAATGAACTATTGGGACTTCATCAAGATAAAAAGCTTCTGCACAGCAAAGGAAACAGTCAACAAAACCAAAAGATAACTGACAGAATGGGAGAAGCTATTTGCAAATGACATATCAGATAAAGGGCTAGTATCCAAATTCTATAAAGAACTTATCAAACTCAACACCCAAAGAACAAATAATCCAATCAAGAAATGGGCAGAAGACATGAACAGATATTTTTCCAAAGAAGACATTCAAATGGCCAACAGACACATGAAAAAGTGCTCAACATCGCTCGGCATCAGGGAAATCCAAATCAAAACCTCAATGAGATATCACCTCACACCAGTCAAAATGGCTAAAATTAACAAGTCAGGAAACGACAGATGTTGGCAAGGATGCGGAGAAAGGGGAACCCTCCTATACTGTTGGTGGGAATGCAAGCTGGTACAGCCACTCTGGAAAACAGTATGGAGGTTCCTCAAAAAGTTGAAAATAGAGCTACCGTATGACCCAGCAATTGCACTACTGGGTATTTACACCAAAGATACAAATGTAGTGATCCGAAGGGGTACATGCACCCCAATGTTTATAGCAGCAATGTCCACAATAGCCAAACTATGGAAAGAGCCAAGATGTCCACCAACAGATGAATGGATAAAGAAGATGTGGTATATATATATACAATGGAATATTATGCAGCCATCAAAAAAACACGAAATCTTGCCATTTGCAACAACGTGGATGGAACTAGAGGGTATTATGCTAAGCGAAATAAGTCAATCAGAGAAAGACATGTATCATATGATCTCACTGATATGAGGAATTCTTAATCTCAGGAAACAAACTGAGGGTTGCTGGAGTGGTGGGGGGTGGGAGGGATGGGGTGGCTGGGTGATAGACATTGGGGAGGGTATGTGCTATGGTGAGCGCTGTAAATTGTGTAAGACTGATGAATCACAGACCTGTACCTCTGAAACAAATAATACATTATATGTTAAAAAAAAAAAAAAAAGATAATAGGAAGGGAAAAATGAAGGGGGGAAATTGGATGGGGAGATGAACCATGAGGGACTATGGACTCTGAGAAACAAACTGAGGGTTCTAGAGGGGAGGGGGGTGGGGGGGTGGGTTAGCCTGATGATGAGTATTAAAGAGGGCACATATTGAATGGAGCACTGGGTGTTATACGCAAACAATGAATCATGGAACACTACATCAAAAACTAATGATGTAATGTATGGTGATTAACATAACATAATAAAATTAAATTAAAAAAATAAAAATAAATATAAAATTAAAAAAAAAGATTTATCTCAGGAATGTAAGGTTGGTTTCACATTCAAAAATCCATCAATGTAGGGGCGCCTGGGTGGCTCAGTTGGTTAAGCGACTGCCTTCGGCTCAGGTCATGATCCTGGAGTCCCAGGATCGCGTCCCACATCGGGCTCCCTGCTTGGCAGGGAGTCTGCTTCTCCCTCTGACCCTCCTCCCTCTCATGCTCTCTGTTTCTCATTCTTTCTCTCTCTCAAATAAATAAATAAAATCTTTAAAAAAAAAAAATCCATCAATGTAATTCACCACATTAACATAATAAAATACATATTATCTTCTTAATAGATGCCAAAAAAAGATTTCCTAATTTAAAATGTTCTAAAACTCTCAGAAAACTAGCAATAGAAGACATATCTATCAAAAATTTCTTCTTACATCATAATGATGAAAGAATGAATGTTTTCCTCCTAATATTGGGTAAAAAAGGTGAGGATTCCAATCTCATCAGTTATATTCAACACTATAGTGGCCATTGCAGCAAGGCAAGAAAAGGAAATTAAAGGCAAGCAGACAAGAAGGAAAGAACTAAATTCCTAAGTAATTTAGAAAAACAGCTTCTAGAACAAATAAGTTACCTTAGCAAGGTTTTGAGATTTAATGCCAATACAAAAAAAAAAAACAAAAAACAAAAAATAGTTCCTGGAAAATAAATTTTTAAATACCACTTAAAATAACATCTAAAACCATGAATTGTGTATGAATAAATTTAACAATTTATGTGTAGACCTGTACAATGAAAACTACAAAGCATTGTGAGTATAAATTAAAGACCTAAATATATGGAGAAAAATACTATTTTAATGTGTCATAAGACCAAAATTGTTCAGATATAAGTTTTTCCCAAATTGGTCTATGGATTCAACCCAATCCCAATTGAAATCTCAGCAAATTCTTTTGTAGACTCTGACAGTATAATTCTAAAACATGTACAGGAATGCAGAAATAAAGGGAAAAAAAGCTAGAATAGCAAAAACAATTTTGAAAAAAAGTACATGTGGAGGGCTTATACTGTTGGATTACAAATTTTAACATAAAGCTACTCTAATCAAGACCCAAAGAAAAAACACATAGTAAAGGAAGAGGTCAGATAATCTAGAAAAAATAGACCAGGTATATGTGATCTATTGATTTTTGACAAAGTGCCTAAGATAATTCAATAGAAGAAAGTCTTTTCAACTAATGGTGTTAGAACAATTGAGTGTTCAGGGCGCCTGGGTGGCTCAGTTGCTTAAGCGACTGCCTTCGGCTCAGGTCATGATCCTGGAGTCCCAGGATCGAGTCCCGCATCGGGCTCCCTGCTCGGCAGGGAGTCTGCTTCTCCCTCTGACCCTCCTCCCTCTCATGCTCTCTGTCTCTCGTTCTCTCTCTCTCAAATAAATAAATAAAATCTTTAAAAAAAAAAAAAGAACAATTGAGTGTTCATATAGATTCATATTCATATACATATAAACCTCAATCCTTATCTTATCCCGTACAGAAAAATTAATGTGAAATGGATCATAAAATTAAATGTAAAAACTAACTCTCTAAATGGTACAACCACTCTGGAAAACAGCAGTTTCTTACAAAGTTAAACATACAGTAGTAACACATGATTCACTAACTCCACACATATGTATTTACCAAGTGTGCCAGTTATCAGGTTATTAACTCTGGTTCCATATCTACCTTTCATTGCCTGCTGTGTGATAATGGAGATGAATACTATAAATATTTCTCCTTTGCCAGATGGCATAATGGTAAACTTTATGGTAGAGGGTTCTGGAAACAATGAAGAAAGAAAGGGTTTTTTCTTTCCAGTTCTGGTGTACTTCTCATAACAGGCTCTTCCAGTGCACAGTTTTTTTTTGCATTGCCCGGTGGCCAAAGCATATGTATGGCACCTTCCCCTGGATGGCTCCACTTGGCATTCCATCTGGAGGCTTTGTAATAGAAAGCCACTGTCAGGGCACCTCACTGTGAATGGCTTCCCCCAGGACCCATAGAGCAACTTCCCCACCAGTGCCACCTGCTAAGCACCTTCTCTTGAATACTCTCCCTGGCACCCACAGAGAGGTATCACTGGCAAAGCAACTCCACTGGACTGGCTTCTCTCAGCACTCCCTTAAGATGCTTCCCTATTGACTGCTACTGTGTGCCCCTTCTGGGTAAACAATTTCTTCCCTTGGTACACCAGACAGTAACTTCCCAGTGCATGTGGCCAGCAAGGCACCAGCTCTTGGACAACTTCCTGGCCCCGCTCCAGGTATCTTTGCAGGGAGCTCCAGAGTATAGCACTTCCCTGTGGACACTTCTCTCCCTCTCCAGCACTCCTGTAGGCAGATACCCAGTGAGTCCTGCTGGTTAGGCACCTCATGGAAATTCTCCACCATCCTGTGAGCCACGGCCATACCCTTTTAACTGAGCCCTGAACCTCAGGTCAATCAGGAAAGGGAGTGGCCTCCTCCTTGGGTATTCTATCTCAGTTCTAGGGGCATGGCTGTGCCATATTCTGCCAATCCTGTATTCTTTAGAATTCTCTCTACCTCTTAATAGCCTATTCCCCATTACTCCATTAATCCTCTAATAATAGTCTCCTATTAACAATTACCTGCTTTTTAATTATTTTATTCAATTTTTTCAATTAAACTTACTCTGTTCAAATTACTGTGTGTGGTTTCTCTCTCTTGATTGAGCCCTAATATACCAAGAGAAATGAAAATTTACATCCACAAAAAGACTTGTACATAAATACTCAGAGTAACTCCATTCATAATAGCTAAAAGCTGAAAACAACTCAAATATTCATCAACAGGTAAGTGGTTGAACGATTTGTAGTGTATCAATAAAATAAAATCTTGTCAACAATAAAAATGAACAAACTACTGATACGTGGAACAACATAAATGAATCTCAGAAACATTTTGTTGAACAAGAGAAGCCACCTACAAAAGAATATATATTATGATTCCATTTATCTGAAGCTTTGAAAGAAAATGTAATCTCTAGTAAGAGAGAGCATACCAGTGGTTGCCTGAGGCTAACAGTAAGGCATGAGAAGTGACTACAACTTCGCACAAGGGACTTTTAGGGAGCACGAAAAGCTCTACATGTTAATTGTGGCTGATGTTTGACAGTTGTATACATTTTTCAAAATTCATCACATTGTAAATTTTAAATGAGTCCGTTTTACTGTTTAAAAGCTAGATCTCATAGTTGATTTAAAAATTTATGAATTCATAAAATTGATTAATACATTAGTCCCTGTTCATTAAATTCTGGTGAAGCTGACCCCCTGAACTTATTCAACTCTCATTATACTGACAAAACTAAGTTTCCAGGTGTTCAAAGCCAAGGACTTGATACTGAATGATGATACCATACCGAAGAGGTTCCACCTTTACACTTTCCCTTGATACTACCTCTTTCTCAGTGTGCTACAATCACATGAAGACAGGAATGACAATCAAGAAGGGACAGTGAATGCCGCTGCATCACTCACACACAGGCTACTGAGAACTGCAGAAAACATGGCAACTCACCACATCCCACACTTTCTTAAGAAGCCCATTCTGCTATAGTCAGACAGTGACTGAGAGACATTCAGGAAGGAGGGAAGGTAAGAGAAGAACCCATGTTTGACAAAATACAAGTTTTTAAACAAAATCATAAGTTTAGTCCTCTCCTGGTTAAAAACATTCAATGGCATCATAACCCTTCCTAAAATAATTAACCTCGATCTCTTCAACCTAGCATTCAAGGCCCTCCACGCATGTCCCAATTTTTTCTCCTTTCTGTAGCTTGGTCATTACTCCCCATGCCACACCCAAACTGGACTATTTCTCTGTGTCAAACATTTCAGCCCTCTAAAATCCCACAATCTTTCTCTCTGTCTGCTGAAATATAACCTGTCAAATATTTAAGTGTCCAACCAAGTCAATTAAAGCCTGCCACCTGTTCCTACAAGCTTTGGGGAGTGCAGAGTTCATGGAAAGAATCCAGTCCTGCCTCTCCCTGTGCTTTTCTCTTGCTAGAACTACATGAGAGAGGCTCCAAGAGACTCATTCACAGAGGTTGGGAAGTCCTGACATCCACCCTGTCTGGATGCTCCTAGGGAGAAAGAAGCTGCAGGCCTACCCTAGTGCTGTCATGGAATTGAGCAAGATGAGGGAGAATAAAACCCCTAAAGTTATAGGCATATGTGACCAGAGAGCCTGAGCCCTTTTGTGGAAAAGAGATTCCTGAAGATGGAAAGCCTACTGAAGTGGCCAGACCAGCAAGGTTTAAAGAGACTACGGTACAGTGCACTTTGAAGAACAAGATGGGAACCCTCTTCCTTATTCTCTAAGCCCCTGGGAAGGGACTGAACAGGCCCAGTCTTTGTGGGTCCTATGATGGAGCACCCATCCAAAGAAGGGAAATACAGAACTCAAAAAAGATTTGACTTCCCTAATCTGACAGGGTCCTTGGGGATAAAGGGCGCAGAAGTAACCTGACCACAAACCCCCCAAAAAACACACACAGCACCTATGTGGACATCCCTTCACAGTGACCAACAGAGGCTACCAAGATCAGCCAGAGCCAGGATGGACTACAAAGACAGCAGGGGCACTTTCCAATATGAAATCAGTTACACTACTACAAGATCTCTGTTTCCTTATTCCTTCATTCTGCCCACCCTTCCGAAACCCGAAAAGCTTAACTTCAAAGAATAAAATGGAAATGGTGTCTCTGAGGCAGCCCATGCCTTACCCCTAAAATAAAGTCAGGACTACAGCTCTAGCCCATACTATAGGGCGAGGAAGCTTTGATTCACATGAGAGTGAAGTTTTAAACTAAACTAAACCTAGTTTTAATAATTGAAAATGACTGGAAAGCTATAGAATCTATCTAAGGTGTTGCCAAGGGATACTAACAGAGGATTCACATGGCAGGGTTAAAAATCTGGACTTGAGAAAATAAAAGTACTTCATATTTATACTGCAATGCATGTATATTCCTCAATAAATCATTCTAGCAAGCTGTCTTTACAATGTGGAAATGAGTATGTCATATTAGCTTACTTCCAAATACTGCCGAAGATGTTTTGTTGGATGTTATGTTGGATGCTGGAATATTACCCAGAGAAGGAGAAATTGTCTGAAATACCAATTAAAAACAATGTGCCGTGTCACAGAAACCCAGAGCACAGAAATGCTAGGTGGAGAGGCTCCTTAGACAGAAGGGGGTGGGCCAACTCTCCACTGCAGCTCCTAACGCAACAGCTGGGGACTGTCTAGGCTTATCGTTACCACTTCATGTGTCAAACTACAGCCCCCTGAAGTGATACAACCTTCAAAAAAATTACTCCTAAACAGAGCTGCTTTACAAATCACTTTCCCCTCAGAATTCCTTAGTAATTCTGTAATAAGAACAACTGGAAGCCTTCCATTTGTCTAAGAAGACACCGTGGTCTCTAAGATTCCAGCTCTGAGGACATATTTCTTCTGTAACCTTACACCTATTGTCAAGGCAATGCCAAACACTCCCAGGTGTCCTACCTTTATTCCTCTTCAAAAAGGTATTTATATTTGGCCCACTTGGCTAAATTGTAGGCTACCTGAAAGCAGAGAAAATATTTTCTTTCTCAATTTTGGTATCCCTTACAGCACCAGCACATCATTAGTATGCAGTAAAGGCTCTCATCCTCTCGACTGTCTTTGCTGTTTTGCCCACAGGCCTAAGTCCACACATACAAAGCAATTTATGTATGCCAGATGTCAGGCGCTGCAGATGAACCAAGCATTATGATTATACATTGAAGACATGTGGATAAGAATAAATGCAGTTAGATGGCACTCTGAGATAAATGGGGTTAGATGGTACTTTGTTTCCCTCGAGATAAGACAGAAGATACAAAGCAGGAAGAAATAAAGTCAACTACTTGAAACTTAAAAAGAGAATCTAAGCCATCCACTCATAAGCCTTATATGGCAACTCTGTTACCAGAATTATCTATAATTGTCCTATTCCCACTTATGTCACATCCTAGAAACAGGCAAGTCATATTCAATTTCACCAAGCAAGCATATGTAGAGATATGCCATTTTTAGAATAATTATATTTAACTGAAAGAAAATTTTAAGTTACATCTTCAAAAATATATATCTTTATCCTTTAAAAAAATTGCAGGAATGATATGTTTGGGTACATAAGTTCTTATTTGCAAATGTAAGAAAGAAAGCAGACTTTGAAAAAATATATCCTGTCTTTCAACATCTATGGATTTAAAAATAATGCAACAAAGTGATTAAATGCATGGATTTTCTTATGAAATTTTTACCTTTACTTTCAGATGAAGAAACTCAGGTTTAGACATACTAATGAACACGCCCCAAGTCAGATAGGTAGTGGAAAAGCTGAAAGTCCAAAATGTATCTCGTTTCTTAAGAGTTAACGTGGGGGGGAAAAAAAGAGTTAACATGGGGTACCTCTCATGGCCATAAGGTGGCTTTAGTAGTGGGAAATTTTCACAGGCTTTTAATAGCTGTGCCTTGGGGAAGGAAAGGGCAAAGTTTCCCATATAGGAATTAGAGTAGCTAGCTGGTAACTATGCCTAAAATCTAACTCTGATGTCACCTCTTTTCTTCATAATCTCTCAGCGTATCCCAGGGACTCCAGAATAAATTCACAGCCCCATAGCATGACAGATAAGGTCCTTTAAGAAATGGCCTCCACCTAAAACTCCAGTCTCATTTTCCCTTCACCTTTATCCACATACATCCTAGGGATCTAATATTTTCCCCAACAATCATGCACTTTCAAATATCCATGCCTATGCACATGAAATGCCCTGCCTGGAACCCCTCCTCCATTTCTTTATCTGTCTGGCACAAGCTGCCATTAATATCTATACCTTTTGACTGTGAACTCTTTGGGGGCACATATTTATTCTTCTCTGCTTCTATTCTCAGTATTTTTCACAGTGCTTGGCATGGAGTGAGTATTCACTTATTTATTCAGCAAATATTTATTGAGCACATGCCAAGGGCTAGGGACCATGCTAAATTTAGAATGACAAGTCAGATAAACTTGACCCCTGACTTTAAGGAATTTATAATCCAGTAAAACTCAATATTTGCTGAATTAAATCATATTTTTCATTATGGTTTGCTTAAATAGTCCCACTCATAAGCCGCTATGCATGGTGGTCCTTGTGCCTGAATGTCCAACCCCCTCCTCCACATTTACCCAAATTGAATCTGTCCTTCAAAATCCAGCCCATAGTCCACACTCCTGATCTTTACATGACTGGTCCCATCCACGCTGACCTCAATAAGAATTAAACTCACTCTACCATCTTTCCTTCCTCAACGATTCATCCTCCTGAGGTTCTTATCTCTGCCAGCAGCAACAGCCTCCTCCCAATGACCCAGGTGCAAAAACGCTGACTCATTTCTGCCTTCACTCATTCCCACACCTCATCAGCAGTCAAACGCTGCCTATTCTGCCTCTGCAATGCCACAGAAATCTGTTCCATCCCTTTTGTCCCCAAGGCACTCACCCCTGTCTAGCCTCCCCTTACTTCTCGCCAGTTTATTGCTACAGCAGGTGTCTTTCTTTGGCCCTCTCCACATTTCAATTCACTCCCGGGTAACCTTCAGAGAGTATAGTTCTATATATTTTCCCCTTGTTCACCGGTCCATAATACTTCCTCTCTCCCTCAAGGAGAAGGTTCAGACCCCTCCCTTGACTCCGGTTTACATTTCCAACTTTTGTTCCTGCTGCTGCTTTATATATACCCTGTGCTCCCGGCAAACTCAAAGATGAGCTGTGTTACAAATACGCCCTTGGCCAATGTCTTTGCTCTTGCCGCTCCCTCTCTGCTCATCTCCTCTATATTAACCTGACCACAAGCAGGTTTCCACAAAGCCTTTTTTCTATTGCTCCCCATACTCTCCTCATTATAGACAACAGAGAACTCTCCTTCCTCAGAGGCTTCCTTCATAGCAAATTACGATGCAATATATTTCATCTTATGTTTTAGCTATTTGTATATTTATTTTACCGCTCTATTAGACTTGAGACCACTGACAGTGACCTGATGGGTCAACTTAGCATGATTCTTCTGTTTTCCCATGTACCTTTTTCATATCTGAATTAAAATACTGAATCACAACCCTGTAACTATCTGTTTCTGTGTCTATTTCCTACACTGCAACAGTCCTTAATGTTGAAAGACCATATGTTATTTATTAGTGTATTTTTTTGCGGGCATATAGTCCATGCTCAGTAAATGTGTCTTGCATAAATGGATTAACACAACACCTTGAAAATACCTCCTTAATATATCAGTTAGAGTTAATAATCTATTTTACTTATAGCCAGGGTAGTCTTAAATATCGCTTCCCTCTAATTTTCCATGGTGTAAGATTCATCTCCTTGACTACACTGAAATGAAATATTACGTTTAGTGTTCCTAATTAGATAATGGGTTCTTTGAAGAAAGATATTGGTATACCCTTTACTATTCCCTTTGTTACAACAGTTCACAATATATAATGGTTATCTATAAATGTTCATTAGCTGCTTGATGGGTTAATGATTTGGTGAGGGTAGGAGCTAGAGAACAACCCAAATGGGATTTCTTTTGTATAATAACAAGCTGAAAGGTTTATTTTCTAACTTCAATCTACTGAATAAAATTTTTACCTGTTACACTAGGCACTATTTTTAAAAGTAAAGCAATCTCTAGAGATAATTTAGACCAGAAATTAAACTCAGGGGGTAAAGGGAATATGGATTCCTGAGAATCCATTGAGGTTTGGATCCTCTCGAAGTAAATATATATATTCTCAAACATCTACATATCGTTTTGCATACCATTCATAGTCATTCAAGACTTCCCTTAAGGTCATTTGTGACTTCAGGTTAAAAACCTTTCCTTGGGGCTCTTGGGTGGCTCAGTCAGTTAAGTCTCTGCCTTCAGCTCAGGTCATGATCCCAGGTTCCACATCAGCCTCCTTGCTCAGTGGGGAGACTGCTTCTCCCTCTGCCTGCCACTCCCCCTGCTTGTGCTCTCTCTCTCTCTCTCTCCCTTTCTCTCTGACAAATAAATAAAACCTAAAAACAAAACAAAAACACCTTTCTTTGGTCTTCATGTTAAAGATGAAAAATCTCAGGTTCAAAGATGGTAGGCTACTTGCCCCAGATCACACAGCTACCCTACCTACAGACTTCTGTTCTCTTCCATTAACAAAATTTTGAGAATTGCAAACATAAGTCAACTTAGTGATTCCAAGATATTTAGTGTTTCATTCTTGCCACAAATATTCAATTCAATGCAATAAGCAGATATTGACTGCTTTTTATGTGTGGAGCTCTGTGCTAGGTGCTAAAAGTACCCAGATGAATAATACACATACAAGGAACAAAACCAGCCACTTCATCTGTCCTTGGAGACAGAAGTTTATCTAATTTATCCAGTGCCCAGCACTGGAATGGGTAACTAATGAGTACTTCTAAGGTATTTGTGTAAAACAATATAAGAGGTAGTGCATACCCTTAAATAGCCCATATTTCCTGGAAATGATTTTTTCCTATTTCTATTTTCCCAGACTGAATCATCAATCTGTTGCTTTGTTTCGTTTTTTTAACATTATTAATGATTATCATAATATTGAAATACGCTAAACACAAAACAACTAAACTTTTAAGAGGTTATAATAAAAGTGTAACTATTCATTAAAAATCAGGATAATGTTTTAATGTCCTAAGAAAATCATTCTTTCTAAATCCAATTAATTGTGGTTTTTTGCATCAAGTTTAAAAAGCATAACTACATGTTTTTTCCTTTAAACTTCCATTCTTTTAAATCAAGTATTTTAAAGTGTGCTACACTGAATATAGCTTCTTGGTCTCATCTACATTTATTTTAAGGAATTTACATTTATTTACTTGTATTACAACCATTCCATCCTTCCCATAGTTATATATATATATTTAAACCAGAATCCTTACCATATTTGCTGAGGAACAATATAACCAACAGAATTCTTTTTTACTATAAAAGGGGTTGTTTTCTTCTCCAGATAATTCATTGTTAGTATATAGAAACTCTACTGTTAATTTCATATCCTGAAACTTCACTAAATTTGTTGATTAGATCTAACCAGTTTTTTGATAGAATCTTTAGGACTTTTTATACGTGAAATCATGTCATCTGCAAATAGAGACAATTTTACTTCTGTCTTTTCAATTCTCACGCCTTTTATTTCTTTTTCTTTCTTGATTCTTAGACTACTTATTAACTGGATTTTAAGAACATGGATAGACTGCACAGTTTAGCTTTCTATTAACTTCAATAATCATCTCTCATGGATTGTAATGTACACTACCTTCATTTTGCTTATTTATTTTTTATATGTAAAATCACAGAAAAAATGCGTCTGACAAAGGAACTCAGACCTAATCTTGGAACAGTGAAGGTAAATCCTATACTTACAGGGATTTTAGTGTAGGGATTTTAACTATAGCTGTTATAGTTATTTCCAAATCCTAGAGGATACAGTAAAATTCTATATCTTACATATATGCCTACTGCACAAGCCACTAGTTACAACTAATTTTCAGAAATAAATCATTGTCCCCAGTACAACCTTTTTAAGTTCTTCATCCAACACAATGAAATTATACAAAGCATTTATTAGCTTCAAGGTCTTTTTGGGTTCCACAAAAACCTTTGCTTGCACTTGTCATTTTTAAGCAACAGAAAACCAAGAGCCTGTAAATGAGTAAGAATGATTAACATTAGAAGAGCTTTTCCAAACATGCAAGAAAAATAGGAATTCTTTTTTCTGCCTTTCTTATTAAAGGAAAAGGAAGGAAAAGAAAAACAATTAGAGTAACTTCTTTGTATTGTCAAGTATTTTCAAGTCATCTCCCAGGGCTAGATCAATCACTAGCACACTCTGTTCCTGCAACAAAGAAATAGAAAAGAAAAAAATGTGCAATCATCAAGAGGAAGAAGAAAGAATCAGTGGTACCAAAATGTAAATTGTACAAGCAAAATTATTTCTAAATTAGATACCTTATTATATCTTGGAAGTGTTTGTTTCTGCTATAGCTTTTATTTCTACATCATCTCTAATGTGATCCTCCACAACCAGGAGGCAATACAATTTCTTGTCATTATGCACATTTTTTATGATCTGGAACACAAAATGCAAAAATATCCGTGAAATACCTTACCTGTTTCGAAAAAAACAATGTCAGTTCTTAGGCACTTGAAATACAAATTACATACAGAGGCTTCACTGGCTAGATACATTTCTATTTTGAACAGAAAAATCAAGAGGAGAAAAACTCAACTAACTAGACATATCTCATATAGCTATGAAAAAAAGGTATTTTATTTTTATGATAATATTTTACATCCAAAGGGGGAAAAAGACAGCACAAAAATACGCTACATTAGATGTGCTTAAAACAAAGGCATATCCCAACAAGACTGCCCATCAGCTTTTACCTTACACTCCGGTCCTCAGGCTACTGCAGCAATTGGCACATCAGAGACAGACAGCGTCTTTATCCCTGTGAACCACATTTGAGAACTACTATTTCAGAAGCTGCCCATTTGGATGTGATAAGCACTTTGTCCTTTATGTAAATAAGTATTTCATGTAGTCTACAAAGAAAGATGCTAATTGTTTTGTTCTTTATACATGTATGTCTAGGATACCTATCACCATGGCGGCTTAATGACAAAGATCTGGTACTGGCTGATACGTTCATCTTAGAAAAGTATATAGTGAACACTTTCACAGCAGCTGACCTCTTGAATACTACGATCAAATTTTACCAAGAAAATACGGTGGAAAAAGAAAAGGAAGTATATCCCCTGAGTTCCAGAATCCTCTTTTACTTATTTTTTTTTAAGATTTTAATTATCTGAGAGAGAGAGAGCACAAACAGGGGGAGTGGCAGGCAGAGGGAGAAGCAGGCTCCCCACTAAGCAAGGAGCCAGGACCCTGGGATTATGACCTGAGCCGAAGGCAGATGCTTAACTAACTGAGCCACCCAGGTGTCCCCAGAATTCTCTTTTAGAATCAGCATTTTTTTTTTTATTGCTTCAAGCCCCACGAAGATTCTAAAACAAGTAAACACTCTCTCCTACAAGAAGAGAGAACAGAGGGGTGCCTGGGTGGCTCAGTCGGTTAAGCGTCTGCCTTCGGCTCAGGTCATGATCCCAGGGTCCTGGGATCGAGCCCTGCGTCGGGCTCCCTGCTCCACCGTGGGGAGCCTGCTTCTCCCTCTCCCTCTCCTTGCTGCTCCCCCTGCTTGTGCTCTCTCTCTGTCAAATAAATAAATAAAATCTTAAAAAAAAAAAAAGAAGAAGAGAGAATAGAAAATGGATGGTCGAGCATGCTCTTTCACTTCCACCAAGGCCCACAATCTTTCTCTCTACTACAGACAACCCTTTAGGCATCATGGTCTAAGACACAGTAAGAGAACAATAAACTTCGGGATAATGATGGAGATGGAGAAAGAGACATAGAACAAGAGAGACAGAAATATAAAAGAGATGGAAACAAAAACTGGAAGAGAGTAGTGGAAGAGTACTTAGATTATTCAGTGGAAGCACAGAATGTTAGAGCAATAAGAACCACTTCTCTTATACCTAAGGAAAATGAGACCCCAGAAGGTTAACTGTCTAGTGGAAGGATTCCTGGCTACTAAACAACAAAATGTAGCCCGTTAGCCACCCAGCTGCCAAATGTTACCAATATTAATTATATGGGGAAAATGACCTTTCAGCAGTATCAAAGGAATACAAGAATGAGGCAAATAACCCAACAGAGTAGGGCTAACTGAGTACAAGACATCAAGACACGGTGGGGATGATAGTGAGCTAGAGAGTGTATGACCCACCTAAAGAGGTTAGGACTACTTAACTCAAGGGGATTTTTGCCTTATGGTTATATAGGTCTGGTGTTACTGGAAATACTGAATTTTCAAGAGAAGTCAGAAATCCAGATTTTTAGTGGCAATCCCTTGGTATTGTTGGAACCTATTTCAAGATTTTTAACTCCCACACAGACCTAACATATCTGTAGCCCAGACACTGCCTACAACTGTTAGCCTATGAACCCTGGTCTATAGCAGTCCAAATGTCCTCAAAAAAACATTTTTTAACGTGGTCAAACTGGTCAAAAAGTGGTGCCTTTAGTGACTTCAATCAGACCACCAATGGATTTCGGCCTACAGAACTCTTCATGGACACCTCTTTAAGACGGATAGTGTGATTTGCCTTCATTTTCTCTTTCTCAGCCTTCCCTGTGGGGCTACCTAATTGGGCAGGCTTCTCTGGACTGACAGACAATCCACTTCACAGTCTTATCTTCTTTGGGTTTGCTGAGATTGAGTTTTGGGGATTAAGGTTTTTCTGAGTTATGATTTTATCTCTTTGCCCAGTAACTCAGCACTCCTGCCTGCAAATGCACTTGCATTAAACTTATCAAGGGAAGAAGAGATGTCAAATTTTCTTCAGGAACTTGTGAATGGCACAGGGTTGGAGAACAGGGAGAAATAATTCCTGTTTGCAAACTGAATGCTGTTAAACGCTATCTCCTATGTAAGATAGCTGAGGCAGGTACAGGAAAAACACACACACACACACACACACACACACACACACACACCACACATAGAAAGCAATTTCAACCTCATTTAAACCTTCTCACCCATGGTCCCCAGTTTCTCTGATGTTGCTTCTTTTAAAATTCCTGCTGGGCCTGATATTAGTCCATCATTAATTAATTCAATAAATAAATATTAATTGAGCACTGACTGACAACAGTGAGCATAACAATGTATGTATCCTCATGGAGTTTAAATTCTAGAGGCAGAGAGATATATAGGTGCACACAGTGGTGTGCTGGTGAAAGTTTAACAAGTGGCTCTCCAGAGAAAAGAGTCTGATTTACAGTGTTTAATGATTTCTGTGGTATAAATACTCCCACCATGGATAATTTCAAACTTGTAACACGACATCACTGAACATAAAGCTGACAGAGACGGTCATTAGCACATCACTGTATGTTTCCACCATATCCATACAATAGATATAAATAACCCCAGAGCATAAATAATAGCAAAATGTAGCGAAGTAATAGGAAAAGTTGAATTTTTAATATTATGTCCTTGTCTTTTAATATAATTTATTTCATTGTAAGTTCACATAATTTAATTTTTAATACTGTTTAACAAGTGTTTCCAAAAATTCCTAAAAATTTAAAATTTGGTTCTCTTCACCTAGTACAAGCTGATTCCAGCACACTACTGGATATAGATAGATTGATAGAGAGATAAATTTTTAATATAATGTAAACAAGTGATAAACTAAAGAAAAATAAGGGAAAGAGATAAAGAATAACAGAGGTGGTTATCCAATGGAAAAAACCTAAGAATCAAAAAGGAGGCTAGAAATGGCCAGCCAGTGACAGAATGCCTTCTACCACATACCTGCCTAGTATAATCAATCAATGCTTTAACACTTCCTATGAAGGGAGCTCTCTATTTTAGCACCCCATTCCACCTTTAGATATGTCTGACTGAGAGCAAGTACTTCCTTTTATGGAGCTAAACTCTACCTTCCTGTAGTTGTGGTTTTTAAATTGAGTTTTATTAAGATTTAGGAGTTCTACAAATGGGCCCCAAGGATCGCAAAAAGCCTCACAGTCTGATGAAAAGCAGGAGGGGAAACTGGCTAGCAGGGGCCATTCTAGCTTCTGCTTCTAACAAGGCAGTTGTGTAATTTATCTTTTTGTATACTGGCAATCTCTGTATGCTCATATTTAAGAAAATATTTTTTATAGTTAGAATCTGGCTGAAACCCACTTATATATGTATAGACACTTATTATTTATGCATCACTTATTACATATACTTATATATTATATACTTCCACCAATTTATGAATTTTCACAATAATGCATATCTTGGTATCAGTCAGGACAGGCTAGATCATGCAACAGTAACAACTAATCCCCAAAGTCTAAGTGGTTTGATATGACAAACGTTTATTTCTCACTTATGCAAATGTACTCCAAGTCTAGGTGACATTGCTCAATTTTGCTTACTTTTATTCATCATGGAAAGTCACAAGGTTACGTGTAGCTTCAAGGAAATTTCAAAAAAGAGTATACCTCCTGCACTCAGAAGGAGCAGAACTGAAAATCTTACCGAGTAGCACTAATGTCTACTACAATTTTCTACTCATTTGGCTATGTACTATTTATAACCACCCAATAACTTCAACCAACAACTACATCTTTAAAAGTGCCATATAAAATTCTGATACTTACCACTACCTTCACTTTTTATTCCTTACTGAAAACCACTAATTGAAGAAGAAGATATACCTTTCCACCACTTCTAATTTTGACTTTTAACACTTCCAAAGAGGTTATCAACAACTACAATGAGTAGAAGTTAATGTTGCCATCTGAGAATGAAACTTTCAGAAAGAAAACCACAAATGGCAAACTTAGTCCTCAGTGGAAATAACCCACTCCAAAATATATATACCTGAGTCTATTTGGGGACTTCCAAGTCCAAGCAAAATAACTAGTGTGCAAAGCCAGGAAAATACGTCTGGATACAAAAGAAAGAAAAAATCATTGATGTGTGGCTTTTCAGCTTTATTCTTTTTTTTTTTTTTTAAGATTTTATGTATTTATTTGACAGAGAGACACAGCGAGAGAGGGAACACAAGCAGGGGGAGCGGGAGCCTGATGCAGGGCTCGATCCCAGGACCCTGGGATCATGACCTGAGCTGAAGGCAGACGCTTAACGACTGAGCCACCCAGGCGCCCCTCAGCTTTATTCTTGTTGTAAGGGTGAGAATGATGCTCTTTCCAGGTCTCTACATTTCCAAGCCAAAGCAAAAGTTACCTTTACACTACATACAGACAAATGCTAGAATGCTAGAATATTTTCTTCTTCTTATTTCTCTCTTACCCTCGACATTTATGCTAAGTACTCTCAGCTGTTTACCTCTATTTTGGGGATGGTGGAAGCTTCTTAACCTTATGTTCCAGAATAACCCTCTAGAACAAACGTTGGTAAACTGCAGCCCATGGACAGAATCCAACCTACAATTTGTTTTTATATGACCCATGAGCTAAGAATGACTTTTACACTTTAAAGGGGTTATAAAAACAAAAATGAAGAAAAATATGCAACAGTGACCACGTGTGGCCTGCCTGTGAAACCTAAATTATTTACTATCTGGACCTTTACAGAAAAAGCCTACCCTTGCCTGCTCTAGAATTAAAAGCCCCATACTCGTTGGATATCTATGGTTCAAGTTCAATTATTCCATTAAACTGCATCACAAAGTTAGGAAGCATGAACAAAAAAACAACTGCTACTACTAAGGTTATTTTGCAAGGAACCATCACAACAATTTATGGGTAAACCTAGCTCCAACAAGGCAATTTTTCCAAAGTAAGAATTCTCATGAATTTCCAGGATGTGTGGATTTTGAGAAGAAAAGCTGTCCTGAAAGTGAAGAATTTGTTAAAACCCCCTAAAGGGGCAAAATTAGCAATTCCTCTGTAAACCAGGCATTCCTCCACATAGATGAGAACAGAGTATTTTATGGCAGTCCAGATGTAAAATATGATGAAATTTTAGTATGAGTCAGATTTCCATGAAGATAATAATATCATCACCATAAAAGTATTCACAATCAGTGCCAGAAAGATGTAATATATAAAGAGAATGAGTAAGAAGTTGGAAAGGAAAAGGAAACTAAGGGAGAGCCTCTCGAAGCTCATTTCAGGACAGACACCAAAAACTCACCAATAGGTTGTTCAAGTTATAGACAGAAAGAAGAGAGAGAGTAAGAGAGAAAGAAAGGCGGGGCGGGGGGTGCTTTCAAGAAGATTATGGAGAGAATTACACATGGATGACTCTTTCAACATGAGACTCTATCAGGATATATTCAGCTTCAAATTATAGAAAATCCAATAAATAAATCCAATAAATTGTTTACTTATATCTATGTGTGGAGGTGGCATTTCCAGAGTTCATTCCATTGCTCAACAAGAGCATGAACCAGAGCCTCTTTCCATCCTTATGCTCCCCTACCTCAGTGTGTTAGCTTCTTGTCCTTATGGTCACTGATGATTACTACAGTTTCATATATACGGTATCATCTCAACAATGTCCCAAGAAAGAAGGAAAGGGAGGGACAATGCCAGTGACCTCTCTTCATATGCACATCCTTTTCACTGGGAAGCAAATTATTTTTCTCAGAAGGTCCTCAACACTCTTTCTCTTGAGTCTCTTTGGCCAGAACAGGGTCACATCCAAGTATCTGGCTTTTCAACTTCTAACATAAGCAGACAAGAGATAAAAGGAGAAAGGGGTAAGAAATCGTTTGCAATAACCAGCCAATCAGATCTGCTACTGATTTAAATAATTTTGGGCTATTTCATTAAAGAAAATAGCCACATTCTTCTACTGTCACTATGAGAGACAGGCTGGGTTTAATGGACCCTTGGTATCAAAGTAACTATTCTAATGATATGGGGTATAACTAAGGAGTCTGATTCATCTGGGCTTCTAAAAGCTGATCTTCCTGATGGCCTGCATACCAGCCCAACCCAGAGACCTGAGGAAGCAGCAACGAAGTTAACATTCAGGATCAACAGCATGAAAATCCACCAAGAAAATTTACTGTAAGATTAGACTGTAAAATGACAAAAATTGGGGCCCCTGGATGCTTCAGTTGTTGGAGCAAGTGACTCTTAATTTTGGGGTTGTAAGTTCAAGCCCCATGGTAGGTATAGAGATTACTTTAAAAAAAAAATTTAAAGGGGCACCTGGGTGGCTCATTCAGTTAAGCGCCTGCCTTCAGCTCAGGTCATGATCCCACGGTCCTGGGATGGAGTCCCTTATCGGGCTCCCTGCTCAGGGGGGAGTCTACTTCTCCTTCTACCCCTTCCCCCTGCTTGTGATCTCCCTCTCACTCTCTCTCTCTCAAATAAATAAAATCTTTAAAAAGAAATTTTTAATTAAAAATTTTAAATGACAAGAATGGTTTTAAACAAGAGATTTTAATGGTGTATGAAATGAATATATATGCAATATTCTTATTGGAGATATATATATTTCAGTGATGATGTTATCTCTAAAAATATTTTTGGAACATTCATGTGGAAATGACTTTAGGAACAATTTATAAGTCACATAAGAAATTCAGTCTTTCACATAAGAAATTCAGTCTTTCACATCAGTCTTATTTCTTTATATTTCTACATAATTAACCCTTCAATGATTTTTGCATACAGAGCCCTATCAATGTCTTTTATAAGTAATACAGTCCATTACTTAAAAAGTTTAATCACCAGATTTAATTCCTAATAAAATTTAACTGCTTTCTTTAAGTCAACTCACATTACAGCATTTACTATTTCTCATCACTAAGAATTTTTTTTCAAAGTATCTTTGGTCTTATAGGTACAGTTTGTTGTGCGACATTAAATATGTCTGCTTAGACAATATCAAAATTAAGCCCATGGTCTTCTTTTATCTTCATGCCAAGCATGTGAAAGATACTCTAGTTAGGAAGAGTTGCACACATGAATCAGAAGGCAGTTCATGGCCATGAGGAGTTGCCTGGTTTAACAGAAAGAGAAAAGAAGTCTAAATTCTGAGACTTGGGTACTACTCCCCTCCATGGTTTCATTCATTCACAAAATATTACTGTCACCTCATATATAAAAGAGGAACTTTATTTTCTACCTCCGGAAGGTAGAAAAATGAAGGGTAGTTCCTTCATGGTTTCACTGCCTGTCAAAGACAACTGTAACACCAGGGAGAAAGGGGTAAGTAGAATAAGGGAAATATAAACAGCTACCAGAGGTTACAACAGTAGAGTGCATGGGTCATCGGGCATGGACAGAAGAAATGGCGGTGCTCATATTGAGATTAACAAGACACTAGGGTAGACAGAAGTAAAAGGTATGTGATAAAACTAGAGGGACTCAAATTTAGAGATGTAGGAAGGTATTAATCAAAATGGCATAAGAAGTTCAGACTTTATTTGAAGGCAATGGGAAGTCAGCCACATTTTTTCCAAGGCAGTTAGATTATCAGTCAGAACTGGGTTCCAGGAACAGAACCTGGTCAAATGAATGGATTGTGAGGAGGCTGGAGGCTAAGACCAGTAAAAAGAGTACTGCAAATAGTTGAGATATGCTGAAGTGTTGGGAGTCTGACCAAGTTCAGACACAGTGGGAAAAATGAGGAAGAGTCAGAAGGGTGAGACATAAAGGCAGTTACTTTCACCCCTGGCTGCTTCCAGAATTACCTATGGAATTTTAAAAATTCCAGCAAAAAGAGGAACGAATTCTGCAGAAGAGAAAGCAAGAATGGTAAATACACATAAGATGCTTAACCTCATTAGTTATCAGGAAAATGCAAATTGAAATCATTATGAGATACCATTTTACATCCCCCAGTATAAAAACAAAACACAAAAACAAAAACTTGGACATTAATAAGTGAGGACAGAGATATGGAACAACACAAATTCTCAAGCACAACTGGGAGTAAACAGATACAACCATACAACCACTATGGGAAAAAATATGGCATTATTTTGAAAAGTTGGAAATGTAAATGTGAGTGTACAATCCCACAATTCTACTTCTAGGTAAATGCCCTAAAGATGTTTAATGTGGACACCTAGAAAGAAAGAAAGAAAGAAAGAAAGAAAGAAAGAAAGAAAGAAAGAAAGATGAAGGAAGGAAGGAAAGAAGGAAAGAAGGAAAAGAAAAGAAAAACAATGTAAATATTCATTCACAGGAGAGTGGATGAATAAATTGGGCCATGTTCATAAGTGGAGTACTACAATAGGTAAATGAGCCACAGCAGTAGGCCAGTAGGCACCAGCACGGATGAATCTCACAACCATAGTGGAGAATAAAAAAGGCAAGTCACAAAGTATATACAGTATAACAATATTTACATAAAGTTCAAACAAAATTTGACCATTTATTGTTTAGAAAGGCAAATATCTATAATAAAACTATAATGAAATCTAAGGGAAAGATAAATATAATATTCAGAATAGAAACTACCCTTGAAGGGAGGGAGAAGGAAATGAAAGACCGGGAGAACATAAGAGACCTCGGCTCCTTTGGTAATGTTTTTTTAAAACTGAGTGGTAGCTTAAAAAAGTCATTTTATTATATCTATATCTTGTTTTTATATTTTATATTGTATTTATTCTTCAAAATCTATGAAACTTCCACAGTACAGAATATGGATCCCGATAGCCCAACATATCCAAGAATGGTTTTCAGAAATGGTACTTTTAAAAGGTCCACAGGTGACTCTTATGCATGCCAGGAATGAGAACCACTGTATTTGGATGACAAAACTGGCAGGAGATCAACAATTTCAGGTTGTGAGGTAGGACTATAAAATGACACTCAATTTTGAGCTTCTGTTCCTAGAAAGAGAAACAGGTACCATTAACTAAAACAGAGAATTCAGTACAACAGTCTCTACTGGAGAGCTGGATTAGGAAGAAGAAATGTGGACAAGATAAATTTAAGGTGCAAGTAGGACCAAGACCTCTTGTTGAAGGTAACTGGATAGAGCAGTTAATTTTTCAGTTAATTTTCATTAAATGGAGAACTTTTATCTGTTTGAAGAGCAGGACCGGAGAAAGTAGATTTCTTGAGGAGGTAGCTTCCAGCCCCAAGAACTAGTATACAGAATCTATGCTACTTTCCAGGAATATGTGGCAAAAGAACTTGCTAAATTGCTTTAAAATTAAAGAATTTGTTAATAAATTTTAACAGGATTAGGACCTCCCACACCTCCAATCTTTCTACCAAGAGGTATCCTTGTGTTTATCTACTTGGGAAGAGGTAGCTGTTGCTATGGCAATTACTCTCCTGCTTCCTTAAGAATAAAAAAGCTGCTGTTTATAAATGACACAGCACTTTACCCTTTCCAAGGGCAGAATGAGCTATGTGCCCTGTGCCTGACCAACCCGTGGTCAAGTTGGAGTCATCATTAGAGACAGAGAGCCCTGTCTCCTGCTCTACACTCATCTCTCCTCAATAGATTCACACAAGATGTAGGATTTGCCAATTATGGTTAGGGTATCTGAAATTCTCTGTCCAGCTTCCAAGTAGCTAAATGGATTGTGAGGCTGTGGGGCAAGAACTTTCTCCTACTGGGGACCTCATGCATCACTGTTAACACTGAGTTATCTAGCAGGGATATCAGGAAATTTCCAAAAGTAAATCAGTGCTGATCAAATTAACTTTCTAATCTCACTTACCTTGCTCTTTCCTAAGAGCTAAAAGTGGGTAACTGAGTAATTATCACCGTAATTATTTCAATTAGTACATCATTGGAGTTACCATTGATTGCCAATGTTGCACACGTACTATTATTTATTATAATAAAATGTCAGGGTAAATATTTTTATCCCCACTTTATAGATGAATGAAGTAGAAATCAAAGAAACTAATTTTCCCATGGCCTCACTGCTATCAAGTAGAGATTGAATTAAAATCTAAATCCAAGGAATTAAAAAGTTTTTTAAACAACCTAGATTTATCTTACTTAAAACCTATGCTCTTCCTCTGCATCATGATCTCCTCTTGAGGGAACTCTCATGGCCCACACTGAATGTCTTGTACTAATCCACATTTCTGGGATCACACACAATCTAATCTTATAAGTGAGAAAGTAATGATTCGATGAAATTTTATGATTTCATATTTTACCGCAACCATCAAATAATATTACTAAAATTTCAAAAAGTGCCTATCTAACTTACATTTGAAGTTCCACTTTTTTTGTATTGGATTATTGAGATTGGTTTTAATCATTCAAGGAGATCAACATGGTTGTTCAGGACTAGAATCCATTCGTCATTCTTAAAGATTTGTGTATCTGATAAATGGAGAACCAGACCACCTGAATGTACTGCAGAGAGAAAAACTCTCTGTACCTCAAATATGGGATTTTTTTTTTAAAAGATTTTATTTATTTATTTGACAGAGAGAGACACAGTGAGAGAGGGAACACAAGCAGGGGGAGTAGAAGAGGGAGAAGCAGGCTTCCCGCAGAGCAGGGAGCCCGATATGGGGCTCGATCCCAGGACCCTGGGATCATGACCTGAGCTGAAGGCAGACGCTTAACGACTGAGCCACCCAGGCGCCCCTCAAATATGGGATCTTGACAGTACTCCACCCTGATCTCAGTCTCAGAATGCCCTGAAAGATAAATACTGTCACTGTCACTTCTGCCTTTGAAAGTCTAACCAAATCTGAAAATATTCATTTATTTGCTCCTTTGGCTCCACTGAAGTATCTGATGGCAAAAACCTTTTCTAACCAAATCTTAGTCATTTTCCCTAATCAGTCTCTTGCTGTGTTTGATGCTGCTCTTACTCTTTTCCTTCTGAGTTTTTTTCCTTGACCTGATTTCTCAGAAACTATACATTCCTGGCCTCATTCTATGTCTGGGATCATTCTCTCTCTAACTTCTTTTGTCACTGCAAATATGCTATTTACAAAATCATGAAAAACAAAACCAATACAAGACAGAGTGAGCAGAGAGATATTAGAGAAAGGGATATTAGTAAGCACTTGAGACTAAGTAATACAAATAGGGAAGTCATTCAGAGTGGGCTCTGAAGTTAGACTCATCAGATCACAGCTCTGGCGTACCTACTAGCTTTGTGACAATCATTCAGTCACCACATACTGAGCTCTATAATGTCCCAGGCACAGTAAGGGGCGCTGAGTAGGCAGTGGTAAACAAAACATCTAGGTCCCCTGTGGTAGATTATGTTAAAATTTGCCAAATGTTTCATTTTTCTTCTCTGAGGAGCCATTCTCATAGGAGGATTATGTATACCCATCTTGTATACTTATATGTATACTTAGGAGTATATACATACATACTATATGTATGTATACTTAGGAGTGGTCATGTGACTTGCTTTGGCCAATGAAACATGGGCAAAAATTCAAAAGGGGGCCATCACGTGGTCCCCTGTCCCTGTTCCTCCAGGTGTGACAATTGACAATGTTCCAGATAAAGGCTGTTCTGTCAGCAAATAATAATACAATAAATATTCCTCTCTAAGCTTCAAATTCTGTACCTGTGTAATAACATCCACCTCATACATGTGCTACAGGGAATTTAAAAAGACAATGTATGTAAAGTTCCTAGCTTCATACATGTAAAATATTAAACATGTATTATATAACAAGCCCTTAGCTAGCTGAGGAAAACACTGTTCTGGCCTTTGCGTATTTCCCAATATTTATAGGGAAGACACTCAAATAGCCAAAAAATTACAGTTCTGTACATGTGGTGCTGGGAACACAGAAAAAAACAAGATTCCTCTGCCAGGTAAAACTGAGCTAGCTCATTAAAGGAAAAATAGACATCCTCTCCAAAGAAAGGGACAGTTGCAAGAACGAAGGAGGGAAGAGGGAAAAAGCATGAGAAACAAAGCAAAAGCGTGAAAAAAATGATCACAGCACCCCAGGAAAATTACAAGTAATTTAATAAAGCTAAAGGATAGGACACAAATAAGGAAAGAAGCAAGACCCCAGGCAGGGAAGGCATTTAGGCAGAGTCCTGAGGGGGGAAAAGCCCAGTGTGCCAGGCCTGGAGCTTGGTTTTCTGACACAGGAAGCCACTGAAGAATTTTAAACAGGGAAATAATTACAGCCAGACCTGCATTCCAGAAACATCCCTCAAAGCAGTGTTGAGGGTGGAAGAGGCTAGAACAGAGAATAGCTGGAAGGCTGCCAAAGGATTCTAAATGAGATATGATGAGAGCAAAATCAATGGCAGGGACAGTTAAGCAGTACATTTAGCTTTGACTTCTGCTAAATAAAGCAGAAGAGGCCCTATATTTTTATTTGACAAAAGAAATCTTATAAGTTTATCTGGAGAAACATTTTCCTAAGGTGTTCAGTTCATCTTTAAGAACGACAGTGGTATGTGGATCCTTATAAAATGTAAATCAAGTAACACAATGAACATCATTTTCAATTATGATTTTGCAAAAGCCATAGTTTTATAATCTATATTATGTGAGATTATAAATTATAACTGTTGAAAATACAGGGAAGACTAAATATGTAACTACCACGCGTCAATAATCCCACTACCAAAAAATAACTATCATCAACTTTTAGTGTATATTCTTCTAGCCCTTTTTGCACATTCACATATGTACAAAATACAAACACAATTCTCTTTTTTAAAAAAAGCAAAAGTTTATATAGAATCTGGCTATCATGTCAGTAAGAGTCACAATAATGAAGTTGGGGGGGGGCTCGAGTTTAACATAGCACAACTGGAAAACAACAAAACCAATTCATGTGTACACTCCAGTGAGTTAATAAATCTCAATAAACAAAACACCCACTGAAATACACACATAAACTTTCAATTATTAGAACAGTCTCACTTTGATATCTAAGGCTCAGTCCTTTCATTTTGAAATTTCAACCTGAAACTGAATTCAAAGCTCTTCTAGAAATTCCCCTGCCACCAGTGAAAGCTAGACTTCTGCTGCTGACTCTTAAAAATTGTGGTAATAAGGTGAGGCATCCTGACTCCCATGCCCTTCCTCTCAAGGCTAACTCCTCTGAAGAAGGGTAAGAGACCAGGGGTAAATCTCTCCTAATGTAACTGGGAGAGATTGGCATCCTCCCCCTGACTGTTCTCCTGGTCATTTTTTCTCTGATAAATGACACAGGGCTATGGATGCCTTCCATGTGGCAGGAATCTCTACAACACCCCTTTCATTGGACCTCTCTTCCCCAACACTGCACTCCCCCAAAAGACAACCAACTGTCTCTGTGGGGTATGTAGTAACTTTTGTTCTCAGCCTTGGACCTCAGCTGCAAGTCCAGAAAACAAGAATGATCTCAGTTGATACCCTGTTTAATGGATATGTTTGTGAACATGTTTGTCTTTGTTTTGTTACAAAATTATCTTTCAAATTATAATTTATAAAGATCTTATCCAAAACTTATTTCATAAAGAAAGGCTGCTTACAACACCAGGATCATACACCTAGTGTTGTATCTTGCTTTAATCTAATTCACTCTACATCATAATGCATTTTTCAATTCACTGTTCTTCAGAAAAATGCTTTTTATAGCTTTACTCATAGTTGTAAAATGTTCTCATATTAGACAACTATGTTGCTTCTCATTTTTGCCCCTTATAAGTAATGCTATGATTAACATTCTTTCTTATAAATCATTGTGAAAATCTTTACTACTACTTTAGATTTTATCCTAACTATGAAATTGAGTGTGGACCTTTATGGCTATTGACACAACTTGATGATATTGGAAAATTGTACCAATTTATACTGCTGCCCACAGATTAAAAGATTCTTACTCTACAAATTTTTCAATACTAGCTATCTTTCATTCTGAAGCTTTTTCTGAATTATCAATTTAGTAACAGAAAAAATGGTACCCTCTTGTTATAAGTTGCACTGGTTTGATTACTATGGAGAATATATTTCCAAGTGTTTATTAACTGTCAAGATTTTGGATAACTAATCACACTCTCCACCCCCCCCATACGCACACACACAACACACACACCTTCTTTGTGTCTCTCCTTCATACACACACAGAGTATGTTAATAATATATTAATATAATTAATTGTATTAACTATAATTATATGTTAATTATAATTAATATAATTATATAGTCACTAAAAATTGAAGCAAGAATCACACTAACCAAAAAATAACTTTCTTAATGTTTAGGCTGATAAAAATACTTAATTTTTGCTAAAAATTAGGTGTCCCGAAATTCTTCTAAAATTGAAACGTAAGCAGCAGAGGTGCATCTGTGGAAAAGAAAAAGCTGAGCCATGCATGTGTGATATTTTTTTCCCAAATTCTTATAATCAGATAAGTCAACCCTCCCTCACTTAGGACAGAGTGAGAAATGGGGAAATTAGCCAAGCTGGTTCCCTAGCTGAAGTCCGTCTAGGTGGAAACATGAGGCAGAAGAATAGAGTCTGTTCCTTACATAAGCCAGATATACAAATTATTTTATTGATTGCCTTTATGTTCTTGACTCATTTCTCTTTTGGGGGATTTGTATTTTTATTATTGACTTACAAATACATTTTATTAAATAAGGACCTGTCTTTGTCATATACACATCAAATGTTTTTCTCACTTTAATGTAATTTTAGCTTATAATGTTATTAAACAGAAACTCTTAATTATACATTTGATATCTCAATGAACTTTTTAAAAACATAAAACTTTTTATTTTCACATAGGTTTAGATTCATAGAAAATCTGCAAAGATTATATGGAGTTCCCACATACACTCCACTCATTTTCCCACTAATGTCCTTTTACTGTTCCAGGATCCAGTCCAGGACACCATATTGCATTTAATCTCAGTTTGACTCTTAATTTTGGTTGTACTTTTTTTAATTTAATTTATGGAGCCAAGACTGTTCAACTTCTGCTCCCGAATTGACCAATCATTTGATAAATAATCACTGTGTTCTCCAGTGACTTGAAACACCAACTTGATCTTATAAATGACTTCCAAATTGATACTTCTTAAATTAAATTCCTACAAAAGCAGAGATGCAACATTTAATTTTGGCTTTCCAAGCATAAAATGTGTTTGCTCAAGAATGTGTGTTGAATGAAGAATGAATGAATACATATATTCTGGGAAATGCAACAATTTTAGCATAGCCATATACTTTCTGATAATGTAGAACAGCCAACCTATTCCATAATTAGGTATTTACCCATGACAAATGAAAACATATGTTCACACAAAGACTTCTTTAAAAATGTTTGTACCTGGTGTATTTGGAATAGCCCATGACTAGGAACAACCTATATGGATAAATAAATTGTGGTATGTCCATACAGCAGTAAAAAGAAAAGGCATTAAGTTGAGTGGGTGTAAAAAAAAAAAAATGAGACAAAAGAGTAAATATTGTATGATTCCATTTATATAGAATTCTAAACATACAAACTAAGCTAGAGTGAAAGAAAGGAGTTGGGTGGTCGCCATGGGCTCGGGTGGAGGGAGAAACAACCTGCAAAGCCGCATGAGGAAACTTTAGAGGATAATCAAAATATCTTGATTGTTGTGGTAGTTTCACAAGTGAATACATTTGTCAAAATCACCAAGTTGCAGACTTTAAATGAATGTCACTTATTTTACATGAATAGCATCTCAATAAAGTTGTCTTAAAAATGCAAAAGGTGCACAAAATAATCCACAAGTTATAGGGATATATATTACAACTCATCTTTTATCAATGTATTGCATCTCTATAAATTTCTGTTTTCATGTATTCTTTGTATCATATACACACATACATATATATTTACACACATACAACTATACATACATAAGATATAATAATGTGCTTTAAATAAATTTAGTTGTAGGGATAAGGGAGATTTAAAGACTACCAATCTAGCAAACTAGGGAAAAAGAGTGATTTGTCTCTTGAGCTGTTTCTGTCAACCAGCAGATGTCTCAAGCAAGGCTTTGGCAAGCAATATGCTTTAGCCAATTCACAACTGAATTTTCTGTTAAGTGCCCAGAGTGCCCTAGTCCTTCTGTTCACCTGGCTCTCTACTCTGGGTATTACCCAGAGCTCAAAACTTGGCCTTCTGCATTATTCTGTCTTTATTCTAAACCTTTGCTTAGAGCTCAAATACAGGCTTCTAATATCATTGGGATGCTGAAGACCAACAAATCTATACTCCGGTCTCTCATCTGTTTCCCTTTGCCACAACCCCTGCCACCTGCTGGACATGCTGTTTTCCAAAGTTTTATCCCAACTCAAATCCAGTATTTCTAAACACATATTTTCCCAAACTGATTCCCATTCATGGTCTTGTACTGCCAAGTTAAAAAAAGAAAAATACTGTAAAGTTATCTTTAATTCATTTTTGTCTTTTACTTTAAAATAACCATTCCTGCCAATTTGCCTTTTAAGTCTTAACTTACTATCTGTGGCAGTGATTCCTTGTAACTATGGAGGACCCTCTCCTCAAAAAGACCACACTGGTACACAACATTCTTCATACAGCTTTGCATATGATTTCCAGGGACCACCCCCAACCCGCCAACCAAAAAGGTATGGATCTCTACACTTCACTTCTAAAATCTGGTTTCTCTGATGAGGCTCTTTCTTTTTTTTTTTTTTAAAGATTTTATTTATTTATTCGAGTGAGAGAGAATGAGAGCACGAGAGGGAAGAGGGTCAGAGGGAGAAGCAGACTCCCTGCTGAGCAGGGAGCCTGACGTGGGACTCGATCCCAGGACTCCAGGATCATGACCCGAGCCGAAGGCAGTCGCTTAACCAACTGAGCCACCTAGGTGCCCGAGGCTCTTTCTTGAGAGTTTCAGAACCACTTTCCAAGTACTTTCCAGATAGCTGTTATTTCAAACTCTGGATGTTCAAAACACAATGTGCCATCTCCCCACCCCAAATGGCAACTTTTTCTCGCTCCTTTTATTAATGACTGGTAACACCATCCCCCAATTAATTAAAACAGTAATTTGAGCATTATTGATTTCTTTCTCTTCAAACCCCACACATCTACATGGTAATTACAGTGGCCTGACATCATTGGTTAAGGGTTTTAAACATAGCTTCATTTGCCAGGGTGGTAAATGTATTTCTAACAGCTGGCCCACCATGTACACTCAAGTCATTCCTGTATGAATATAAAACAAAGTGACTCATTCCTTTTCAGTTTGGTAGCCAATGCTCCAAATTATCAATACCTCATTGTTGGTTTCCCTTAGTCACCTCAAATCTCTTGCCTCATTCCCAGTCCCTTTCCAGTTCTAACATCTCCCACCACCTGTGTCTTAAAATGGATTTAACTTCCCTCATCAGCCCCCTACAGAAACTCCAGTGGCCTTATCCTCATTCTAAAGTCTTTCTACTCCTGGGGCAGCTTTTCCAGGGTCAGTGGGACCTTTAGAAAGCCTGTGATAGCCAAATAGAAAATGAAAAGGTTGAAGAATACTGTTAAAGATTTTACACTCTCCCACCTCACCCCCAGTGCTGTTATTATTCCCTTCTCAACCTGTATGCCACTATGTGTAATTTTGTAAGGAGGCTGAGTAACTCACCCCTCTGTCCCCCCACCATAGCCATGCAGGTCCTGGAACCAAGCACGGCATTATCTATGTATCTCAGTGTTCCCTACAAATGTTAACATTCCCAAAGTGTGCCAAAAGATGAAGAAAACATTTGAAAGGCACTGCAAACACAAACAGGCCCTCAAGAGTCTAAAAACAATGAATTTGCATCATGACATTTTACTGTCTGGGGAATTCAATGCCACCAACCTATAGTTAAAACTTAAATGATTATGGCCAATTACTTTTGGAAGAGAAAGTTGGCTTAGGGCCAGAGGAAGCAGCAGAAGGTGAGAAATGCTACCTCTGAGCAGTTGAAGGGCACGGAGTGTCGTCACCTCAGGAAGGAGTCCAATGGGGAAAAAAAAAAATCAAGTCAGTAACGAAGCTGAAAGAAGATCCCGGGCACCTAGGAAAGGAAACCTCCGAGCAGAAGCTGAAAGCCAGGAGTAGAACCCAAAAATGAGTCAGAGGAAATGCAGCAAAAGGTCAGACCTTAGGGAAGGAAGCAGAAGATGCCAAGCCAGCAGACGGCTGAGGGCTGAGATCAGGGATGAGTCAATTCAGCTGTTGTTGAGGACAAAAGAAGGCTCTCCTTTGAGCAACCAAGAGGGTTAATAATTCTTTACTGAATTGAAATGGGCTACACTTAATTCTTCACTGAAACCTAAATAATTCAGTATATTATCTTAGTCTGTGCAATAGTCCTGTTTTTTTGCTTGCTTAGCCTTACACTTCCCCCCTACTTTCCTCATTTCTCTCCCGACTGTTTTTTTTATGTCATTTTTTTATTTAATGTTAATGCAACAGCAGCTTTCAAGGTGTTCCAGGTCGACAAAACATTTTTTTCTAACTTAATTGAGATGTAAGTACACATAATGATCTCATATTACAAAGGGAGAATCAAAACCATTTTATTATCGTAAATATTATGATTCTTTGTATTACTAGTAGCTACCATTTACCGAATTTTCTTTAACATTACGTCATGTCCTCTGGTGGGTGACAGTTATTCCTCACAATATCCACAGGAGGAATTATTAGTTCCAAACAATGAGGAAACCAAAGCTAAAGGAGGTCAAAAATTGTCCCAGGATCCTAGAACTAATAAATGGCAAGGATGAGATTTAAATCTGCGATGTATCTGATTCCAAACTCTGTGCTCTTAATTACTACACTAAGCTAAATTTTATTTAAAGGATCCTTATTTAAATAGGACTCACATAAAATGGGTCATTTGTTTAATGAACATCTGTCAAAGCACTGTGATACTTACTTAATGTATTCTTCTAGGTGCCCCTGGGACAAAAGAAAAAGAACAATATGACAGAGCCCAAGACTTCCAGAAATCTGAAGTTAGGGCTGAGGCCACAGTGATGAACTAGAACTAATATTAGTCCACAGCTATATGTAGGCCTTGAGTTTGAGTCGTGGAGATAGCACTGCCCAGCAACAGCACTCTGAGCAAGTTACTTCTCCTGTGTGAAGTGGAGGTCATGAGGGTGTGAGCCTTACACGGGGCTCTGAAGATAAGATGATATAACGCAGACCAGTGTTTCTCAACCTTAGGTGATTTCCTCCCCCCTCCCCACCCCAAAGGATATTTGGCAATGTCTAGAGGCATTTTTGATTGTCCCAACTGGCGAGAGCGGGGAAGAGTGCCATTGGAGGAAGTCAGGATGCTGCTAAACATCCTATAATGTACAGGACAAGCCCCATCCCCTCCCCAACAACAAGGAATTGTCTGGTCCGAAATGTCAATAGTATTGAGGTAGAGAAACCCTAATGTAGTAACGACATGTAATAGACCCTCAATATTAGCTCTTATTACATTTACATGAAAAGGTGGTACTGTAATTAGCTCTTATTACATTTACATGAAAAGGTGGTATTGTATGTACTTAAGTTGCAAAAAAATTTAATTAAAAAAAATTGTAAAAAAAAATAAGAAGAATTTGGAAACATAACCCTTAAAGACAAAGACTTACAAGGCCATATATTAGGTAAGAGAATAGGCTTTTGGAGTCAGGTGGATCTAGTTTGAATCCCAGCCCTGTGTGATGTTGAGCAAATTACTCAGACTATGAATCTCTCAGTTTCCTCATCTTTAAAATAAAATGTACCTACTCTTCTTTTTTATTTTTCATGAAGATTAAATGAGATCATTTATGCACCTAGAATATAATAAAATTCTCAGTAAGTATTTTTAAAATTTTAGCATATCGAGTCTTATGCAGGACCTAGAAAAATATAGACTTGGAACTGGTAAAAAGAAAAGAAAAATCACCTCTTGTTATACAAACTTAAGTAAATTACTTAATCTGGCTGAGACTTACTGTTTTCATCTTCAAAATGAGTATAATAATACCTCTATCACAAGGGTATAGTAAGAATTAAATGAAAGAGCACTTTAAAGCATTGAATAAGGTGCTTGACACATGGAGAGTACTCAGTAAATACTAGTTACCTTCTCTCACAAAGACAAAAAATAAGGTTTGGGGGTACCTGGGTGGCTCAGTCCATTAAGCGTCTGCCTTCAGTTCAGGTCACGATCCCAGGGTCCTAGGATCCAGCCCCGTGTGGCGGGCTCCCTGCTCATCAGGGAGCCTACTTGTCCCTCTCCCTCTGACCCTCTCCCCCGCTTCCATTTGTGCTCTCTCTCTCAAACAAATAAGTAAAATCTTTAAAAAAAAAAAAAAAGAAAAGAAAAAACAAGGTTTTTATAAAGGTACTGAAGTTGAAAAATATAGTAAAAACTGCCTTTGCTAGAGCAGAAAATCTAGACTGAGGAGAATGGGAATACTCCGTCATTTATAAACACTCCACCTTGGAGGAGCCCTCTAATTGTATCTGAAAGGAAAGTTATATATGCATCTCTCTCACCACCCACCTGCTTTCGACAAGCATCCTTCTTTGGGCCTAGGAATGTCACTATGACTTATCGAGGCTGAAAGAAGAGTACAGCTCTTGGCTGCATTTGCTGGAAGAATAAAAATTGAATTCTTCAACTACGAATTTAACTGCATTTTATGAGCACCAAAAAGATCCACAGCACTAACTATTCATAAATGAGCTAAGGGCAAGGCATAATGTATTAGAAGATATTTGCTATTCTGCCTCTAACAAATGACCATTGATGAGGTTTATGACTGTCTCTGAAAATCACTGTCAGGCAGTAACACCTAAGATGAAATTACTTATTCAGTTATTGACCACCAAGCCGAGGCAGATTATCTAAAAGTATAATAAATGGTGTTTCAGAAAATATAGCTTAAATGTCAGTGAAAATAAGAAAATATCATAAACCATCCAACTCCAAGGTACTAATGTTAAGGCCTTTTTAAAATATCCTGTGCTATATGCTTAAGATAATTTTGCAACCAAATGAAGGCAGTGTTTAGGTATCATATACTCTAATATTTCAAGTATGAATGACGTGTCCATATATAAATGAAACACAAATATAACACATATAACTGTGCTAATCTAAATGGCTTAATGACTGCATTTTCCATTGGAAATGACACATTTGCTGCCATTTGGTAAAGTTGATTATCTTATGGCAAGTCTATAAGGTGTCTTTGATGCAGTTTCTGAATTCATTTTCCATTTTTATATGCCAAATATCTACCCACATACCATACAACATGTTCAAAAACAATTTTACTTTCTGTTATAACCCATACATAGTCTAAAGGCCTGACCTATCAAAAAATGAGCTACTTCCTCCTTCCCTTTCTGGGAAAAAGAGAATAACAACAGAATACTGGAAGCATTCACCTGGTTCTGTATTCCTCTAAACATAAATCAGCCACAACTAAAAAGGTTCTAGCTTGTATCAACTACAGGACACATGTAGAAACCAGAAATGCAACCTTTTGAATTTGCCTGCATCCATTTCCAATGTCATTCAATGCTATTCACTTTCCTAAAATACGACATTTGTCAAGTCTCACCATACCAGTACTCCAAAAATGTCAGAGGTCTTCCACTGCCCTTAAGATAAAGAACATGCTCCTTAAACTCCCATTCAAGACACACTCAAAGTTCACAGTGTGTCCTCCACCCACCTTGCAAACACGTCTTCCCCTCTCTCTCTACTATGTGGACAATTGTTTCACCCACTGCCTAACTCTACCTTATGCTGTTTGCCTTCAAACGTTTGTGTTCTTCCACCTGCTCGATGAACACTCCCTTTGCTCTCCACTGAGAGTCCAAAGCCCCCACTTATACCTCCCCTATTTATTGCCCCAAGGCCACCTGGTCTATAGGACTAGATGAGGATCATACAGTTTGGAGGGTTGTGTTCCCACAGACACCATGATCAAAGTACCCAAACTGTGCTACCTGGAGCATCCAGCCACTTAGGGAAGGCAATGAATAGGATCTCTGTGAAGGTGAAAGGGTTTACGACAGAGTTCCCTAGACCTTCCAAGACTCCAGAGGAGTAACTACTCATTCCCTGCCAAATACCTTCTACTAACATCCAACAAAAAGCTGCTCCAGCTGCCCTGCTCACACCCACCCTACTTGGGAAGGCTCCTTCTCTCTCACAGGAAACCATAGCACATTAAAAAGTTCTTCAGGCTCCCTAGTAATCAAAGAGAACAAATCGAAAACAACAAAGAAGTCATTTTCCTCCTCACAACCACAAAAGACCAACAAAACCCAGAATCAGAGGGATGTGAGGAAATGATCACTCTGATGCATAGTTGGTAGAACTGTAAATTTGGTATAACCTTTCTGAAAGGCAATTTGGTGGCATAAAGCCTTCAAAATGTATATATTCCCTAACTCAACAAATTACAGACATTTATATGAAGATGTTTACTAAAGCACTGTTTAAACGTAAAAACTAAAATGGAAGCAATTTAATGTTCATCATTGGAGAAAGGATTTATTAATAGAATACTATGCAGCCATTCATAAAAATACTAGAAATCTATATTTTTCACTCAATTTTGGCCAAATATATCCAGTTATAGAATAGCATTTACACTACAAATGTGAATCTATACAGAGGGACAGATGGAAAAATATTTTCTACTGCTTTTAGGCATGGCTCCCTGACACTCTTGCAAAAGACAGGCTGAACATAAACGTGATACTTTTTATGTTTTGATTACCTCCAAGTTCAGGTGAGTCTCCTGGCACATGTGCTAATATTAGAGGTAAAGGCTCCCCAGGGATTCTTACCATTTCATCTTGAGAAAATTCAAGTTCTTCCTTACCTTACAAATAGGCACACAGGAGAAGAGTAAGAGAATGTATCTCTCTACCTGTACTAATAGAAATTGTAAAACAGGGGCGCCTGGGTGGCTCATTTGGTTAAGCGACTGCCTTCAGCTCAGGTCATGATCGAGTCCCACATCGGGCTTCCTGCTCCTCAGGGAGTCTGTTTCTCCCTCTGACCCTCCGCTCTCTCATGCTCTCTCTCTCTCATTCTCTCTCTCTCTCTCAAATAAATAAAAATCTTTTTAAAAATTTAAAAAAAAGAAATTATAAAACAATATGTAAGATGTGAAAACTGGATTTAAAAAGATGAGAAATTTTTACAGGATTCATCCAGATGATTCAACATGTAAATATCATGCACATTTTCCACAGTATTATAGCTGAAATCAGATACATCTCACAATTGATAGTATCTTACCATTGTTCTTAGTGAGGCAGTGGTTGTCATGACCTGCACATTCATGAAAACTTGCAGAATGAGTATTAGTTTGGTTGGAAGAAAACCCAAGAAATAATAATGGAACACTCTTAACATCTAGAAATCCTATGTTTGTGAGGAAGGGATAGGAGCAGTGGAGAATCAAGTATTTTTAATATTCCTGTAGCAGGAATCACAAAACAGGTTCACTTTACATGATCACTAAGCATCTTTTTTTTTTTAAGGTTTTATTTATTTATTTGACAGAGAGAGATAGCGAGAGCAGGAACACAAGCAGGGGGAGTAGGAGAGGGAAAAGCAGGCTTCCCACCGAGCAGGGAGCCCGATGTGGGACTCGATGCAGGGCTTGATCCCAGGACCCTGGGATCATGACCTGAGCTGAAGGCAGACGCTTAACGACTGAGCCACCCAGGCGCCCCTGATCGCTAAGCATCTTTCAGGGCCAACACTCTTGCTGGTACATGAAGTGATGATGCATGCATGGATGAATACAGACAGTAATGAGTTGGAGTTCAAAAGGGATTCAGAAGATGGGGCGCCTGAGTGGCTCAGTTGGTTAAGTGTCCAGTGGCTCTTGGTTTTGGCTCAGGTCATGATCTCATGGGTCATGGATCATGAGATAAAGGCCCACATCCAGCTCTACAATCAGTGGGGAGTCTCCTTGAAGATTCTCTCCCTCTGCCCCTCCCCCCACTCATGCACACTCTCTCTCCCTCTCTTTCTCTTTAAAATAAGAAAATAAATCTTTAAAAAAAGGGATTCAGAAGAGATAAATTTTGAATATGAATAAGTTTTCAGAATAACTTACCCAACTTATTTTGGTAGGTATTCTTTTTTGTGCATTCACAGAAATGTATGATATAGTTTAATTAAATCTAAACATATTCTTTCCATCAGAATAAAATTAATATTCTAAGTGATAATAAAACATTTTTCATAGTTTTATTGTAAGTATGTTTTTCTCAGTGATACATAAAATATGGTATATTTTACAATAGAAAGCATATTAGATTAGATGAAATATGGTAATTGAAGTTCCAGAAAGAGAAACCAAGAAAACCAAGTGAAAGGATTGACAATATTTCATCTAAGACTCTTTGATCCTGGCACTATTTTTTCATTCATATAAGGAAGTGTCAACAGAATGTTTTTTATATAACCATGTCATGACTGTCACCTAGCCAATGGCTATTATAAGATAATATCAATTTAATATGCATCCTGATTTCCTGATTTGAAATGTTAAATTGTATGGGAAATTGACTTTTTAAAATATTTTTATTCAAATACAATCAACACAGAGTGCTATATTAGTTTCAGGTGTACAATATAATGGTTCAATATAATTCTATACATTACTCAGTGCTCAAGATAAGTGTACTCTTAATCCCATTCACCTATTTCACCCATTTTCCCACCCACCTCTCCTCTGGTAACCACCAGTTTGTTCTCTGTAGTTAAGAGTCTCTTTTTTGTTTTGTCTTTTTTTTTCTTTGTTCATTTGTTTTGTTTCTTAAATTCCCCATATGAGTGAAATCATATGGTATTCATCTTTCTCTGGCTGACTAATTTCACTTAGCATTATACCCTCTAGATCCATCCATGTTGTTGCAAATGGAAAGACTTCATTCATTTTTATGGCTGAATAATATCCCATTGTAGAAGATGTATACCACATCTTCTTTATCCATTCTTCTATGGATGGACACTTGGGTTGCTTCCATATCTTGGCTATTATAAATAATGCTGCAGTAAACATAGGGGTGCATATATCTTTCTTACTTAGTGTTTTTTCATATTCTTTGGGTAAATACCCAGTAGCAGAATTACTGGATCATATGGTAATTCTGTTTTAATTTTTTGAGGAACCTCCACACTGTTTTCCATAGTGGCTGTGCCAATTTGCATTCCCACCAACAGTGCACAAGGGTTCATTTTTCTCCACATCCTCACCAACACTTGTTATTTCTTGTGGTTTTGATTTTAGCCATTCTGACAAGTATAACGTGATACCTCATTGTGATTTTAATTTGTATTTTCCTGATGATTAGTGGTGTTGAGCATCTTTTCATGTGTCTGTTGGCCATCTGTGTGTCTTCTTTGGAAAAATGTCTACTCAGGTCCTCTGCCCATTTTTAATTGGATTATTTGGGGGGTTTTTTTGATGTTGAGTTGTGTAAGTTCTTTACATACTTTGGACAGTACCCCTTATCAGATATTTCATTTGCAAATATCTTCTCCCATTCAGTAGGTTGCCTGTTCTTTTTGTTGATAGTTTCTTTGCTGTCCAAAAGCTTTTTATTTTGGCACAGTTCCAATAGTTTAATTGGAAATTGACTTTAAAACTGATAAAATTAATAATACAAGAAAAACTCCTAGAACTGAAGGGAAAGTATCCAGAAAGAAAAGACCCATTGAGTTCCCAACCCAATTAATTAGAAATAACCTACACCACAGCATATCATCTGACTTTAGGAAGCAGAGCAGCATGCCACCCCACTCACCTGGAATAGCAAGTCACCCCTCCAGCTCACCTGAAACAGTTCAGTAGTGTGACATGAAGGAGAAATATATTTCTGTTGTGTTTGAAAGATTATAGATTTGAGGGCTACTTGTTACCTCAGCCCACAGTGACCCTAATTTACATGGGAAAGGAAGATACCAAAATTACAGCAGTAAGCAAATGTATGCACAGCTTGAGGATGCATGTGGCTAGTAAAAGGATGAAATGTATAGACTGTCTGATTAAACTAAATATATTAAGAAAATATTTACAATTTAGATGCAGCATTTGTGGATGAAATAGTGAGAGGCACTTTAAAAACTCTGAAAAATAAAATAATTAAAACAGCTATGAAATAGGATGGAAATAAAAATACTTATAAGGAAATGTAATCATAGTACACCAAAGGATTCAGCTGTGAGTAATAGTTACAGTCTCAGCAATTTGAAAATTAAATTGAGGAAGCAAAGTAGGTGAGTGTGTGTGCGTGTCAGAATCCATAGCAGGAAACAGTTATGGAAAGAATAAAACTAAAAAGCAAGAAATAGCAGCATAAGCATCTTGTTTGCACAAAATGGAGGTACATGAAGAAACAATAAACTGAAAGTAATGCTCCTAGAAAGTAGGAATCAGAGATGAGGAAGGATGCAAGAGGACTGCTGCTCTTAGATGACATATCAAACTGTAAATGTGCAGTCTGATAAATTTGCAAACATTTATTGCTTTCTTGAATGAACATGAATATCAAATTTGTTCACTTTCGGCTGAATTGTAACTTCTCAGAATGATAACACTAGTTATCTCACATTTAGTTGGAAGCTCTAATTGGCTGCCTTATATGCTTCTGGTTACTTTAAAAAGACATAATTATAGAAATAGTTTGGTGGACAAAATCTTTCAAAATAAAGGAGCCAGAAGGAAGAAAATATAAATGGCTGTGAAACTATGACTTGGTCCAATCCCCTCATTTTCCAGAAGAGGGAAGTGAAAGCTTTCTGGGAACCTGCCACCTTCTTCAACGAAAGTAAACTCCAAGCTTTTAAGGTGTGCAGTGGAGGAAGAGTCTCCATTTCAAAAATGGCAGCTGGGCCTCTAGCAGTATTTGGCAGCCACAGCTCCTCAATCCCCACCATAATCTCCAAAATGTCTCTCAGGAATTTCCTACTCTCCAGGGATTGCTCCTACTGCTACTACCACACTGGATGGGGCTAGAGGGAGGGAAGTCTTCCCCCTCAGCTCCTACGGAAATTTGACCTTCCTCTTTGTTTCGAAAGACAGCTAAAACAATTAAACAAGACTTTCCAAAGACTTGAGGAAAGAGAGAGAAATCTGGATAATCGGATTTACAAAGTATGACACACTGTCCTCAACTGGCCCCTTTGTTCCATTTTAGCTACTGTCTCCTTAGCATAAACCACCTAAGCATTATCTTCAACAAATCACCCAAGAGAATAAGGCACAGAGAGAAGCAAAGCTTCCCTCCTTGGGCTCACTTCCAGCTTTCATGGGCCAGTTTCATGGCTGATTACCCATCACCATAAGACTGACTCCAAGGAGAGGCAGTACTTTTCCCACAGAGATGTGACTTTCCCCTATGACCTCAACTGATCAACTAAGCACCTTGAGTCTAGAATGCATGAAGGAGAGAGAGATGGCTTCAAGGATGTTGCTCTGCACAAAGCAACTGAATAACTTTCCCAGTTACACAGATAAATTAGTGGCAAACCTGAGACATGAACCTTGCCCCCTGGCTCGAAGTTAAAGGTTCTTATCACCATAGAATGTGATTCACTTTTCCTGGTGACCAGCATATAGAAAGCATGGCAGTGACATTGGAAATAAGGAACAGCTTCCTGTCCCAAATTATCTTTCAAGGAATATCTTCCTGTGGCTAAGAGGATAACAAAAACCTTTACTGAAGATATTATAAAAATCCCTTTTGAAGATTTTCATGAGTGGAGCAGAACCTCATTATTTTCAAGATAGAGCCACTGGAAGTTCAATTCTAAGTTTTAATCAGAGTTCACATTTTAATCAGAGCTTTCCCATTTCCCTAACCACTTAAGAGACCCAAAGGACTTTTTATATTTGTGTAAAATCTATTACTATATTGCAATACTCAATCACCTCTTTTTGAAACTCTTTCTGTACATCTCTTCCCCTTACATTGAGGTTTACCTTTGATATTTTGATGCAAGAATGTAAGAATGTTTTGTTACATTGCTCTCCTTTGGAAAAAACTGACATTGAGGATCATACTAAAAATGCCTAGTTAGGATACTCACTTTGGGAAATGCTCACCCATCATCTTATTTACACATTAATAATACTATTTATAGAATTTATATAACACCTCCTTTCAGAGCAAAAAAATGCACTTCACATCCATTATTTCATTTACCTTTGTACTATCTCTCTGAAGTGTGGTGATAACAGTTGCCTCACCCTATTTTAATGGAAAAAATTTAACAGAGAAGATCCATTATCCTTCTTGATGTGGATAAACAGCTTCTAAGTAGAGTGCCTACATCAATTGGAGAATAAACCTTCAATTACAGGATATTTCTGTCAATATCCTGAATGAGAACAGCAAAGCAGAAATGCTGGAATTCAGCCAATTTTATTCTTTTTGAAATAAATAATCTGCTCTTGGGTATTATTCATTTTTGTCATTAAAATTTTTAGGACAAAAAATAGCCCAAAACATATAAATGCAAATTAAAACAAAAAATAAACCATAGTATGTCATGAATGACTGCACTAGTATGTAATATTGTCACTGTCTGATTTCTTAGAATTTCCCACTTCGATATGTCATTATTCGTTATAGAAAAAAATTGACTTTTTGCCCACGATTAGTTTTTTTTTTTTAAAGATTTTATTTATTTATTTGAGACAGAATGAGAGAGAGAGAGCACATGAGAGGGGGGAGGGTCAGAGGGAGAACCAGACTCCCCGCTGAGCAGGGAGCCCAATGTGGGACTCGATCCTGGGACTCCAGGATCATGACCTGAGCCGAAGGCAGTCGCTTAACCAACTGAGCCACCCAGGCGCCCCTGCCCACGATTAGTTTAATACCAATGACCATCAAGATATACTTTGAGTTTTATATGTCAGTTATCTTGACACAAAGTAGCAATTGATACAAAAATTTTAAATGACTGTGACTTAACAAGTATTTAAGGCAATAATAATTAATAACTGTTTTTAAACTGTTAAAATTTAAGGGATCTCCAGAGTATGCATTTATGAGATAACACTACAAACAGGATTTTTAAAGCTGGGAAATAGTCTTCATAAAATGACAGTGATGGTTGGCTACCCAATACCCATTCTCCCCTTCTTTCTTAATATAACAGAATCCTGATGTTTGGAGAAGTACCAATTTTCCCTTATTTTTTTAACCAAGATTAAATGTACATTTATTCTTAACATGTGGAACATATATAGATTTTATACTGAATAAATGGTATTCATTTAGCCAGAGGAAAAGGAGGAATTAAAAAGTTTTTTTCTTTTTTTTTAAACCACATTTTCTTGAAATATAAATGTGAATTTTCGACACTGAAAAATCTTAGAACTTGTGTTTCCTCCTTTTAGTTGTATTTCTTTCTTTTTTGTCTGTACTGGTAACTGTTTTCTAAATCAGTCCATATACAACCATTTCCATACCTTGATTCATGATGTAAACTGTGACCTCCCAAAATAGAGCATGACTTTATACATACAGAAACGTGTACATCACCCTCTTTTTTTTTGTTTGTCTTCTGTTTTTATTTTTTGTATTTTTTCTTTTTTTATGGAAAAAAAAAACAACCACCTCTACTTCTTAGACTTCCCTGTAGTTAGGGAGGGCCGTTGACATGGTTCTGGTCAATAACATATTAGTAGAAGTCACCAGATGCATGTTCCTGGGAGCTATCACTTTCCTTATAAACAAGAACTGATGGCTCGTGTGTGCCTTGCCTTTTGTCCAGCCCCTTCCTGCCTATGGTCCCGATGCCATTCCTGGATGTTCATTAACTGTCTTTCCACCAAGAAAATGAAAGCCATGCCCCAATGCCAGTAGAGCCAAAAACAAGAAGGAGCCTAAATCCTTGATAACCTACTTGTGCAGTGGCCCCAGTCTTGTACCGGCTCCTTCCAGATATCTTATTGCATGTAAACAAACTAACAAACAAACACACAAAAAAACCTCCTTACTTATAGTACTGCATGTCAAATTTTCAGTTACTCTCAAATGAATGCAATTCTAACTAAAAAAAACAACACAAATATATCCTAATTGAACTCTTCTTTTTCTCTCATTATATGACTTATATGCAAAAAATTAATTCCCTGCACTTAAACCAAATGGGGAGTGTGCAAATGCTATGTCACACACACAAAAAAATTATCTCCCATCTTCTGTATCCACATACTGCTAAGGGCCATCCTTCTTTAATCTTTAAAGTCCTTCTTTTAAAGTATTTCAGTCATACGAAAGTGTGAGGTCAGAAGGAATCTGCTGGAAACAAACTTAAACAGTAAAGCAGGCAACCTACTCCACTATACATATTTGTCTATAAACCAAATGAGGAAAACATTTTTTTCAAGGCTCATTGGTATTCTTCAGCTGTATCCCCATCTTACCAAGATTACAGCAAAGTGGGAGGTGTGACTCACAGAAATAGTTTTCTTCATATAAATTGCACCCATTGAATAAAATTTGAAATATTCTTTAAGCAATATAAAACAGAGACTGTCTTATGCTATTCTTCATGCTATGAACAATAAAATAAAAATTTTACAAATTATCCAAAATTCATACCCAAGCTTCCTCAGAATGAGAATATTTGTACGAACTAGCCCAAATTTTGCAGCCCAACATCAGTAATTACAAAGGTCTATAAACACTAATTTTATCCTTCAAAAATGCAAAATGCAAAGTCATAATAATTACTTTACATATTCAGTTGGGAATGTGTTTGGCTTGGGGTAACAGAAAACCTAATAAATACTGGAAGAAAGAGAGGTTTTATTTTTTCTTATGGAATAATAAGACTGGAGGTAGGCAGTGCAGAGCTGATAGATTTACTCTAAGATATCATCAAGGATCCAAGCTACATCTATTTTTCTGCTTCATCGTCCTAAGTGTCTGGTTTTATTTCTCATGCTTGCAAGATGGTGCTCACCTCAAAGCAAGGCATCCATGCTCTACCGAGAAAGGGATAAGGGTCAAGGGCAAGAACCTTCTCCTTAAGAAGCTTTCCCTTTCAATAAAGAAGGAAAGCATTCCCCAGGAATCGCCACCTAATCTTTGTAATATGGGCCACTCTCAGTTTCAAGGGAGGCTGAAAAGTTGAATGATTTGCCTTCCAACGTGTATAGCACAGGAAGATAAAAGAGAAAAGGGGAAAATGATGCTGAATGAGCAATGTACAGTATCACTGCATCTCCAGATCAATTAAATCTAGTGCCATCCACATTGGGGTCATCACTGCTGCCATGGTCGCCAACAGCATTAAAGTGTTTATTCCCCAAATTGCGCTGTATTGTACCCATATAGTTAGGTAGTCCTAACCCAACCACAATCTCCCTGACTAATGCAAATTTCTGACCATATCAAGGTTTTATAATAATTTCAAACTTAAAAATTAGTTCCCTAAAAAAAAAAAAAAATTAGTTCCCTAAAGAGTTTTCTTCTAGATTATGACTAATACTTAATTACAGAGGCCTATCAAGAAATTCCCCTAATGTGTCAAATAACAACTACTAAAATTTCACTAAATCATACTGCTGGAAAGACTCTTAGAGATGACCATAATACAATGTCTTAATTTATACCTTAAGGCTTACACAGAGGATGTCACTTACCCACTTAGTGGCACAACAAAAATGGCACTTAGGACTTGTGATTCCCAGCCCTCAATTATTCAATTACTAAAGAGTAACCCTGAAAACAAGTCTTTTCAATATTTTAAAATATATAAAAGCACTAAAAAATAAAAACTATCATTGTATTATTTCTTTGTGTACAAACTTCCTGTTTTTCTGCACTGAGGTTTTTCACTCTAGTATACAGCATGGCACTTCAAATCAATTCAGAGTCTTATTTCTCCTCCGGGGCCCTGTACTAGTTACAGAGAAGTATATAGGAGCTTCCTTTAAGTATATAAATAAACAGATTCCTTAAAAGTAATTTAAGCTTAACAATTTCACAAATGCTGGCCTCACTCACTCGCTGAATGCTATTGATAGCATAGAATGCTATCATTCTATGCTCTTAAATTATTTTGATCCATTCTCTAAGAAAAACATGGATGTGGTTTTCTTCTCCCCCTTGAAAAGTACCCAGTAAATGCATCAAATGGCACTAAACGCTTTCTTCTTTTAACCCCTAACATTTCATGTGGGTGAAATTTGGTTTAAATGACTACCAGAACAGCCCTACTAGAGCAAAGGAGAATTATCTCCAAAGGGCAACGTTTCTCCATACAGTAAGAGGGTGACAGCAGACGGGAGCAGATGAAGGATCTTTCCAAGGAATCTTGAGGTGTGTGCATTTGTGTGTAGGAGGAGAAAGCAAGTATTGTGGGCTGAGTTGCCTGTTTGTATTTCCCACAGTCTGTTTTAACACCTGCTGGTCCTGTTATATCCTTCTCACCTACTGGCTCTCTAGAACCTGCAGGAAAACAAATTCCTCACCACACCAATGTGCTGTGCCCAGGACAACTGCCAGGATCCACAAGCTCTGAAGGGTAAGTCTGACTATAAAATGAGGCATTATCCCTATGTCTTTTCCCCAGCAAAGATCATCCACAGATATTACATGGTTCAAGACAAAAAAAAAAAAACACAGTATCTAGTGGTCTTCCCCAGCAGTTCACAAACTCTCAATACCACATGCCAATTTTTGAGTGTGTGTTCATTTTTCTGGATAGTCAGTCCATATGTCCATCAGATTTTCAAACATGCCTATTTTTTTGAAGAGTACCATTATGCCATCCCAACTTAGTGTTTTTTCTCCTCATTAGAAAAGGGAATGAGAAATCATGTTTCAATATATAATTTTACTTTCCTTCTAAAGTCTTCTAAGTCTTCTAAAAAAGGAAGTGATTTTGATTTCTTAAAGAAAACAAAATTAGGAAATACTAAGAATTCAAAATAAATAAGCTGCCATTATGGAACTGAAGGAACTTAGGTTCCCTTATTTTCAAGGTATCGGTGTTCTTAAATATAAAACAATACAGCTGAAATAGGTAATCTCTAAGTTCACTTTCAGTTCTGAAAATGCCAGTATTCTATGAGTCAGCACTATGGTATAAACCAGGACAGCCAAAGACAGAATCTTGGTATCTTTTCCTTAATCCACTTTAAATATCACCAAGTTGCTTGTGCAAATAATGTCATTTGTTTTCTCTATGGTTTAAAGTATCCATCTGATAAAGGATTTTTTTTAGTATTTCCCAGAGGCGGCAAAAGAAAAAAGGTACTAATATTTTTCATATGCGATAAAACAACTTGGAGAAAAATGTTCGATAGAGAAAATATCACATACATAGATTTTTGTCTTAGATCCCACTGACAGCATTGACTTAACATTTAATTATCCAATTACAGTAATATTAATTAACCTAATTTGAATTTAAGTAAATTTAAGGGGAGGCTTAGTCTATGTCTCTCTCACAAACACATATTACAGGAAAACACAGTCAAATGAGTATTTTCAACTATATTACGTGGCTAATGAGTCAACCTGGTATTTTTTAAAAGGCATAGACTTCTGGTCCACACAAGATGGCAGGCACTCACCTCTCCCAGCCTCTCTCTACTTAGCACAACTATAAACACTGGATTTAACCCAAGAAGCAATCAAAGGAGGACTCCAAACACTGAAAAGAGGAGGTGGGCTGGTTAGTCACCCCAGACCACAGAAATAACAGAGCCTTAGGACTCCCGATCCCACTGCAGGTTACCTGGGCCCAGAGTCTCCCAACTCCAACTTGGCAGTGGATGATATAGGTGGGCTCATTCCTCCCCTGCATCTAACTGGCGGTCCAGCCAACACCACCAGATGGCCTCACAGCACTGGCAGGGGGAATCCCGCCACAACAAGCTCCTGGCTGGGGAGTGCTTTTTATCCCTGCAGGCCAAAAAAATCCCTTCCCTTACCTAGAGGCACCAGCAGGCCTGGCCTGAGGAGGCTCCTTCCACCCCCCTCCAGTGGTATCAGCAGGGTTCAGTGGGAGCCCAGAATCACCTGACAAACCAAACAGACTAAAACAGCCAGTAAAGCCCCTGGAAATCAAATTGTCATTGAAACCACAGCCCACAAATGTAATCCAGGACCTGTGTGCTAAACCTAAACAGGGTGACTGCTAAAATGAAGATGTAAACAAGACCTGAGTCTCCTAACATGCTAGCCAACATGTCCAGGATATATCACAAAGTGAATGAGAAAAGCCAATCAACTGACACCAACACTAAAGTGAATCAGATATTATAGGTATCTGGTAAGAATTTTAAACCATCCATTATAAAAATACTTCAACAAGCAAAGTCAGATTCTCTGGAAATATATGAAAAAAATACAGAAAATCTCAACAAAGATGTATAAGTTCTTAAAAAACAAAATGGCAATGGCAATTATAGAACAAAACATAAAACAACCAAAATAAAAACACTCAATGACTCTATAGTAGAGGTGACAGAGGATAGAATCAGTGACCTTGAGAATAGCTCAATAGAATTTATCAAATCTGAAGAACAGAAAGAAAGTAAACAGAAAAAAAAAGATGAAGAGAACCTCAGAGTCCTGTGGGACAATAAGAAAAGATCCAACATTCCTATCATTAGAGAACCAGAAGGAAATGAGAAAGACAGTGGAGCTGAAAGAATATTTTTAAAAAATGCCAATAAACTTCCCAAATTTGGTGAAAGACAAAAGCATATCGATTTAAGAAGCTAATCAAACCCCAAAGAGAACAAACCCAAAGAAATCCATGCCAAGACACATCATTACTAAACTTCTAAAAACTAAAGATAAAGAAAATAATAATAAAACCAGCCTGAGAGAAAGAGCTCATTGCCTTTACTGGGGCATCAATTCAAATGACAATGATTTTCTCATCAGAAACCATAGAAGCCTGAAGGAGGGGCACATTTTTCAAGTGCTGAAAGAAAAAAACTGTCAACCACAAATTCCTTCCCAGTATCAGTTCCCTAAATCATTTCATATTCAGTGATTGAAACAAAAAAATGTAACAGTGTTTTATATTCAAAACAACAGCATTTAAAATGAATTGAGTGTAAAAAGACATAAATATATATAGTAAGAGCCAACATGACCACTAAGAAAACTCTACAAAGAGATACACTCAAAAACACTATAAATAAATCAAAATAGAATCCTGTAAAAAGTTCAAGTAACTCACAGGATGGCAAGAAAAGAGAAATAAAGGAAGAAGAAACAAACAGAAAATATAGTAAAATGGCAGACAAACTCCAACACAATACAGAAAACTGAATCACTCATACATTGCTGGTAGGAATGTAAAATGGTACACCCACTCTGGAAAATAATTTGGCAATTTCTTATCCAACTACATAGGACTCAACAATCACACCCTTGGGCATTTATCCCAGAGAAATGAAAACTTATATTCACACAAAACCCATACACAAATGTGCATAGCAGCCTTAAGTCATAATAGCCCCAAACTGGAAATGGCGCAAATGTCCTTCCATGGATGAGTGGAATATTACACAGCAATAAAAAGGAACAATGGCTGATAACACACAACTTGGATGCATCTCTGGGGAATTACAGTGATTGAGAAAAGAAACTATCTTCAAGGCCATATTATCTATGATTCCATGTATTTTTCTTATTTTGTTTTTTGAAGTGACAAAATTATAGAGATGGAGAACAGATTAGTGGTTGTTAGGGGTTAGAAATGGGGCCAGGGAGCGAGAGGGAGGCAGAGGTAGCTCTAAAAGGGGCAGCATAAGGGATCCTTGTGGTGATGGGAAAGTTCTGTATCTTGACTGTGGTACAGGAACCTACACGTATGATAAAATTACACAGAACTAACACACACACTCAAATGAGTATAACACTGGTGAAACCTGAGTAAGATCTATAGATTCTGTTAATGTCAATTTCCTGGTTGTGTGATTGTATCATGGTTTTTCAAAATGTTACTCTTGAGAAAAATGGAGTGACAGGTACACAGGATCTCTCTGTATATTTCCTACAACTGCATGTCAATCTATAACCAGCTCAAATTTTTAAAATTAATTTTTAAAATGGAGTGAAAGTTGTGGGGAAGCAGGTTTTTCTCGTAGTCTCAAAGTAAGGAAGACAAAACAGGAGGAAGTTGGTAGGTATGACCTTCCAAGCAGTCTCACTCAGTAATGGGACAAACAGACCTTCCTGCTGGGATGCAACAGGAAGTACACATCACCCAAGTGGGAGTGTTCTTGCCAAAAATGGTTAACCTGAACCTCACCAAGGGAGTAAACCACTAGACAAATCCAGACTGTGAGACACTCTGTAAGACATCTTTCTTGGACTCAACACAAATGTTAATGTTACAGGAAAGAAAGAGAGAAAGAGAGAGGAAGAGAGGAAGAAGGGGGGGGAGGGAGAAATAGAAAGAAAAGCTAGTATAGTTAAGTTTTTAAAAATAATGTGAAAAAATGAATAAAAAATAAAAATAGTGTGAAAAGATTGTGGGGGGAAAAAAGAAAATGATTGAAGAGTCAATTCTCAATGTGCATACAGTCACAGATGGATGTCTTATTCTACTAGCATGGCCGACTGAGTGAGTGTGGATCAAACTCCCTTCTGCTACAAACACATAGATACTTCGGTTTTTAAAAGACCAGGATAATTGAATAGGTTAAATAGTTAAGCTTGAAGAGAGGAAAAAAGAAGAAGAAAGGTAATCTGCAGATAACAGAACAGAAAGAAAACAAATATCAGAAAAGCAGGCACGTACATTGGCACCACAGCAATCCTAAGTGATACAGAGCTTAGACACGGGCATTAATGCCAAGAGGCTGAAGATGTCATGTGTGTCCAGGGACAAGCAACTTGGTTTGGGGCCCATGAAAGGAAGGTAACTAGAGCCAAGACCTTTGCTTAAAGAAGAACTCTGAAGAAGTTGACCCCTTAGTTTAAGGACTAGAAGACTGGCCGAGGAAGTAGCAAGAAAATTTGTCTCTCCCTGGAGCTCTGGATAGAAGGAAGAGTATTCTTTGGATTAAATCCCTAACCCCCCCCCCCAACACACACAGCTTGAATCTAGATCACCTGCATGGCACAGGAATCTCACGCCAGGAAATTAATGTAAAAGCTGATCCTCTGGATGTTCACTAGACTTAATGTGGTGATCATTTTGCAATATATACAAGTATTGAATCATTATGTTGTACACCTGAATATACAATGTTATATGTCAATTACACTTCAACAAATGTTTTTTTAAAGCTGACCCTGGACCAGCAAAACCCCTGAGCTATTCTACGAAGATAAACACAATATCTCTCTATAGGGAAACTTTCAAAAACTGGGAAAAATAAAACTACTATGAAAAAAAAAAAAAGTAAAAACCTGGCTGAGATGAGCTCATAATCCCAGTAACAAACCACATGAGGAAAAGATCCATTTATAGTGGATATGTGGTTTTAGAAGAAACAGCAGAAGAATTTCAAGTAAGAGAACAATCTGAGACTATAAAATAGTACAGGTGTGGGGCACCTGGGTGGCTCAGTCGTTGAGCGTCTGCCTTCGGCTCGGGTCATGATCCCAGGGTCCTGGGATCGAGCCCCGCATCGGGCTCTCTGCTCAGCGGGAAGCCTGCTTCTCCCTCTCCCACTCCCCCTGCTTGTGTTCCCTCTCTCGCTGTGTCTCTCTCTGTCAAATAAATGAATAAAATCTTTAAAAAAAATAAATAAATAAAATAAAATAAAATAGTACAGGTGTAACTATTAAGGAGATAAAGTAAGGACAAAATTCATAATAAAATGATAGAAAACCTAGGGGAAAAACAGGTAGATATGAAAAGGTATCAATTAGCACTTCTAGAAAAGAAACAATAAATCATAGCTCAGTGGAGCTACAACTTAAATAAAAGATAAGGCATAAATATGAAGAATTGGTTAGCTGGAAAACAGTCCTGAAGAATTACCCCAATGACTCTTAAAAATATTTTCTAACTGAAAAAATACATATATCCAGAGGTAATAGACATGAGGAATAAAACAAGAAGGTCCAACATATATCTAATAAGAATTACAGAGGAAAGAATAGAGAGAATTGAGGCAAGATAACATATGATGAGACATGCCACAAATGTGTAATAATTCAAGAAATTTAAGAATCACCTGATTAGATCATAGGAAGACCCAAGGAGAAAAAGTAAAAACAAACCCACATCTGGGCATACCATAATAAAACTGCAGAACACCAAAGACAAAGAGGAATCTTAAAAGCAGCCAAGAAACAATCTCTGATTATTAACAACAGAGGCTGGAAGACAATATCTTCAAAGTGGAAAGAAAAATGATTGTCAGGGCACCTGGGTGGCTCAGTCGCTAAGTGCCTGCCTTTGGCTCAGGTCATGATCCAGGGTCCTGGGATCGAGCCCCATATCGGGCTCCCTGCTCAGCGGGAAGCCAGCTTCTCCCTCTCACTCTCCCTGCTTGTGTTCTCACTCTCGCTGTGTCTCTCTCTGTCAAATAAATAAATTTTTAAAAATCTTTAAAAAAAAAAAGAAAAAGAATTGTCAACTTAGAATTCTGCTCCCAAATAATCTATTATTCAAGTGTTAGGATAAAATACAGTTTCAAACAAACAAACAAAATAGATGAAGAGATATTTATCATTTGCATATGCTTGCCAAAGAACTACTTCCATAAGAAGGAATTTTAATCCAGAAGGAAGGAAAGGGATGCAAGAAACTCTAGTGAGCACAGAAAATATGGATATGTTTAAATAAACATTGACTATGAAAACAATCCAACAACAACAAAAAACTTAATTACATAAAATGACACAGTGCATGTGAAAAATGTGGGGGAACTATTATGCCACAAAATATTATGAAATACAGAGTATGATCAGAATTATAACTTAATAAGGCCCTTATACTATGCAAAAAGAGAGTAGATATTTTGATTCATTTCATCTCAAAATCTGAATGTTAAAAACAAAACATGCCTACTAAAGGAACAGAAATGGGATATATAATGTTGAAATCATTAGATGGAAAAGAGACTAAAGACACTGCAGATCCAATAAAAGGAAAGAATGAGAAAAGGAGGTACAGAAGGGCAGCAGATATATAGAAATGTTTCCAATGAGAAGTGGCACTACATTTTAAAAGATAAAAGATTAAAACTGGCAAAACGAATGTGCATGGAGATGTCGTTACAGGCCGGCTTCCCCAAGGAAGCCCACTCAGAGACAAGGTGGGTATACAATTGTATTAAGGACCGCCTTGCTATCAACATCTAAGAATGGGGAAAGAAGCAGAAATGGGAAATGCCAAGCTGCAATGCAAATCCCGTAGGGAGTTCCAGAGCTAGAACGGTCCTTCAGAGTTGTCTGGAGTTGGGCTGAGATGACCAGGCCTTTATACTCCCACATGGATCAGCCACTGGGTGTGAGCTGCCCGGGAAAAAGACATGACCTTGGACAAAGATGCTTTCTACAACTCAAGCAATCCCCTTTCAGGACCCTTGCAGACTATCTGTTGACAGCACTCTCAGAAGCTGGGGCAACAAGCTCTTCCTTCAAGAGGGATTTGGCACATCAATGTCTGCCATATCACCATAAGGTGACCCCAAAAACCAGTGCTCAAAGAAACCCATATGTCATGTAACCAACAACAACCTCACACCTTCTACAAACTCTGCTCCTCAGATTTTTCTGAAAGGAGCGATGAATTTTTATGCCATAATAATGAAAGGTAAATCCAAATTACTAACCCCTAAATCTTTCTAACTGAAGACTACATCATGTACCTCTTGCTCCCTAACCAAAGTCAGCCAAATAAGATATTAAGAGCAACATGGGACTCTTTATTCCTTCATAATTTTAAATCTTCAGTTTATAAACCAAAATGAAAATGTCATTTCTGTGTGTAATATTTTTATGAAACATGAATCCTTACTTGTGCATACCATCATTATTAAATACCTATCTCCAGACAGGTAAAGGACACCAAGATCAGAAAACTATATATGATTGATTTCTTATTCCTCAAACCAAAACCAATGCCATTCAAAAGAAATTAGCAGGCCCAAGTACCCCCTAGAGAAATTTAAGATAATTCATCTTTGCAAAATATGTCAAATTAGAAATTAAAGCAGATTGACTGAGTGGAAAAAACTATATAAGTAGACAAAATGCAAAATTGTTTAGCTCACAATCATAATAAGGAATATAGAGAGATGATACATATATAGATAGCTTCAATGTGTCAATCATGCCATTACAACAATTCCAGTCTCTTTAACAATTTTACTTATTTTTTGTAGTTGGCATGCTGTTGCTTAAAAAGAAAAAGAACAGAAACAGCCAGCAAATATGTTACTAGCCAAGTCCTGTAAGTATTGATTGGAAGAGTTGATCAAACCACTTTGATGCCTAAGACACGTGTTGATAGTAAGGGTTTCTCTGTTGGGATACCAGAAGGTAAATGAAGTGCCCTCAGAAGGAAGTGCAGCTGAATTTTCTTCTACCTGAACTGAAATCATTTGCCTTATCTATCTTTTTGTCAATTCATGTACAGATATATTCCAGACTCCTGCCTATACCTCAGGCCTAGGTAAAAACACTTTGAAGTCCCCAAATTGTTTTTGTTTTTATGAAAATTATTGGCATAACAACCAGCTTTTAGTAAAAGGAAAGAGGGGTACATTGATGATCCACTAAAAAAACCCAGCATCAATACTTTTTCTTTTAATTTAATGTGACTTTTATTCTTACACTGTAGCCCAAGGCTTTCAAATAGCTGGGAATCTCTGAATTTAAAAGATGGATGTATTCAAAGAACAGTTATAGCTCATACAGATCTAAGAAACAGAATGCATAGATTTACCATTGCTGTTTAATAGCACCATGTACATGTGATGTAAACATAATGTAAATGTAATATAATTTTAGGTGAGAGTCTCAAAGTATTTCTTAAAAATTACCCCAGGCCTGTGTGTATATTATATATGTATATTACACTATATATAATACATTATATGTTATTTATATACAAATATTTTCACCTTTAAAATGAACCACAACGTAATTAAGAGCTATTCCTCTGCGCTCTCTTCTTTATACTTGCTTTAAATCTATTGACTACAGTGGGTTTGTATTTTGTTTGAAGCACGGCACATGGCGGGGGGGGGGGGGGTGGTCTGTGAAAAAGGGCAGGAAGGAAGCAAAAGAGGTACATGGAAAAGGAGGGATAGCAGGAAGGAAAGGGAGGAGAACCCGAGACACACACACACCTACACACACACGTAGCTCACAAAGGGCCAGGCCTTGAATACATCCCAGCACCCCCTCCCCAACCCCTCCCCAAACATGAGACAGGGCTTCCCAAAAGTTCCTGGCAGAGCCTTCCTTGTGCTGTGGCTTAGGTGCGTCCCACTTGGTGCCCCAGACACCGGGACGCACAGGACCTTCCTGGGGACGCAGCCCCAGCAAACTCTTGGTACTTCAGGCTCCCTCCCGCGCCCGCCGCCCGCAGTCAATCACTGGGCACCGCGCGCCAGTCCACCCACTCCTAGGCGAATCCTTCTGCCTCTCTCCATCCTCCCTTAAGCTCTCTTCCCCTGCCCAGGGGTTTGCCAAGAGGTTCAAAGGCGGAGGCAGAGGCAGAGAAGGAGGGAGCGAAGAGGAATGGCCGGTTGGCGGATTTCCTACAACGGGCACCAACGATGCCGTCAAGGCGACCACTCTGGCGCGGCCCCATACCCTCTTCGCCCCCCATTGGCCCACAGCACCCCACACTCTCCATTTCGGCTTCGCTGTTTGATTGAAGTAAGGCAAGGAGGAAAATAAACCCGCAGCCTCCTGGGCAGCCCTTACCTCAGGCTGCCCTCGCGGAAGCCGCCCTCCTCCTGTCCGAGCCGCCGCTGGTGCACCGCCGCGGCCCCGCCCGGCTCGGCTCGTCGGTGCAGTGCGCTCCCCAGGGCACAAGAGCCGGCGGGGGACGTTCGCGCGCCGCTCGCGTGCAGCCCAGCCGGCGACTAGGAGCCCGCAGCCGCCGAGGCGGGGCCGGGAGCCCCGGAAAGGGGCGCACGAGCCGGGGGCGGCTGCAGAGCGCGCGCGCGGACCGGCCAGCCGCCCGGCGTGGAACACCCCGGCCGGGGCGGTGCAGACGGCCGCGAAGCGCCCAAGCTTCCGTCTCCTCCTCTGCCCCCCCAAACCCCCTCTCTGTACCCCCACTAACACACCCCCCCTTCCAGGAGACAGCTCGCGGGTGGCACTTGTTCTGCCGCGCTGCGCTCTTCCGCCCGGTGCGGGGAATAACAATGTGATCGCATTGCACGGACTAGATGCTAGTAGTAGGTTGTAACTGCTGAGGCCACCACCTGTCAATTCTAGGAGCAAGGCACACGGTCCCCAGCGGGCTGGCCTTTCCCCGATTCCCTACCCGCTTCTTTTCCTCCCCCACCTACCTCGCCGACCTCCCGCAGTACTCTGCTGCACGATACTAAGGGAGTTTTGCAAAATAACCCTCACTCCCAGCCAGGAGCTCACGGCATCTCCCTTCCCACCAGAGCTGAAGGATTACGCACAGCCCTGCGTGCCTATCCAAAGCCGGATGCCGAAGATCCCGGTTTGAACCCCACATTCGCCGGCCCCCCCGCCCCCATTCATAATCCCAGCGGCCGTCTGCCACTACACACCCTCCCCCTGCCGCCCGCGCTCGCTGCGATTCGCCGTCCCTGGAACGTGTCAGTCACTCTCTCTTCATCTGCCATGAATACAGTACTAGAAGCCCCGCAGCGACGGGTTGCACAAAAGGGGATGGGGAGCGGAGCACTCGGAGCTTGCGGTGGTGGGGCGGGGGGGTGGGGGGAGTCGGGGGGGAGGCAAGAGAGCAAGCGGGGCAAATTACGTGGAAGGAGCCGGTGTGAGGGTGAGAACCCGCTGCTCTCCTGTTGCACAAAGGAGCTCCAGAGTGGATAAACACGGTGCTACGGAACCAGTGGGTCAGCTCACCTCCAAGGAGGCGCTCTGCCAAGGCACCCTAGGAGTGGGCCCCACAACTTGGGCACTTGTAATGACCTAGCAACAGGCACCCGGGAGCTTGACTACCCCAGCTTGACAGAGCACAGTGGGGTGGGGGCCTGCCACTCGGGGGGAGGGAGGGGGGTAGGGGGAGCCACATGTGGGAAAACACAGGTTTCCTTTTCCCCAGTTGTCCAGCTCTTTCAGTCAGTCAGAGAAAAAAAGAACTTTGGCGAGGAAAAGAGACAGAGATGCGGTAACTTTGCGTATGGAACTATTACAACTAGCTAGAAACCAGGAAGACTTTAATGGATAAAATTGGCCTATTTCCCAATTTATTCCAATAAACATTATGGCACACCCATTTTGTACTGAGCGCAATACACTGTGCCAGATGCTGGCATACAGACATGATCAGAGCCACAGTCTCTGCACCCAGGAAGCTCACCGCCTAGCGGGAGAAACTACTATGAAAGCCCAAAACGGACAACACAAGTACACGGAAGCACATACCAATTACACTAGGGGAAGCAATTTTCTCTAGGTGGAATGGAAATGGGTCAGGGGATTTGATCCCTTCTGAACTGTATAAGAAAAGGCAAATAGGAGCTTGCCAAAGAAGTGACAGTAACCTTCTGTTATTCACCCATTAACCCAACCAGCTTCACATACCCACACAATGAACATCATACCTGAAAGCTTATCAATGTAGGGACTTAATGAACTCCTGCCCTGCACTGTTTCCCCTTGGTGGTTTTGGAGGAAACATTTTCAAATACCAGCGCTTGGAGTATAGAACACCAGTTCTCCAAAGCTGAAATGTTGCCTTCTTGGACCTGTTACTTTATGTTCTATATCATCTACTTATCTGTTAGCTTGAAACTGAGCTCAAAGCCAAAATTAATAATAGTGAGGCAATGAGCATCTGGAAGGAAGCCCATAAATCCTGCAATGCAGTCATGGTTCTGTCACAGTCTTTGTCTCAAAAGTGGTGACAATATAATCTCTTTTTCCTGAACTACAGTGAGGATTAATTAGTCAGACTTATTAAACAGAAAAAGACCATTGCCCGAATAGAGTGTGGGATGGGAACCTAAATTGTGATTCAACCTAGGAAAAAAAAGAATCAGTTTGAGTGGCATGCTCCCCCTGTGAATATTAGAACTTTGAAAGGTATTAGTGATTACTAAAGTACCCAAGGTTACTACATCATCTTCAGAAAAACATGTCAAAGGGTTCTGGTTGCAAATAAGAATTAAATGGACTCCTGTATGAAGATGACGTCATCTGTTTAAACATGCTTCCCAATTCTCCCTAGAAAATATATAAACTAACAAAGAGAATGGAAAAAAAATGTTAAATGCCACTTTCAGCAAACTTATACAGATTTTACTGACAAACTCCAAACTACTTGTAAAGGTTAAAGCAGCTGCATTTGGGCAGAAGTCATATGGAAAAGGCCCAGGAAGAGACAAAGAGAACCAGCAGTAATGACTTCAGAAAGTACCAGAAAAAATATGTTTCCTGAAAGTAAGGGGCTTACCTTAAACTGCAAAAGTAGCTACATCTCTCAAAGAAATGGAGCAAGAGCAGAACAGGTAAGGGAGAAGAGTCACAGGGATAGGGAGAAGAGGCACAGAGAGTTTCCAGGGAACCCACTAGCATCAGATCAAAGGGGCAGCAAAACTATGATCCTTGAGGACAAGGTGATCACTATGAGATGTAGAAAACCTATTCCTTGTCTTTAAGAACTGGGGAGCACAGGACTGTTGGCAGACGATCCCCTGAACCAAATTTACTTTAGAGACTTAGAGGGAATGAGTCTACAGAAAAGCCATAATTATTGGAAGCAGACTGTTTTTGAGGCAGCAATAAAAGGGAATCTGCAATCTTTATTGCCACATGACAAACCACCCAAAGCAATGGCTTAAGAGCTACCAATTATTTGCCTACAATTGAATGAAGTCACAAATTGGGATGGGCTCAACTGGGTTGGCTGACTTCTGCTTCATGTGTTATCTCACTCAGCAGGTCTCACTCATGTATTTGGACCTCAGAAGGGAGGCTTGGCGTGTATTTCCAGGCAGCTAGCTCAGGCTTTTCATGTGGAGTTGGAATAGTTCCAAGTAGCAAGAGAGAGGGCAGGCTCCAATATTCACACTCCTTTGAAGTTTCTGCCCATATCATGTTTGCTAATGTCCCATTGGTTAGAGTAAGTCATATGCTGAGACTAGAGTCAATGTAAGGGGTGGGGGGCTACATAAGAGCATGGGTGTGGGGAAGTGTCAAATGTTGGGTCATTAATATAACAATCTGCCACAGAAAGTAAGCTTTTTGATTGAGAGAACAGGAAAACTACCTTGAATCCTCCATTTCAGGAGCTTTCTACAAAGACCAGCCAGAAATATACAATTCATTCTGGAGTGAGTAGTGATAAAGAAGAAACTGGCAGAGAAAGGATATGAAGATACTATAAGAAAGATTCTGGAAAGGAGCATCAACATCACCAAAAGATGTGGGGAAAAAAATTTGCCACAGAGCCAGTGAAAATTGTGACTATACATAGTGTTTCTCCAGCATCTGTGCTCTTATTCATTAAGCTATACTGACTCCCTAATGAAATATATTCCCCATTATGTTAATGAAACAATATAATCTATTATGCAATGTGACAAAGCACAAACGAAAAAACTCAAGAAAGAGATGAGGATGAAGTGAGCTGACATAAATCAGATATGAAGAAGAAAAAAGGACCAAACCAGAAACAGAAATGAGGACAATATTGGAAGAAACACAGAAGGGAATAAGCACTGTGGATGAGTAAGAGACAGCAAAGACATATATAAGAATAATGGTCAAAATTAAGTGAAAATAAAGAGAAGTATATTTTTAAGCATTGTGTAAAAATGGTAACAATAGATGAAATACGATGCAGAGCCAACATACCTATAATTGGAGTCTCTGCAGAAGAAAACCTTAGCAGTGGGACAGAGCAAATACTTTCTAACAAAATTATAAAAGAACTTTCCTGAAATTAAAACAAAAGTCTTGAATCTCCATATTGAAAGGAAACACCATGTACTAAAGAAAGTTGATTCATAATGGTTAAGCAAAGACATATGCTAACAAATTATTGAAATTTATTTATTTTGTTTTATTTTAAATTCAATTAATTAGTATATAATGTATTATTAGTTTCAGAGGTAGAGGTCACTGATTCATCAGTCTTATATAATACCCAATGCTCATTACATCATCCGCCCTCCTTAATGTCCATCGCCCAGTTACCCCAACCCCCCACCCACCTCCCCTTCTACAACCCTCAGTTTGTTTTCTATGATTAAGAGTCTCTTATAGTTTGTCTCCCTCTCTGATTTTGTCTTGTTTTATTTTTCCTCTCTAAAGAAAGAATCTTTGAAGCAGAAAAGCAAAAAGATCAAGTCTTGTATAAGGAAAAAATAAGTCAACCTCACTTCAGTCTTCTCCGAAGCAAAGTCAATGGAAAAAAACATGAGCTTCTCAAGGCAAGGAAGTATGATTTAAGTATTTTATATCTAGCCAAGTTGTTTATCAAGTATAAAGACCATGTGTTTAAAACATTAAAAATCAAAGACTATTCTTTCTTTCTGAGGAATCTTAAATGTGAGGAAGCTTTCTTAAAAAGACTCATGGTGAACAACGAATATACTTGTATTCTAAAATTTAGACCATTAAAAATGTATGAATGTTATAGACTTTGAAAGTGTAGGGATGACATAAGTCACAAATATTCAGAAGGAAAAGGAAAAAGATGGTGGTAATCGGAACAAATCCACTGATTGACTTATCTATAACTGCTGAGGTTAAAAATGTCATTTAAAGCTGACATACAAGTAGTACACTAACTGTGCAAAACAGTGCAAAGATAAACACTAGGAATTTAATGTTTTAAACAAAATATGATAGCGCAGAGTCAGGAAAAGAAGAAGGTGCAAACCAATTTATCATTGCTCATAACTAATAATATCTAAAATAA